>NC_035790.1:7539523-7898089 GCF_001653235.2 Pochonia chlamydosporia 170
TGCGTGATCTGGGAATCGAACCCAGGGCTCCCCGACGTTGCTGATGGCAACGGAGAATTTTACCACTAAACCAATCACGCTGAAAGAAGACCTTCAGAAGAAGAGGAAGAAACCGAGACAGAAGCTGCGTGATCTGGGAATCGAACCCAGGGCTCCCCGACGTTGCGGATGGCAACGGAGAATTTTACCACTAAACCAATCACGCTGGTTGCTGAATCAGCTGGTTGGAAGGGGGGTCGATAATGTAATTTAAGAAGCTGGGTGTGCGTGTTGGGGAGAGAAATAATGATTTTGGTGTCGTGGTGTGGATAATCTTGAGGTCTGGTTTGGGTGGGAGGGATTAGGGCGTTGGGGTTTGGTGGGGCTGTGGGACAGAACTGGAATTGGAAATGGAATTTGAAATGAAATGTGACATGGAAAATGTGAAGGATATTGACAAGAGATTCAGCTGATGATATTCATATGCAGATTTAGCTGTTCAATATGACTTGTGTGGCTGGCAGAAGAAGTAAGAGGTATTAACAATTTATGTATGTACTAATATTCAAGTCCAACCTAGGCCATGAGGCTGATACCATATCCAGCCAGATTCTCAACGCTAAAGCAATTTGATCCCAAACGCCTAAACCTAGTAAACAATCGATGGATCCAATGTGAACAAGCCCACCAACTCAGGGAACGCACTCGCAAACCTCTCCCCGAGCTTCCAGTTATCCGCGTTCCTGATATGCCGCTCAAACACCGGATTTATAACAACCTCTTCCGAGTCCGGCAGCAGCAACAAAGCATCCGTCTCCTCATACGGCCAGCTGACCCGCAGCGATGTCGTAAACGGGATGAACCAATTATCCAAGTCGTACTGACGAGGATTCCACACCCGAGCCAGCCGTTCCCTTAGAGCGGGGAAAGGTATCAGGTCAAGCCATGCCGGGTGAGCATAATCGTATTGTGACTGCACAGGAACCAGACACTCGGGGATGAGCTCAAAGTTTTCCCGGGTCGGCGCCAGCTGCCACCGCACCAGGAGAAACATGACGTACAGAGAGGCCACGCGTTCTGGTAGCCGTGATATACCGGGGAATGCGGAGAGAATGTCGGTAAAGACCCTTGAGAGAGGATGGCTGTATTGGCTGTTGGACGGGTTTAGAAGTGATGATACAGACGGGTATCGCGGGCCGATGACCTCCTGGATGGGGATTCCGTCCGCGATGCGCTGGCGCCGTTCCGAGAGGAAGTTGAGAAGTAGGGAATCTAGGGCACAAGACGGCTCACTGTGTTTGATTGGCCTTGCGTAGAAGGCAAGGGTGTCGGGATCTGTCTGTGGATTGTATTGTTGCTGTGGCAGAGGCAGAGGATGATGAGGGAGGGTTGCTGGGCTGCCAGATTGTCGGTATGGGTCAAGTGCCGCCGTTTCAGGTAGGTGTCCAGATGACGCTGATGATGCCCACGATGGCTGAGCGTCTTGCTCGTTGTGGCTGGCTGACCAGTCATGTTTCATGGGAACATGATGGTACTGCGGTGAGTCCTGAGCACCGTTCACGCCAGCTGGCACCGCACTTAGACGCTGCCCGGGTCGCAGTAAGAAGTCCAGCCCTAACCGCTCTCCGCCCATATTGAGGCCTTGGCGTAGCTGAAGTCTCTGGTTTTGTAGTTGTGCCATGTACATGTTTGAGTGAGTTTCCGAAGAACCGTTCTGGTCGTCACTTACACCCGGTGAAGCAGTTTGTTGTTGTTGCGGCAGCGGCAGCGGCGGTTGTTCCAAATTGGCTGCAGGGGAAACTGACGTTGCCGGCGTAGTCACATTATATTGATGAATGCCTGGACTTGGTACAGTTGTAGTTGGTTGTGAAAACGTATGACACGGCGAGACGTGTGATACTTCGCCTGATGATGCTAAATCCAGCGGTTAGCCATCACTGCAAAGTGTAGCATGGTTGGTTGTCTCTGTGCCATAGGCTGACAAACAAAAACAAGTGGCTAACAAACGTAAGACATACCGGAGCGAACAATAGGCTGCAGAATACCAATGATACTTGCCAACTGCCGCTTGATATCAGCATTCTCCTGTTCAACAACCTCCTTGGCCCTGACAACAGACTGAAGCTCCTGATACGGCTTCTGGTTCGTCAGTTCTTGAATACGCTTCTCCAGAGCATCAATTTGATTCTTAGTCCTCTCGCGAATAGCACGTTGTGCCTCTCGGTCTAAGTGTCAAGGCAACATGTTAGTCCACGTTATTTCCAAGTTTTCGACATAACATAGCAAAGCAACTCCAGACGTTGTACAAAGTACAGGGCTCAGGAGACGCAGTAGGTTGCCAAGGAAAACAAACAAAAAGTCACTAATGAGTCGTGCCAACATCAAAAGTTGGTTCAACTCTCAAATAGCGTCACGCACCATTTGCTCTCTTCTTGGCCAACTGCTCTGGCGTCAAGTTGGCCACACCCCTACTGCCCGGTCCCGTCTTTTTCTTCTTCGCCCCGGCTACGCCATCACCGGCGGCCTTCTCGTCATCTCTGACCTCGCCGTCCGGGGCCCGTTTGACGCCAGTGCCACCAACAGCAGCAATACCACCACCACCACTGCCAATGCCAATGCCGCGGCTAGGAGTGGCTTCCGCAACAGCAGGGGACCTCCCGTCAGGGCTCTCGGCCGCATCACTTCCTGCAGAAGCCATTGCAAGTCTCTGAAATTGTCCAGTCCGGCAGCCCGGCCGTCCGTGGTGGGCCAGCGAGTCCCGAGAATAGATGGCACTGCTTGTTTTGGGGTCGCCAGGGCCGGGTGGTTTCAATGCGGACGAGGGGGTGGGAAGTTTCCACTTCTTTCACCGATGGAGCGTTGCAAAAATGACCACGACCACCACCACACAGAGCCCAAACCGAAAAAAAAAAATAAAGGGTCGACCGCCAACCGCCCAGGTGCCTTCACTCCTCCCCTCCGGGGGGCTAATCAAAGACGAACAAAGAGACAGGCCGCTTCTGCCCCGGCACCAGGCACTGCTCTAGCTCCAGCTCCAGGTGCAGGTGCAGGTGCAGGCTCGCAAGTCCTTGGACAGGCACAAAAGGGGTCCAGATCAGGGTCTTCATGCGTAGCACGATACGTGGTGTGGTGCATGGATGGAGCAAGTCGAGTGGAGAAGCAAATCTTGCCCGAGACCTTTCGCCTATGGGATGGTTGATTCCGATTCAGAAAGAGCGTTGGGCATTGGTCCTGCCGAGTCATGGGGAAGACGGACACTACAGCGCGCCTTTGTGATCTCGTCACGTGGAAATTGAATGAGCCGTCCAGCACTCCAAAAGTTTGTTATTCTCATGCGCAAATACAGTACAGTACAGTACTCAAATTCTCGTTGGTATTGTACGACAATTGTTTCAATTGATCTGTCCGAGCTCCGTCACCATTGTTTTCTCCCCAAGCCTCAACACAAACACGACTTGGCAGCTGTCACCACAGAACTGCCCCCACTGCACGTGGTCTCATTGCACCTCATATATTACCTGTAGAACGGGCCAAATTACCCAATAGATTTAAAACAATGACCGTACTTCTCACACCTCATGTTGGCAAGTCACTGATCAGCCGCTTCTGCTATTTCTGCGTGGCTACTGCGGTTATCGGCGAAACACGCCTTTGTGGCTTGATAGCTTGTTTTGCAATCTCGAACCCCAGCTCTAAACTGTGATGTGAATGCATTGCCCACATTCAGCTGGGCCACAGGAAATGCTGGCCATGAAATGTGCTGCTGCTTCTTTCTTGTATTGATTTCTGCGTCTGTTATGCATAGATAGTGCGTTCACATTTCAATTTCCCCACAAACCATGCTGATGTTGTGACCGCCTTCCGTGCTCCTCCGTCATAATCTCATGAACATGAGGTGCTTGGTCGCCGACCTGACTCTGTTCCAGAATTCCCATATTGTACGGAGTAATCTGAATACAGATTGTCTAATTAAGTGGCCACAACATGGCCCCAATGCCTGGCTACACCCCATTCAGGGTGTATATAGCACACTAGCCATCTATCTCGGCCCATGCACCCAACAACCTGCAGTCTCTTCAGCCGCATTATCTCTCATCGACACTCACTCCAAGCGCCAGCACACGTATCGGCACATTAACAGCACTGGCAGCAATCACCAGAATACAGTATTCATGTTCCACAGCTAACTATTTACCAAATCTCCCATCACAAACCTATCATACAAATCCTCCCATTCACTCCGCCGACGCCCTCGCCAGCGCCTCGTGCAAATGCGGCGGGAATCTATACCGCAACTGACTAGTATACGTCGTCAAATCCAAAGTCATCTGCTTCAACTGCTCAACCATCATCTTCCTTGTGCCTTCATTGCCACTAAACTGTCCATTGGTGAGCTGCTCCCTCTGTCGAACGCAGCATATAATCGTCCACATGAGCAGGTTTGGAACGTTGATGGAGACAGGCTGCGATAAGCCAGAAAACTTGGATGCGTAGGCGCGAATGGTGCTTGCTTCGCCGGCAGCATCCAGGGGTAGGATTTCAAGACCTCGGATTTTCTAGAAAGAGTTAGTTAGATTTTGATTTTGACATCTTCATTTATACAGCAGCAAAAGGCAAAGGGCAAAAACTTACATCCAGACCTTGAGCCCATTGACCAGCCTCAACCAGCTTCTTGATACTGCTCATTTCCAAGAGAACCCGGCACGCCGTCTTATTTTGGTCTTGGATCTTGCGGTAAAACATGACCTCCCGCTCGTACATGGTCATCATAGTCTTGGCCAGCTCGACGGGGTCGTCAATGGATGCTAGACTGAGACTGCTACCTTGCTGGGACTCTGCGTCCGCCCCAGCGGCTCTGGGCTTGACGGGCATCAGACGCATCGGGTCTTCACCAATCTCCAGAGAAATAGCCTCACTAAGCGCGCGGCTGACAATAGCCACGACGGTATCGTACTCGCCGGCCAAGTGGTACAGGAGAACAGAGTCAGTCGTTCGGCCACTCTCGTCCGCAAAGCTAGCCGCTTGCAGCGTCACTGTGTTGACAAAGTCTGTCTCCTCAGTGAGGCCAATCAACGGGCCACGCTCCTCAATGATGCCACGGATAGCGTGGCCGTCTGGTCGAATATCGCCAATGAGCTTGCTGAATTCGCGTGTCTCCAGCACCAACTCACGCAGCGCCTCGTGGCAAAGGTTGCTCTGGCGCTGGCCAGCCTCGCCGCCGAGATCGTCATTGAGGCAGATGAGGGTAAGGTAGTCCACAGCAGAGACGACATCGGCAGCGCGGAAGTCTCTTGTGTAGTATCCAATCATACGGCCAAAGTTGATTTGCGGCAGATTCTTGACACTGTAGCTTCGTAGGTCGTTTGACGTGGACATGGGATCGCTTGGGCGCAGCAGACCGTAGTACGCAAGCGCCAGGGCAAAGTGGACAGCGTCCACGTATGAGAACGGGTATAGGTAGGCTATGGCGTCCTCAAACATGCCAGACAGAATCTGCAGGTAGAAGAACATGCCGAAGCTACCGTTCGTAGTATCTTCCGAGGTCGATTTGGGAAAGTGCTTGAGCCCAATCTCCTTAATACTGGATTGAAGCTCTGCCAACCCATACGACTCGCCGGCCATCTCGATAGTCTTGTCCCCTTCTCGAGCAAGGTTGAACTGCAGCCAGATCCAGTCGTTGATGTCCGTGTTGAGACCGTCCAAATTGCGGTTACTCAACTCAATTCGCCCAATGACCTTGTAGCACGCCATACGGAATGGATCAATGGAGTTCTCCGGAGCATTCCGTGACCGCTGAATGTACTCGTTGGTGCAGCGGTCTAACAACTTCCTGTTTGTTATCCGCCGGTCATCGCTGGCTGCGTAATTGTTGAGATATGTGGCGAACGTGCGATCAATCCCTCTAAAGTGGTTGCTGTTGTCGTTTACATATTGAGCAGCTTCCGTCACATGGCCGGATCGCAGGAGGTAGAACACCACGGCCCAAACAAACTCCCCTTGGATTTGCTGCAGCTCCGTGTTGTCGGGAACCAAATCCTTCCTGGCAGAGCGGAGACGGATGTAAGCCTTGATCTTGCTGGTAATGTCCGGCAGACCTCCAAGTTTCGCCTCATGGGGATGCTTGGCAATCAGAGACTCGACCTCTCTCAGGAACTGCCGTTCGAGGAAGGCAGTAGAGCCATGGAGAGTTCGTTTTCTCATGGTGACGGATGCCGCAGAGTTGGGATTCTCGTCGAGATACATGCCGGCAAACTGGCGCTCCTTGGCCGTTGCACCGTTGATTGTCGTTTCAGCAGTGGGATCTTCGCCGACAATCTCAATCATCGCACGGTAAGCCTCAACAACGTGCGGTGCGTGCGGCTCGTGTGATTTTTGTTCCAACTCGCCCAGTTCGGTAAGGATGGGGAAAGGATGCTGCCTAACGCGAGCAGCATTGAGACCACGAACCTTTTCTGCCAACTTGGTCTGTCTCTCACGAAGCGCCCGGTCCTCGGTGGTGCCTCGAGATTTGAGAGATCCCGACCCATCAGCAGAGCGGTCCACGTCGGAAAATTCTGGCTGGTGAGTCCCAATGCGGCTGGGCGTGCCAATGACAGAACGCTGGAGCATAGTGTTGCCCAGCACACTATTTCGGCCAGTTCGAGCAGGAGCTGCTTGCGACTTTCTTCTAGACCGGCCGAATCCGCCCTGAGATTCTCGAGCAGCGGCCGCCGAATCCTCCCGCGGCTTGATGCCAAAATGCTGGTAAATACGTTTGCGCTGAGCGTCCCATTCCATCGCCACATTGTCCTCGAGGAAGGTGTCGAAATCGCGGATAGATCGATCCAAGCCATCAGAAATCATGTCTAGTGTCGTCTTCGTTTGCAAATTCGACAGGTAGGTCTCGACATCGATCTCACTAGGGGTGTAGCCGTGTGCCCGCTCAACTCGTCCGCCTTGGACATCCAACATGCCAAGGTCCTTGGCCGCAGCACCGGGATCGACACCCGAGGCAGCGAGCAGGTAGTGAGCCTTGCCATCCAGAGGTTTCTCATTTTGCTTGGATTGCAGTTTTCTCAGGCGGTGGCGCAAATCCCCAAGGCCGAGCTCCAGGCTAGGGAGATCTTCCATATTAGTCTTGGCGCCGCCTTCTTTCTGCGTTTTGGCGTACAGGCTGTCGAAGTAAGCACCAGCAGGTTGCTGGGATTGGGCATTCTGAGGTTGAGCTGTTTGCGTTGAAGCACCCCAAAGGCTGCCGCCTAGTAAGCCAGCATTTTGTTGAGGTTGCTGCTGGATGCTCGCGGTCGTGGTCGATCCAAACATCGATGGCCGACTCGAACCTCCTCCCAAGGTAGTTCCGCTCAGGGCGCCTGGTTGTGGTGTTGTAGCAGCTCCGCCAAATACAGATGAACCAGTCGCTCCTCCGAACAAGGATGGTTTCTGTTGTTGCTGCGCTTGAGGCTGCCCGCCGAACATACCGCCTCCAGTTGCACCAGGAGTCTGGTTCTGTGTCGACTGTCCAAACAATCCACCGCCCGTAGTCCCAGTCTGCTGCTGGCCGCCTCCAAAGAGACCGCCAGTAGCGGGTTTATTCTGTTGCGCAGCACCGAAAAGGCCTCCTCCGGTTGTAGGAGTCGTGCTCTGCTGTGTCGACTGCCCAAAGAGCCCGCCGCCCGTCGTGCCGCTCTGTTGTTGGCTTCCGCCAAACAGGCCGCCAGTAGCAGGCTTATTTTGTTGCGCGGCGCCGAAAAGGCCTCCGCCGCCTTGGGACTGCTGCTGGTTCTGCGCCGGCTGTCCAAATGGCGAGGAACTGGCGCCGGCGGTTGACTGGCCGAAGAGCGACATGGCGTCGTGTTTGCCGTGGGCAAAACGCGAAGAGAGCGGCCGAAAACACAGGTATACCGAGGATGGAGGGATCAATCGGCGGGTAAGGAATCGAAGATGAATCTAAGGAGCCGCGGCGAGAATTGTAGGGTCGTGCGTTGACAAGTTGATGCGAGTTAAGCACCACGCGCGAGCGTGTTTGAACCAGAAATTTGGTGATGGACAAGGCTGGAGGTTTGGGTCTGTTTTTGCAGAAGCTGTCAGCTTGGACCAATCAGCGTTGGCTGCGAGGTCTTCCAGTAACCAGGGACAGGCTGCTGCCAGATCCACTTCTGCCTGGGCATTGAAGAGCCAGTTGACAGTTGATAGTTGATGCACAAAACCTGAACCTTGATTCACCACCTTTGTTCCCATGGTTCTGGTCATCGTATCTGATTTCAATTCGACTATAGTTTCTTATGCTTTTCCAAGTAATCGTCATGTCAATGATGCATGATTGTAAGAATTACCGTAGCAACAGCGTTTACCCGTCCGTCTATCTACGTCAAATATAGCCTTGATAAAATCACTCAAACATCCAAATGCAACTAATTCATTAGAATTATGCCCGGGCGCAATATCCAGGCCCATGTGTATATACCCCATAGTAATCCGCCATCTAGCTTGCTCATCCATGCTGTTTTCATGATCTGTCCTGTTGAACACGACATTTTTCCTTAGTCGCCGCCAAACTCGGCTCCCCATTTCTCGACAGCCTTGTCAATCTTCTTCCGGTAGAGTTGCTGTGACTGGCACATCTCTAGGAAAACCTCATACTTGGCATCGAGAAGAGCCTTCTCGCCAGCATCAGTACCTGGCTCGACGAGACGACCACGCTTGCTCATCCGGTCCATAATGTCCCAAAGGGTCTCGGGCTCAGATCCGTCCTCCCTGTTGTGGCTGGCTGCCTTGGCACCTAACATGGCTGCGCCGTGGACGACAGCCGCATGGACATATCGTGGGATCAGAACAGGCATGCTGCAAGCCGTAGCGAGCAGGTTCATCAAGACTGGATTCTGGCACTGAGAGCCAGACATGAAGATGGATGAGATTTCATGGCCGGACTTGTTCATCTGCTCAATGATCTGTCGGGTCTGCATGGCAATGAATTCCATTGTAGCATAGTACCACAAAGCCATATTATCGGTGCTCTTGTCGCTATCGAGGCCAATCATTGATCCCTTCATGCTGGGATCTGCAATGGGAGAGCGGTTACCCCACAGGTCACCGTAGAAAAAGTGGTGTCTGCCGAGATAGGGAATGCCGGGAGCATTCTGCTTCTCAGCCATGTACTCCAAGTGAGCATTCAAAAAGTCATAAATGTGCTTGTCCTCGGCCTTGGCCAGGGCGCAGGTCTCATTGTACGCCGGGTGGATGTCCAACATGTGTCGTAGCAGCTCTCCTGTAGCGGACTGACCACCTTCGGCAAGCCAGTATCCAGGTAGGAGAACATCTCGGTATGGGCCCCAAACGCCAGGAACGAAGACGGGGTCTTTGGACATGGCCAGATGGCAGGTGGAGGTACCTGCCACAGCAGCCAAACGAGTGAATGCTTGTGAAAGGTCATTGTGAGGCACGTTGGCATTGAGTTCATCGTCGCCGAGGTCAACCTTGGCACCGACGGTACCGATCCAACCAGCATAGGCGTCGATGACACCGCTTCCTACGGCAATACCCATGGGCAGACCGAGCTGGTACGCTGCCTGGCGGCTTAGGGTGCCGACCGATTCACCAGCACTAAAATACTTTCCATTCTGCGAGAGACTTGTTAGCCGTGGATTGACAGTTTCACATGACGTCTCATGCGTATTCAACTTACCACTTCATGAACACCCCCCATCTTCTCGAAGTTGTTTTTGGACAAGTCACCCAGGCCAATAGTCTCAAAGAAGTCTTCTTGCCAACCCTTTTCACTGTTGTCAACGCCAATGGGAACGTATCCCTGCTTACAGACGGTGCTACAAAAGCTTCGGGCCTCGTTGCCAGTAGCCAGGTGCGTAAGGGCATCGCCCAGGTCGTAAAACTTGCAACGGGCAAACTGCTCAGCGGGCATGTTGTTCTTGAGCCAAAGAATCTTGGGGATTTCCATTTCAATGCTCATCTTGCCACCGACATATTTAAGAAGCTTGTGCTTGGTGCTGTTGATCAATTCCGTCTCCTCAACGGGGCGGTGGTCGAGCCACAGGATAACGTTGCGGTCGTGGCCATCGTTGGCAAAGTCCGGACCGGTAACGGGCACAGGCTCATCGGTGTCGGTAGAGAAAACGGCGAGCGAGCAAGTCGCATCGAAGCCAATACCTTTAATGAGGCTTGGGTCAACGTTGGACTCACTCACAACTCGGCGGACACACTCGCAGATGCACTGCCAAATGTCTGTGGTGGATTGCTCCTGTGAGATTTGTTAGTCGAAATGGGCTCCCCGACTCATGGACTTGTGGCTATGAGCTTCAGGGCGTCTCGTACATAGTATCCCGTCTCG
This sequence comes from Pochonia chlamydosporia 170, assembly GCF_001653235.2. NCBI lineage: Eukaryota > Fungi > Ascomycota > Sordariomycetes > Hypocreales > Clavicipitaceae > Pochonia > Pochonia chlamydosporia. The sequence goes on from NC_035790.1 coordinate 7,549,824, forward strand.
GGCTGCCACAGCTTGATGTTTTCAGAGGCCAGGGCCTTGATATCGCCAGTCTCGTCAATGATACATGCTCGGGCGGAGCCAGTGCCAACATCTACACCAATGTAGTAGTCCTAGATGAGGAGAGCAAAGCTCGTGTTAGTCAATTGATCGTGGAGCTCCCCAAACTTTGCTGAATTGTCGCTGACAGCAGTACTCAAGCTTTCAAACTGCAAAAATTCTCGAGTGAAGCTACATGCACTACGCCATGCATGGCAATGAAGCTTTGGGAGGGGGTGGCAATTACCGAGACATTGGGCGGCCTGTTCACGGGTGGCAATCCGTCAGTATTAACGGTTCGAGTACCGGAAATCTCCATGGCAAAGCTTCTCGTAAGACCAGACTTGAAGGTAGATCCGGCACGAAGTTCCAATTGACCAAGCAACAAGCTTGAACAAGGCAGAAATACCAAAAAAGAGATGGAGGAAGAGGAAAGAAAAAGAGGAAGGATAAGAACAAGCGAGACTTACTCCATGGCCTTGATGGGCTTATTGTAGGCGTACATGATTTGTCCCAATCGAGCGAGCTCAAGCTCAACAGCTTTCTTTGTCTTTTTGTCTAGGCGCAGCTGCAAAAGGCGGGAGGGGCAAATGGTGGCGTTGCAGACGGGTTCGATCTTGTCTCGGCTGGTATGGTCTGGTCTGGTATGATGTGGTGTGGTGTGGTGTCTGGTGCCTTTGTGCGACTTCGGTCTTGGTGCCGTGGTTGCGTTCGTGGTGTCTGTCTGTCTGTCTGTGTCTGCGTGTGTCTGCTTATTTTTGGCCCCGTCGGCAGTGCTGTGCTCTATTCCCCGACTAGTTCCTCGCTCAAGGTGTTCCAGGGAAGCCGAAGCAGTCCAAACTGAATTTTGTGGCTGATTTCAGTTTAACCAGTTGAGTGGTACAGAGTATGGGTGCGGAAGAATGCAAGAGCTCAATGGTAAGACACAACCACCACGTCGGTTTGTGGATGGGGGAGGCGTCTTTGTTTGGGAGGGGGGACTGGAACTCTCAAGCTGGTTGAGTTGGATGGTTAAAACACCAAGACGATGAGAGAAGAGAAGTGACGAATGCGGCTAACCTGGATGGACGAGTTTTAAAGGGTCAAAGGGTCTTTCTCACTCACAGTGCACATGTCTAAGAAAGACTTGGAACATTTTGGTCTTCTTTGGTCAAGTGGAGGAGCGATGACGGCACTGGGACATGGACCAGACGGATGATAGCAGACCAGAATGGAGACAGATGCTGGAGACACTCCCTCGACTCTCCGCCAAACAAAGCTGCTGCGTGTGTCCATCACAGTTGATGGTGGGATGGAGCTCAAGGTCAAGGAGCTCCCGGCAGTAGGCAATGCCAAACCGACTTGCTGCTGACATGGACATGGATGCATCATGTCAAGTTCACCTCCAGTCCAAACCAGCAACCCGAAAACATCTCGACTGACCAGATCGCCGTCGCCAATCCCGCACCGCCCTGACCAGCTCGCAGCTTGGCGCCCCCTCCCCTGTATTCTTGGTCCCTCTGCTGCAGATTGCCCCACTAACAGCGGGGAAGCTCCAGATTGTTGCCACCAGACTCCCTTGCGACTCAGTGGATGTCGCCTCTGCCGCCGGGGAAGCCGCCGCTCCCAGCGAGCACAAGCATCATTGATGGAGCATTTGAGACAAGAAAGTGTTGAGAGCTGCTGTAGGCAAAGAGCATCCATTGATAACACATGTAGTGATAAGCGGTGTCTGTGTAGAAGAAAGTAACGAATTGATGCGATACTGTAATAACTACCGTAAATATCGGGCAATTTAAGCACCGGGATACGGGGCACCATGATGGTCAATCAGCCCAAGATCCATAGTGTCCAAGAATCCATCACCACCGCGGCAAACTCATCCATCTCCGCGACAAAAATCTACGACACAGAAAAATTCATGGGACAATCGCTCTTCCAGATTATGCTTCCATTACCCGACGGCTCTAAGCTTGCCAAATGCTCCACGTTTTTCTTTTATCTCGGTGCCTATTTCTTCTCCGATCGCGGCTCCTCGCTGTTGAAAGCAGGTAGGTGTCTCGAAGTTGTAGATCAAAACGTATGTGTGCTGGTCATGGTTGGAGAAATGTTGAATTTCATTCATGCTTGTCTATCTCTCTTTCCATTTTGTTTATTTTATTTCCTTAATTTATGTATCTTCTTGTCCCCTCTAGCATCCTCTTGGCGTAGGCGTAGATTCTTCCTGTAGATTTCTTGGCACATCCATGCGGTGGCAAACCACTGAAAGTTGGTCGACAAGAATTGCAGCCTGGTTGATTGAGTCGGCTTCGTCGCCGAACTCCCCGGTCCACATCCAACCGTGAAGTGAAAGGAGTCCAGCCAGGATATTGATCACTTGTGGACTCTTTGACAGTCAAATCGCAATAGTCGGTTTATCAGTTTGTACCACTACAAGCCAATTATTTTATCTTCATACACTTAGTCAATGCCATTGCTATCACGAGTCTAGATATATCCTAGCAACTATCTCAGTTCAGATTCGCCAAGTTCCATAGCCAGAACCCCCTCCACGAAGGCCTGAGATCAGAGTCGAATAGAATTCCCCAGCCTTCACCATATTATTACCATACCACTACGGTACCAATGATTCACTGTAGACATGCCACTCAGATCCTCTATAGACACAGCAGGATTATTGCTGAGTCCATTGCCTCGACAACTCAGCCAGCGAGACGCAAGCCCATCAAGGCAAGAAAAGTTATATCACCATCCACATGCAAGATATTCATACAACCAGCAAGCATGTCACATCAATTCATCAATCATATATGTCACGGCTCCAACTCCCCATCACACCGCGAATCAACCAATATAACCACCGTAATCGTAGCAGCATACGCTTCCCGTATAGCACACGCCATACTACCAGCAGTTAGCAAGGCCCAAATCCCGTCCAAATAACGCAAAGCAAAACAAAAGCGTGGAAAGAGTGAAAAGAAAACTCACCATGTCTTCCGTATATCAGCCACCACAGCACTCAACCCCCAATGCGAGCACCACGCCCTCGCCAACACCTCATTGTCCGCCACCCCATACGCCTCCACAACAAGCACCTTCTCGTCATCGCCATCATCATCAATAAAATCAAAGTCCTCGTCATACCCCATATTCAGAAGCGGCGGCGCAGGACTAGACCTCGCACTGGTAGACCCCTTCCTCAGATTCTTGTAATACAGGCCTCCCCAATCCCTCACGCGGACAACCTCATCCGCCGTGACCACGCGGTACACGTAGTCGAAGAACAGCGGGTGCGGGGGCTGCGAGCACGGCCAGGCCATCACAAAGGACACATCGTACATGAGCCTCAGGGGCCAGGACATGCCGTCTATGGCAAACTGCACGGTTGCGTCGAACAGCCGCGGGCCAGGATTGGAGGTTGCCTCGTCGGCCATTGTGACGACAGGCTTGAAACCCGCGAGTTCGATGCGCACCGTGTCCACTTCCAGGGACTCTTCGTCCGGCACGACGAGGGTGTACTCGTCTATGGGGTAGGACTGGGCGGTAGGGCCGAGGGGGTCTGATCTGTCCTTCATGTCCTCCACGTCCGAGGGGCTCATGCGGCGGTCCATCTGTTTGGGGCGGCGGGTGCGGATGCGTGCGATTTGCGAGCGGCCCAGATCGCTGGTTGGCCGGGCTGGGCCGATCCAGCCTGCTACGCTGCGGCATGTTGGGGCGAGGACTTTGCCGACAATGCAGCTTGCTGACCAGTATGTATGGCTATTACGGTACTGGAAGCCGCTTTGCGGGTGGAGGTGGGAGAGGAGAGCGAGGTCGTCGGTTGCCGAGTCGGGATCCAGGTCGATGAGGGTGTTCATGATGAGGAACGGGAATGTGGGCTGTGTTTTGTCAGAGACTGATAATGAGGCGTTGAATGAGATAGTAACATACTCCCGGTAGTACGAGACCGCTAAAGAATGCAAAAGCGTCAGAGCTAATTGCGTCTAAACGAAACTCTTCATCGTGAACCCTCAAGTTCTCCATGGTGGCATTCAAATTCGGCCACTTCATGGCTTGGGCGAACCGCTTCAGAACTTTGACCTGTCTCTTTTTCAACTTGTACCGCAGATTTGCTGCATTCGTTAGCACTCTTCTGCTTCAGCACAGCCAACACATGCATGGGAGCAGAATAAACATTAACTCACTCTGTTCCGGCGTCCCCCCAAACCCATCAACCCGCACATGCTCCCTCCACCTCCTCGCCAACGCCAAATTCCACCGAATAGTCGGCGGAATCTGACCCAACAGCCTCTCCCTCGCCCACTCCCCATGGCTCCTCGAATGGATCCTCAAATCCAGCTCCAAACTCAGCAGCAGCTGGTGGAAAAACTTGCGATACACATCAGGATTGATATCCTCCGGGTTGAATATAAATCTCGTAACGACCTGGTTCTTTGGTTCTGTAAAGTCAATCCAGTCCGGCCGCGACAAGACGAGCAGCAAATCGGTTATTTGCTTATCAAGAGTCTTGTGCGGGTTGAGGATGCGCTCCGGGTCACGAAGCATCCGCTTGTACAGAATCCTGTACAAGAGGTTCTCGTCGTCGTCTTCCAAGCCTGCTTGAAGTTCTTTTAGGCGCTCCAAAATGCGGGACAGGTCCATGCTGCGCGGGAGGACACCCGAGTCTCGAAGGGCGATGCTCGGCGGAAGGGAAGACGACATGGATACCCATTGGTTGAGGGTTATAGTTCCTGGTCGTTGGCCGTATAAGAATGCGCAGCTGGGTTGTTCTAATGACTCCCAGGGTGCAGACGGCCTGCCTGGGCCCTGAAGGCGTAGTGTCATGAGCGAGGACATGGAGTCATGGAGACTTATGGCGTCCGAGTCGTCAGGTCGACTGCTCGATGTTGTCGCGTACAAGGCGTAGTAATGCTCTGGTGCATGTGGAATAGCTCTCTTGTGCCCTTTATACAATGGTGCCCCACGGGCAATAAGTTCCATGGCATGCTGGGGTGGTAATTCCTCATCATCAGGTAATCCTGGTGGCGGCCATTCTGTCAATACCGGCGGCGGCGGCGTTTCAACTCTGTCCTCTTGAACGCCGTTCTTGTGTCGTCCCCCATTTGGACTACCATATTCGTCAACACCTTCTGATTCGGGTTTTGAACGTCGCGGGCGTCTCCGCGAAGGTCGTGGTTCTTCCACCACAGGAGCCGGCGCAGGTTTACTCGTCCGACTGGCCTTGTGCGGAGGGACATTGCTATTCCCATTCATTTTCCGCGGCGCATGGTCTCCCCCGTTTCGCTGGACGTCGCCAATATCAACCCTTCGAGGAGCGTCACCTCCGTTTCGCGGACTGTTCTCAAAGTTGACCCGCCTAGGTGCCTCATCACCGTTGACTCGTCTCTGCGCATCACCATGAGGCTTGCGCGGCGCTTCAAAGCCGTTACCATTCGGTCTCTTCGGCGCCTTCCTAACCTTGCCGGGCGCTTCATTAGGAGGTGCCTGTCGCGATGTCGCCTTATCCTGTTTCACCTTATCCTCATCTGAAGAGGAGCTTCCTCGGTCCCTAAAGGCCTTGAGACCCTTTGACGCAAGACTCTTTGTGCGCAGAATACCGCCAAAGAAGCCCTTCTTCTTCTTCGTCGTTCCTTTTTCATCATCCATCTTGGCATCGAAATAAGACAGAAGTCGCTTGCAAGAGAGTGCAGTACGCCGCGCTCAACTCTCCCCGGTGAAGTCCTGTGAGTTCCGAGCTTTCGTTACGGCGCCGCGCGCCACATTTGCCGTTTCAGTAATCGCAGTTCCTCGCCAACTTGGTCCGTCGTAGAAGAATAGTACAAAAGTCGATAGAAATCCAAGAATAAGCAACCATAGATGCGTGCTCGATACCAATTGCTCGCTCCAAGAGTATTGGTGTCTCGTGCTGGGGTTGCAAAGCAGTGCCACCTAAGCTCTCACGAAAATACCCATGTCATGCTCGCATGAAATGCAAATAAATGTCAGCGCTTCATTCGCTCGTGTAACAAGAACAAAATTGACCGAATGAACAATTATAAAAATGGGCAAAGGGCGTCAAAATAGCCGCCTATCCCATTATGCTTCTTCTTGGAACAATGGCGGAATGCATGCCAGTGTCGCAAGATAATGAATGGAGAGGGTATGAATAAAAGTGCATGTCATCCGGGAAGGGGCACGAAAAAAAAAAAAAAAAGATTGTCAACCCGAACACGGCAAATGTTTGCAACAGCCTCCTCTTCATGCAGGGATGGCTTACAACTGCATGTGTCGTTTGAGAATTCGGGCGGCCTGTGAGGAGGCTGGTTCAGATCTGTCTGCACTTGGGAATTTGGACTTGGGACTTGCATGTGTGAGTTTCCAGTCTCTACACCAAACCAAACACAAGCTGGAGGCTGGTTGGTGGGCGAGCTCTCGTTGTGGCCAATCGCTTCCCTAGCCTCTCATGCACATGATGGGCGGCTTTGGGTAAATCAACGACCACGTCAACATGCTTTCAACGCCACGCGGATGGCCGCACCAACAAACGGCCAACCAACAAAATCCAATCTTGCTGCTCTTGGACCCTGTCGTCACTGGACTCTGCTGTTGTGTTCCCTTCTTCATCATGCCATGGCTCGAGGCGCTTAAGCTTACTTCATTGTCCTAAGTACCTAGGTACTATTCGCCGTCCTAGCTGGCTTATCTAACATGTACAAGTGCTACGTCCGAAAAGTAAAACAAAAAATCAATCCACGTTTCCAGCAAATTTCTCTCGGAACAAACTTCAAATAGATACATCTGTCCAATGCCTTCATCATACACAGCCCGTCCAGCTCAAAAATCCCAAATGCACATGCACTGCTCCAACTCCCATGATGCACGTTTCTGTTCTCCTTGCGCTCAGTGCCACCGCCGGTCCACCGCCAACCTGATGCTTCACTGCAAAATGAGTAACCTCTCGGTCCCTAATCACCTCAGCTCATCTGAGATGACGTCTGTGCTGGTATCATTGCCGCCGCCCAGCTTCGAAAACGCCTTCTGGTACTACACAACAATATGTCAGCCTCTCACCTGCACCACCGCACTGTATCAAGCCAAGCTTAGGCCTGTACTCACCTGCAATATAAAATTCACAATGAGCGCCACCATCAAGGCAACACTGATTATCAACGGCCCAAGCATGTTGTCAAAGTCCTTTCCACTTCTCTCCAAAATCATGCCCCTCCGCACCTGATGCATATAGTAGCCCCAGAGGCCCGCGAATGCCGCAATAAGCACGTAGACAGCTCCCATTGCCTCCGCAAGAAAGTTTTTACCAGCGGCAGTATACAGTGCCAAGGCCAAACTGCCCTGGAGAATGGCAATATGCTGCCACTTCAAGAACGTACGCTCATTTGCCAGCCACACCTTGGGCTCAACCTTCAGCTCGCCCATGTTCTTGATCCATTGCTTCGGCTCAACGACACCCTCAGGAAGCTGCGCCTTCTGAGCACGCTTCGCTTTGGCGTACTTGGATAAGGAGAGACCAGGCAGAACAGAGGACAACGTGCCATAGCCTCTTCGATTCTCTGTTTGCTCCTCCCGCTGCTGAGAATTGCTGGACTCGCCCTCTTCTTCGCCATTGGCAACACCACTCGTCCTGCGAAGTGAAGTAGACATGGCAGCCTTGGAGTCCGCAGCCATTCTGTCAGCCAAGTATGACTTGCCAACTGGTGAACTCTGCGCAGCCCGGTACGAGGTAGGCACTGTGCCAATCAAGCTGCCAACAGCCAATGCGTCATCGGCTCTCTGCGCTCGTCTCTGCTCCTCTTCCTCAAACGCCTTTTGAGGATCCTTGCGAATGTCCGTCTCGAGATCACTTAGCCAGAATGGGAGATTGTTCACATGATCCTCAAACAAAGAGGCCACGCCGTGGACAAACTTGGAGAATCTCGGCGCTGGATGCACGAGATGTGAGCCCATAAGGTCCTCGATCCATGAGGGTCGCTTCCGATTTCCATCCTCTTTGAGCTTGATCTCAAGCACGGCAAAAGGAAATTTGGAAACCTCGCTCTGGTTGATATTTCGGAATGGGTACGTCATGCTGCTGTTGTCGATATCAGCTCGGTGCCAGTCACTGGGGTCGCGGCATGGGCGTTCGGGATCTAGAGTATCTTCTCGAATGAAGGCGAGGTTTGTATCAATCGAGATACGGACGCGAGGGTCTAGCGGCTTCTGGAAGGCTGTTCGGACGTAGTTTGCTCTCAGAACCGGACCCAGCTTCTTTTCCTTGACAAACTCCTGAATCTTGGACACAGTTTCCTTGTAGCTTTCAATCTTGTCGGCGGGCTGGCCTTGGCGCTCCATCTTCTGCACGCTCTTCTCCATAGTATATTCTCCGTCAATAAATGGCTTGACGTATTTATCCTTGATGGTGAATTTGTGCTCCTCGCTGCTGCCTGTGGCATCGGCGACCTTTTGCTCGAGAAAGATGTCGGGTCGAGTATTCAGCTGGCCATACCAACGCAATCGAAGCGAAGACGTCTCTGACTGACGATCAACTTTGTCGGAGTAGAGCTCGAACTTTTTGTTGTCGAAGTAAAGCGAGGTAATGGCTGGAGAGTCGTTCCCATCCACCTCCTTGGATGTTTGGTCGCTATACACGAGAGAAGGGAGTCGGCGAAGAATCAACGTCTGAACTTCGAGCAAGTTGTCAGGGTGCACCCAGACTGTAAATCGTCAGCAAACGTTCAAGGAATGTCCAACAAAATACTCAAAAAGCCAACATGTAGATCCAGTGTTGCACGTACATTTATGAGCGGTATATCGCTCCCCATTGTGAGTCTCTCCCTGGCTATCCAAGTCCAGCACGTTCTGCTCTCCAGAAGCACCCTCCAGTTGCTGCCTAATGGCAAAGTACATGATAGACAGCTTGTTCAGTAGCGGCGAGTATCCCTGCTCAGAATTGAAAGGTCGCTGCGACAAGCTGAGCTGCATCATGGGACGGACCTTGTACCGGTCACCCCGCTTGCGGTCATGCTTCTTGACAATCTTGAGGAAACCAGTATAATTGATGCTGCTGTACTTTTTGAGCTCCTTGACCTCGTTAGTGATGCTATCAAGCTCCTTCTCCAGCTCCTTCAATTTGGCCGTCTCTTCCTCCGAACGGGTAACCTGGGCGTCACCCTCAGGTGGCGATAGCTCTTTGAGCTTCTCAAAGGCAGCCTCCACTCGCTGCTTGAGGGCATCGACTCGCTCTTGCTGGAAGCCAGCGACCTTTTCGAGCTGGACATTGAAGATTTCGTCACAGAAACGGTTCTCGTCGTCCTCGGTCCAAGGCACACTGTCATCGTCAAACTTGTCCTCGTGCAGCAGGGCTTTGAGCTTGCTATAGTCAATGTATTTGTCCTTCCATGGCGCATAAGTGGCCTCCCGAAGAGTCTTGCCGAATCGCATCTTTGTCGTGTATCGAGATGTTGATCGGTTCGACGGGAGAGACGAAGGGCCACTGGTGAGGAGGGGAAAGCGGTCCGAGAGAGCAATTGATGAAGAGGTGTGCCAATGCTGTCCTGGATGGCAAGAAGCCGCCGTCACACAAGCCCAAAAGTCAAAACCAGCGGCAGGCCAGAAGCGAGGGACAGAAACGAATGGGTATATTGATTGAAGCAATTGGGGCAAGTAGAAAAGGAAGAAAACAACAAAAAAATTGCGTAAGTAGCCAACCTCCACTCCGGCCACACGAGATTTCCAGCAGGCTATGGTGGACTATACCAGGACCAGCAATCTGCAGCAGTCCAGACAGCTTGATGACCCCATCAACGTTGTCGTGCTGCTTGGTTCTGTTGGAGATTCTCTCTCAGGTGCAGGTGCGTCGACCGGGGCAGGAGCAGGAAACCGGGACCCCACCACATGCACCTTCCCAACTCCACCACACATCGGCGCCATTGGCAACAGCTCTCTGGTCGGCCACCAGGGAAAGAACCACTCAGAGCCACTCACTTGCTGTCCATTTGCGGCCAATTGCCCTATCAACGATATGGAACTGGCACGTGCCTCCTGGGGTCTGTCGGTAGCTCCCAGCCTCTTTAGCCTCTTTGGCCGCTTTCCACTGAAGCTCTTCAAGCCACCCATGCATGCATCTGCCATCTCAAGGCAAGAATATGTCTATCTTTTCATCATCCATCATCAAGTCAATTGTTACTCAGTCAGTCCTTTGGTAGAAGGCCAATTGATTCGCTGCATGATCCAGAATACAGCGATAAATTCAAAGGCTTCGTCGATCCGTGCACATACAACCATGTCCGCATTGATGCCTGCTTGCTACTGCAATTGGCACCAGACTCATGTCATATCCACGCACCGAGTTGTGACGGCCTTTGTTCCTTTGCAGCGTCAGTGGGGGCCATATTTCGGCGCCTTCGGCCCATCGCCCTTTGATCACTCTCTGTATTAGTCTCGGGTTGAAACGGACGTGGGGTCTGGTGTGCTGTTCATCTCAAGCGGACTGAAAACGGCCACACTTGCAGACTACCAGTCAGCTTGAGAAATTCGCTCGTGACAGTCGTGACCGGCCATAATACCTCACTTCCAATATCAAATTCCAGGTTCAATCATCAGAAGAATAGGCATACAATAAATGTATTGCAAAATGCGCCATTGATGGGTCCTCAAGATATATTATACACATGGTCAGTTGCTGAGTATTCCAGAACATCATCACGTCCAATATCAGTCGCAATTTGCAGTGGGAGCTCAAAAGTTTTTCAACACATCTCAGTACACTCAAGTACACAACGTGATATGCGATGTATTTAACATGGTTGTGTATATTCAAAGACACGAGAACGTGGGCAAAATGTATTGCCCACGCCTGCACACATACGTACAGTGGGAGTTGAAAAGTGTTTAACCAGGTTAAATATATCGCATATCGTGTTGTGTACGTGAGTGTATTGAGATGTGGTGGTGTATATTCGAATATACGTGAACGTAGGCAAATACATTTGGCCATACCCGCACACATCAGTAAACACCGTAGTCGCACCAAGAACCTAGTCATTGCATAATAATATTTATTTTGAGACGTAAAACCGTCATACACTCATATATACATTTTCCATCATCAATCTAAACTCATTTCATACCCCGAGGTCAGCTGCGTCTTGTGGTATCAATGCCATCACAAACACGAGGGAAACAAAATAAACCAATTCATTGTATAGACAAAAACCGTCTCCAAGACTCCAGAAAGTGGCAATAGTTCAGTCTTTATTTGACTTCGACAACACGGCCCAGAATCTCCTGGGCAGTGCGCTTGACGATACCTCCAGTAACGGGGAGGTTGGTGCTCTTTTCAAGGTACAGATCAACCTCACGAGCAGCCATGCGGCCCTCATTGATACCCCTGTACAAATCGCATCAGTAAACTATTTCAAAACCATTACAGAGCGCGTGATGAAACTTACCAAACAATGAGAGACTGTCCACGGCGGGCGTCACCAGCAGCAAACACGCCCTCCACATTGGTGCAGTATTTGCCTGCAGGAGTCTTGACGTTCTTACGGGCATCCTTTTCAATCTCGTCGCCCAAGACACGAGCCTCGGGTCCGAGGAAACCCATAGCCAAGAGGACGAGGTCGGCAGGGAAGAACTGCTGAGATCCGTCCACCTTCTTCATGTCCCAACCACCGCTGGGAGATTTGGTCCACTCCACGCGAATGGTGTTGATACCCTTGACCTTGCCGCTGCCATCGTCGACGAATTCCTCGGACATGATGCAATACTCACGGGGGTCCTTGCCAGTGTGCTGGCGAACCTCAGTGTGGCCGTAGTCAACGCGGTAAATACGGGGCCACTGTGGCCAAGGGTTATCGCTGGCTCGCTCTGGGGGAGGCTGAGGCAGAAGCTCAAAGTTGGTGACAGACTTGGCACCGTGACGAACTGAAGTACCAATGCAGTCATTGCCCGTATCACCACCACCAATAACGACAACGTGCTTGTCCTTGGCCGAGATGTAGGCGTTGTCAACCAGCTCCGAGTCCAAGAGGGACTTGGTGTTCTTGTGCAAGAACTCCATGGCATAGTGAATGCCATCGAGCTCACGACCCTTGATAGGCAAATCACGGGCAACAGTTGCACCAGTGGCAATGATGACGGCGTCATTGGCGGCCCGAAGCTCAGACAACGATGGGTGGCCATCTTCACCAACAGCAACGCCGGTCTTGAAATTGATGCCCTCAGCGGCCATGAAATCGGTACGACGCTTGACAATTCGCTTGTCAAGCTTCATATTGGGGATACCGTACATCAGAAGACCACCGAGACGGTCGGCACGCTCATAGACGGTGACGCTGTGGCCGGCACGGTTAAGCTGGTCAGCAGCAGCAAGACCAGCAGGACCGGATCCGATTACGGCAATGCTCTTGCCAGTGCGCACCTCGGGTGGACGAGGAATCATCCAGCCCATCTCAAATCCACGGTCGATGATGGCGCACTCGATAGACTTGATACCAACAGGGTCTTCGTTGATGCCGAGAACGCAAGCACCTTCACAAGGAGCAGGACACACACGACCAGTGAACTCGGGGAAGTTGTTGGTCATGAGAAGGCGGTTCAGAGCGTCCTTCCATTGGCCCTGAAACAATAATTCGTTCCATTTGGGAATAATGTTGGAGATGGGGCAGCCCGTCTCAGACTGACAGAACGGAACACCACAGTCCATGCAGCGAGCGGCCTGATACTTGAGCTCATCTTGGTCAAGACGAGAGCTGAGTTCGGCCCAATCCTTTGTACGGGTGGAAGCAGCGCGGTACTTCTCGGAGCGACGAGCGTACTTCATGAAGCCTTTGGTCTTGTCAAGCACCAAGGCTCTCTTCTTCTCAGCCTTGGCGTCACCAATAGCCTCCTCCAAATCCTGCAACTTGGCGGCCTTCTCATCCTTCTTGTGCTTCACGCCAGACACAATCGGAAGGTTGTACTCGGCGCGCTTAGCCTCAGCAGCCTTGGCAGCCTCCTCCTCAAGAACTCGCTTATAGTCGACCGGGAGGACCTTGACAAATCGAGGAAGGGCACGGTTAAAGTCGACCAAGATACGAGCAGCAAGCTCAGATCCGGTGTAGTGGTGGTGATCCTCGATGAGGCCGCGAACAAAGGCAATTTCAGCGGGATCGGTAATCGGGCTGGCTTCAACCATTTCCGTGTTGAGCTTGGAGTGGAAGTCGTTGTGGATATCGAGCACGTAGGCAATACCACCAGACATACCAGCAGCAAAGTTGCGTCCAGTGCGTCCCAAGATGACGATTCGACCACCGGTCATGTACTCACAACCGTGGTCACCGACACCCTCCACAACCGCCGTAGCGCCTGAGTTACGGACGGCAAATCGCTCAGCAGCAATACCGCGGAAGAAGCAGGTTCCGGTGGTGGCACCGTAAAGACACACATTACCAACCAGAATGTTCTCTTCGGCCTTGAACACTGCATTGCGAGGGGGGTAGACAATCAGGCGACCGCCAGAAAGACCTTTGCCGACGTAATCATTGGCATCACCCTCAAGCTCCAGGGTGACACCGGGTGCGAGGAAGGCACCAAAGGACTGCCCTGCAGAGCCCTTGATGTTGACGTGAACCGTGTCCATGGGCAAGCCAGCCTCACCATACCTCTTGGAGATCTGATACGATAGAGATGTGCCCATGGCCCGGTCGGTGTTGACAATGTCACACTCGATTCTGGATGGCAGGCCCTTGTCGAGAGTCAACTCAGCTTCCGAGATAAGCTTGTTGTCAAGGCGGACGTAGAGCTTGTGGTCTTGCTTTCGAACATTGAAAGTGGCGACACCAGGTCGAAGCTTATGGGCGGGCGTCAGGAGGAGTGACAAGTCAATGTTGGCAGTCTTGTGGGTGCGGAGGTCATCACGCATCCGTAAGTGTTCAACATGGCCCACCATCTCATTGATGGTACGGAAACCAAGCTGGGCCATGATGGCTCGAAGCTCATTGGCGACGTAATAGAAGAAGTTGATGACATGCTCAGGGGTACCCTGGAATTTCTTTCGCAGCTCGGGATCCTGGGTGGCAATGCCAACAGGGCAGGTGTTCACTATAAACTTATTAGTTGAAGGCAAAGGGAAATAGCAGACTCGAGTATAAACTTACGGTGGCATTTACGCATAAAGACGCAACCCATGGCAATAAGAGGAGCAGTGGCGAAACCCCATTCCTCTGCACCAAGCAAGCAAGCAATGGCAACATCACGTCCGGTTCGCAGCTGACCATCGGTCTGAACAACGACACGGCCACGGAGGTCGTTAAGGACAAGAGTCTGGTGGGTTTCGGCCAGACCCAATTCCCAAGGGAGGCCGGCATATTTGATACCAGTCCATCGAGAAGCACCAGTACCACCATCGTGGCCGGAGATGAGGATATGGTCAGCCTTGGCCTTGGCGACACCAGAGGCAACAATACCAACACCAACCTCGGAAACAAGTTTGACGGACACTCGCGATCGGGGGCTGGAGCACTTCAAGTCGTAGATGAGCTGCTTGAGATCCTCAATAGAGTAAATATCGTGGTGAGGAGGAGGGGAGATAAGACCGACACCAGGCGTAGAGTGACGGGTGCGAGCAATGGACTTGGAGACCTTGTGGCCCGGTAGCTCACCACCTTCACCAGGCTTGGCACCCTGGGCCATCTTGATCTGCAGTTCATCAGAGTCGGCAAGGTAGGCGGATGTGACACCGAAACGACCAGAGGCAACCTGCTTGATGGCAGATCGCATGGTGTCACCGTTGGGCATGCGCTCAGATCGTTCGGGATCCTCACCACCTTCACCAGTATTGGACTTGCCGCCGAGTCTGTTCATTGCGACAGCCAAGGTGGAGTGAGACTCCATGGAAATAGAGCCATAGGACATGGCACCGGTGCAGAAACGTCGGACAATCTCAGTCCACGGCTCAACCTGATCAATTGGCACGGGAGTGGCATCCTCGAAGTTAAAGTCCAAGAGACCACGAAGAGTACAGTTTTTGATCTGCTCGTACTCAGCCTTGGAGTAGGCTTCATATGACTTGTCGTTCTTGTTTCGGACAGCGTCTTGAATGTTGGCAATAGCGGCAGGACTGTTAATATGAGGCTCACCACCATCTCGCCAGTGGTATTCACCAGACTCAGGAAGGGCCTTGATGCCGACAGTGTACCGGGAGGGGAATCCACGCTCATGGAACCGGAAGGCGTCCTCGGCGATCAGCTCAAAGGTCAACCCCTGGATACGCGAAGCAGTGCCCCTGAAGCAGCGCTCAACGACAGACTCATCAAGACCAAGTGCCTCAAAAATCTGCGCACCCTTGTAAGAAGCGAGAGTCGAGATGCCCATTTTGCTCATGACCTTCAAAATTCCACCATCGCAAGAGTGGATGTAGTTGCGGATAAGGGCTTCGTCGGAGAGCTTCTTCTTGATCAATCCCTCGCGGTTCAGTTTCAGGACACACTCCATGGCCAGGTAAGGGTTGACAGCGTCGGCACCATAACCAAGAAGTACACACATGTGATGGACCTCGCGGGCTTCGGCAGTCTCCACCACTAGAGCGGCCATAGAGCGCCATTTATTGCTGACAAGATGATGGTGCACCATAGCGGAAGCAAGCGCAGCAGAGACGGGAACCCGATCAGCCGAAGTTTTGCGGTCGGAAAGAACGATGATTCTATCGCGGGCTTCAATGGCAGCAGTGGCCTCGTTGCAAATTTCATCAAGGTGGCTGATGTAGCCCTCAACGCCTTGGGATTTGGGGAATGTCAAGTCAATAGTCTTGACAGTCCATTCGGAGTGAACAGATGCCATGTTGTTGATAGCATTGAATTCCGGAATGGAGAGGATGGGGCTGGGAAGCAGCAGACGGCCACACTGAGAGGGATCCATTTCCAAAAGGTTTCCCTGAGGCCCAACATAGCACTCCAGAGACATGACAATGGACTCTCGGATAGGATCAATCGGGGGGTTGGTAACCTGGGCAAAGAGCTGTCTAAAGTAGTCATACAGCAGTCGAGGAGAAGGTGTTAGACAAGCCAGGGGGGCATCGTTGCCCATGGAGCCCAAAGCTTCCTTCTCATCAGCTGCCATAGGAGCAAGAAGCAAGCTGACCTGCTCGTGTGTATATCCAAAAGACAACAGAAGAGGGTCCTCTTGAAGGTGTGTAGCGTCTAGCTTGGGAGAAAGATCCAAGGCAGTCTCGAGCTTCTCCAGAAGCTTGGGCATGGTGAGAAGTTCCTTGCTCAACCAGGAGCGGAAATCGTGGCGGTTGGCAACAGCAGCCTTGAGTTCCTTGTCATCGATAATTCGGCCAGCCTTGGTATCAACGAGCAACATTCTTCCGGGCTGCAATCTGCCTTTCTGGATGACACTCTCGGGCTCAACGGGGATGGTGCCGACTTCAGATGCGCAAATGATGCGGTCATCATCCATGACATAGAATCTGCAAGGGCGGAGACCGTTTCTGTCCAGATTGGCACCGCAGTAGCGGCCGTCGGCAAAGGTGAACAAAGCAGGGCCATCCCAAGGCTCCATCTGGCAAGCGGCCCACTCATAGAAAGCAGCTTTCTTGGGGTCCATCTGGTCATTTCCTTGCCAGGCTTCGGGGACCATGAGCATGACAGCTTCAGGCAGTGAGAGCACACCATTGATGGTGAGAAGCTCAAGCACATTATCAAAGGCTGCAGAGTCGGATCCGCCGTCCTCGACAATAGGGTACATTTGCTCCAACTCTTCCTTGAAGATGTCAGAGTTCATGACACCCTCACGAGCACGCATCCAGTTCTTGTTGCCTCTCAAAGTATTGATTTCACCATTGTGGGCAGCCCACCGCAGAGGCTGCGCTCTGTCCCATGAAGGGAAGGTGTTTGTGGAAAATCGAGAGTGGACGAGAGCAAAGTGAGCTTCGTAGTCGGCATTGACCAGGTCATGGTAGTACGAGTAGACTTGGACTGGAGAGAGTTGGCCCTTGTAAACAATGTTCTTGTTAGACAAGGAGCAAAGATAGAACCAATTTTTCAGGCCAATAGTGTGAGTAGCCCGTTTTCGGAGAACATAAAGCTGTCGCTCGAACAATCTCTCGTCAAACTTCTCCGGGTCGGTCATCTCTGGCACGGTACCAGAACCATAGGCAGAGGTGAGAACGACAAAGGGCTGAGCAATGATGGGCTCACGGGACTTTGCCGCAGGGCCAAGCAGTGTCGAGTCGACAGGAGGCCTTCGCCATCCCAGGACCCGAAGGCCCAACGACTCGGCAACATCTTCCAGTTGCCTCTGGGACTCTTCAAGAGTCTCTTCGTCGGGCTTGAAAAACAAGTTTCCTACAGCGTATTGGCCAGGAGGCGGCAACTTGATGTCCTGCTCCTTCTCAAAGTTCTTGATGAAGAACCTGTGAGGGATAGATGTCATGACACCAGCTCCGTCACCATCTCGTGCATCAGATCCCACGGCTCCACGATGGGTCATGTTGCACAGCAGATTGCGAGCTATTAATGAATCAGTTTTTGTTCACTTCAAAAGTTGGCGGAAGAGATAGCTCGCCTGCCACTTACCATCGCTAACAATCTTGTGGCTCGGCTTGCCCTTGATGTGGCTATTCCTCCAGTCAGTTATTCTGCATCATGCATGAGTTGAAGCCTTGTCTGTCGTAAAACGTACCAAGCGAAACCGACACCACAGGCATCTCGTTCATAAGCCGGGTCGTAAAGACCCTGCTTCACCGGCAAGGCACCAGCCCACGAGTCATTGTTCTCAGTCTGATACTCGTACGGGTGGTATTCCTGCTGCTCAGCTTCGATGTGTCGATCGTCGAACTCAGGGAGCAGGCCCATGCTAGGCAAGACTTGCAGATTGGCGTCTTGCGTTGCGATATTTGGCAGGGTGAGCTTGTCGAGCAGAATCCGCTTAGGCTACGTGCCTACAGGGGACTGCTATGGCGGTTTTAGTCGGAAGGGGTGAGAGCAGCACCGAGGGCTGCTCTGGAACAGATCTATCTGGAGGAAGTGGGAGGTTAGCTACGGCGACGGCGAAAGCAACGAGCACAAAATCGTGGCGAGCAGCGAGAAAATGAATAATTGATGAAAGGTAAACAAATGAAGCCACGGCAAGGTTCAACAAGTGATGTAGGCAGCAGCGTCAATTTTGCCTTCATGCGCAGACACGGTCTCTCCCTCACACTTGGACACAAATAGCCCAGACACCAGACAGCTCATAACTTTTTTGACATCCGAAGCCGCTGACAAGATTAAGCGACAGGCCAGAGCTGGTTCGAGCTGGTGGAGTCAAAGTGGCGCCTTCGGCTCCATTTTGTGCCACCAGCAGCCCTGTGGCACTCAATTGCAGAATCCCAAAAGCTGCTGACATCTGACGAGCACGAGGAATTTGGCCGGGACAGATCCGGAGCCGGCTCATCGCCCCACGAAGCCCCTCCAGGTCCTTGCTCGTCCCAGCGGATGATGGCTGGCGCAATGCACAGTTGCAAGTTGACCTGAGCCGGTTGCGTTTGGTGGTCGGTGGTCCCAGCAGGGCGGGCTCTTGAAGGTTCCCATGTTGCTTGTGAAAAGCACAAGGGGAATGCCACCGAGTTGCAGTTTGGTATTGCTGCACTGAAATGAAATTCAATGGAACCGTAGAAAAATATCGTGCAAGTATTCGCCCGACCGTGGTTCGCATCCTTTTTCTTGCCCTCTGACGCAGTTCCCCATCTCAGATCATCTCTCTCTGGATAATGATTGACGGCATGGGGTATGCGTTTGCATGATGCAACAGCAGGAGCGACGCAGACGTCAGCGTGCAGCCAATAATAAGCTTGTGATTGCGACCCTGCGGCTGTCCACACATGTCCTCATCCCATGTCCCCTGTTCTGCTCGTGTCCAGGCTGTCCCTCGTAGGACCATTCTCCCAAGACATGAAGCACATGTTTTTGCCGACATCGCCACGCTGCTGAAAATCATGCCGTCCGTTGTGCCATTCTGTGTGCTGGATACTGGCTCTTGGCCGTCCGTCAAATTGCTCATCCGGCGTTTCCTTGCTCTTTTTTTTTTTTTGGAGCTGTGTTTGTGTGTGTATTGTCGGTCATCAACAACTGCCTGCCATCGGGATTTGTGCTTCTGACGCCAGACCAATTGCCACTTCCAGAGGCCACGGCATGGTCAAGGAGCATGTAGGAAACTTCTCCCATATCCAAAACGTCCTTGATTCTCCTCTACATCTCTTCCACGACAGTCGATATGCTCACTTAAATAGAGGCCACGAGACCACGAGACCACGAGACGAGTAAAACACAGTGAAAAGCAACAGCAACGGCGTCTCCAACAACTTACCAGTTAGATGGGGATATTTCCTGTTGGATAGATCAATTGTGGGGTTTCAATGCAACTCGCTACAAGTCAAATGCGGAAAGAGAGCAAGAGTTCAAAAGGAGAGAGAGTTCGGTAGGCGATTTTAAGGAGGGGAGGGAAGAAGCCATCCTTTTATTGTGCCATGGAGTCTTCTCCGGCCTCGCCCGCTCGCTCTCACCATCTCTCAAACATAACCCACAATGGCCAAAAGTCAGTCGAGTTTACCAGACGCCAAGCCAGGGCCACTATCCCAGCACCATACCGCACAGCACAAGCGATAGCCATGGTGGTGGGCAAGTTCACAGATGAAGGAAATGGATGCTCCCCCACCAGCGGCTATTTGGGTTACCGGGGGCTTGATTAGCTGCGACCGACCAGTGGGGTCTGCTAGGATCATCTCAACACCGTGGACAGGCTTGAGGCCCTACAAAAAAAAATGGCCTGGAGTTCCCTTGATTTGCCAGTGGTCTGTTATGTCTGGGTGAGTGAGGCGGCGACCATCCGACTGAGAGGCGTCCGGACCGACAAGGCAAGGCCTAGCAAAGCCAGAAACAAGCCCCTCCACTCTCCACCAACCGAGAAGCACATGTCAGAAAACACCGCAGTGAGCCATAATTCGTTTCACTAATACTTGTGCGCAGATTGGTCGCTCCGGAACTTGAAAGTTAGACGGGACGAGGAACTGCTCTGTGCTGCCATTCTGAGTCTCCGATGCGACCAGACTCGACCAGACCAGACCTTTCACACACTCCGATGCCGCATATTGTACAAGCACACCTCGCTCGCCTATACCCCCCCAAATTCAGATTTTCCGGGCCAAGAGCTGCCTTGGACAAGCCCGCAATTTCCACCGCCTTTCAGGCATGCCATCGCATGAAGCTGGCGACCTGGTCAGAAATTTTTCTTTTTCGTGTCCGTTCTTGCTGTCTCAACAACCGGTGCAGCGGTTATGGTACTGGGGCAGTGAAAAACGTCCAGCCAGGATCCCGATCTATCCCGTCCCAGGATCTGGCCACATGCTGCAGGTCCGTACGTAATAAGCTCAGATGACGCTGGGCATGATTTCTGGGGCGTTGCCTATTGCGGTTGCCAAGCGAGATCTGATTACCCCCAAAAAACTATTTCATTACCCCCGAAAAACCATCTCATTACCCCCAAGAAACCCATATATTACCCTCACATTACCCTCACAAAACCACACCCTGGCTCGTTGCTATGGTATACGCAGTCGGCAAATGGTGATGCCTGTCATGCAGGGTGGGAATCAGCAATTTGGAACCGAAAAGAATGGTCTCATCATTCCCCGCTTGATTGAAATGATTTTTCCAGCGAGTGGTGGGTGTCGGAACAAAGTCTGGTGCGAGGGGAGCGCACAAAATCCGTTCCAGCGGTCGCAGGCATCAAATGTTGCTTTGCAATCGTATATGCGGCTCTCCACATTCGTCGGATCTATATCTCTGGCCTCATATCTATAGCGGCCAAAAGTGGTTTGCTACAACATTTTTGTAAGAGAAATCGAGTGGCAGAATCTCCGAATGCGGGATCGCCTCCCCACATGTGCCTTCAGGGATGCAGCCAGCCGTCATAGCTCTCTCACAGTCGAGGCTCCTTGAGATGTGCAACCTCGAGGCTGCTTGGCTGCTTCTCAACAGGAGCTATTGCGCCAATCATTGCCCGGGATTTCAAAGCCTCGCACGCCGATGTCGCGCTGGTGAAAGATGCGCAGCACTCAAAATAATTTTTGAGCAGGGACCCTGGCACAGGTGTCGTCACTGCGACGCGGGGGGCGGGGAGGCAAGGAGGTTGTCAACCACTTGGGCAATACTTCCGCCTCACTGCAGTGATTCAAGGGCAATTGGAGTTGTCTGCTACTGGTTGACGGGTTCCCATTCCCAGAGACGTGTCTCAGCGTGGCTGCAGGTGTGTTTATTCCGCGAGATCTATGCTTCACAAGGCGACACATTGCATGGTCTAGCCCTTGCCAGCTCTTCGGGATTGGCAGATGTCCACACAATTGTCTGCGGATGTGTGTTCCTCATCAACCTCATCTTTGAGAGATGATGTAACGGAAGGCGTATCATTTTTCATCCTCAATGGGTAATGGCCCGCTTCGAACACGTAGCTGATGGTGTTCTGTGGCATAACCATGCAGGTAAATCTGCGTCAGCATCAGCTCCCTGTCCAGCACCAGCATCAACCTTCAGGTTTCTGCGCCATGGGCGGCAAGAGTCGTCAAAGGCTTTGCAACATTGCCAGCCTGCACAACAAACTACGTATGTACTGTTGGTACTCAATAACGATCGGCATTGAGTCGGCCATGTCAGTTAGACTTCAGCCGTGGGATTGTTGTGCACACAGTCGCAAGCACGCAGGACCTCGGTCCAGGGACTGTCAAAAAATCGACAACAGAAAATCAGCACAGCCAGCCAATCATAGAGTTGCAATCGGCTGCCATCCTTATCTCCAGCCATACTACCGGGCCGTCAGTCGAACACATCACTAGCGCGACAACAATCAGCCTCTAATGCATCAGTGGTCCGGCTGTCCGCCCCGAAACGTGACACAGATAGCCAGGCTGTATTCTCTGGTGAGAGCCAGTGGCAGCTAGAAGGTGTCGCCTCGGGAGTGATTCGGTGGTTCCGCCGACAGAGTTCAACAATGACACCCAGCCGGACGGATTTGCGAAAGTTGTGGCAAATTAAATGACCAACATGTTCGCTCTGCTCTGGTGCAGTCTGGTGCTCCAGACACCCTTCCTGACACTTCACAGTGATCAAAGTGCCCATGTAGTGTGGAATGAGCATTGAGCAAGTTGGTGAGCAACGTGGCAACCACCATTGTGGCGCCAGCTCTGAGCTTTTGACTGCTCTTCAACAATGAGATGAAGCTGAATATCAGTAATTTTAATGGCTGGTTGATTCCAAACTAGGCGACACTTGTCTTTTGAATCACGATTCGCCGGAGTATTCCAGTCCCTGTATTTGGGACTTGGTGGTACGTATTTGGCAAATATAAAGCAAATTGACCGAGGTCGGCAAAGGATTCTCCCCTTCTATGTAATGTAACATTGAAACTCGACCGACAAATGCGATAAACTCCGAGTTCGCCACGCATATCGAGATGGTATGTCCGGCCAATGCTGTCAAACAGGTCCCTTGTGTACGGAGTAGCTGCCATTGCTCTGAACGGATTCTTATATTGGCGAATCAACAGTTGTATTGCTGAAGCCAGACACACTCGAGGACAGGAAAGCATGGGTTTCATGCCCCCATAATTATTCTAGAATTGCCAGGGCACTGTCAAGCCCTCTGGCAAGGGTCCAAGATCGGGCGCAACAGGAGAATTCAAGAGACGTGTTCTCTGTGGAAGTGGTCTGTTCCGAGGATTCCCGAATATCTCTCGTTCTGCAGCTTGGCAACTTAGGATTGACGGTAACAATGACAGAATATTGGTGACAATGGGTTGTCAGTCTCACAGCCGGC
The DNA here is from genome assembly GCF_001653235.2 of Pochonia chlamydosporia 170. Taxonomy (NCBI): domain Eukaryota; kingdom Fungi; phylum Ascomycota; class Sordariomycetes; order Hypocreales; family Clavicipitaceae; genus Pochonia; species Pochonia chlamydosporia. The sequence continues at coordinate 7,572,641 of NC_035790.1, forward strand.
TGCTCGCACGCGACCATAGGTATAAATGGAGAGTGTCAATATCAAAGTTGAGGGTACCTGTACGTCCTCTGGCACATGGAGCTACTGTTACAAGCACCATCCGTACTTTTATGCTACCGCGCGGCTTCCTTGACTTGGATACTAAATACTACCAAAGTGCAGCTCTGAGCTTCAGGCAACGTGAAGAAAATGTGACCACAGAATTAACGTCGCCTCTAGTGTAGGGTAATGTGAATGGTCAAACACTTCCAGGACATTGTCGTGCAGCAGCCATCAAGACCCCAGCGCCTGTTTACTTGCAGGTCCTGAGCCCGTTCGTCTCTGGGTGATGTTACGTTGTTTGTACGGGTAAGTATAGTCAGGCAAAATTGGCTGAATAGCCGACCAACAAGAGGAAAATACCTGACAGTCTGCCAGATCTCGTCTTGCCGATTAGGAAGCTGAATCTTGCCCTGCGGCAGTCTAAGCGCCGCCACGCGGCAACAGCGGGCCAAGACCCCACGACATCCGGAACGAGCTTGTTTACAATACGTCACGAGACGTGAAGCTTCATCCCACCTTGGACCTCGTTGCTTGTCAGCATCTATCCCATCATTGGAGTCACGGCAAAACAGGGCACGCAAAGATTGGCGTGCTGTGACTGTTTGAGATGCTGGCCACACTCCCAGATTTCACACCGCGAGATGTAAGTCTGGCAGACAAAGCAATAGGTCTTACGAAACTCTGGCTAACAAGATGGCTTCGTTTTCCAGTCGCATTCCCTGTGGTACACATCATCTAGGAGCACGTCACAGCCTCACACGCTGCACGATACGCACCATGGCGACGCGTCGCATCATAACCAGGGCACCGGTCAATCAAGATCACGCAGCCACATCATAGAACGGACAGCACTTGCCCGTCTCGCCGCCGACGAGCAATACATGCATCGACGTCGAATACACGTACAAAACTACGGCAGCGGTTGGCTGCGGCCACCCGGTATAGCCAAGACCCTGCATCAGATGCGTGAAGAGAAGCGGGAACAAGAAGAACACCAAGAAGCCATGCGCCGCGAACAACTCGCCCAAGAGCTTGCCGAAGCTGAGGGAGGAGGCATGCCTGAAGAAGGTATCATGGACGACGTACAATTAGACGGTGCACAAGATCTCGACGATGAAATTCCCGATGCCGACGACCATTTCGGTATGGGAGATGACGATGACGAGGATGAAGACGAGGAGGAGCTCGAAGGAGAAGACTCTGAGCAATTAGACGACGAAGCTCTCCGCGAAGAACGCCAAAACGACCTCATGGCTGCACGTATGCGCATGACGGACGACGCATTCCGCGAAGCCCTTGTCCGTGGCGACCCCGACGGCGACGACATGTACGGCGGAGAAGAGGAGCTCGAGGAAGAGCACCAGGGCCACATGCTAGACGAAGAGGACTTTGCGCATGACGACCACGACGGTGGCTTGGACATGTCCGCCAATTTGGACGATGATATTCCCGAGGCAGAGAGCGGTCTGTACGAACACACTGATTCTGAAGCGGAATTGAGCAGCAGCGAGGAAGAGGAGCCTGATGACGAAGAAGAGGAACAAGATATTGGATTTGTGCCGAGAACGGCGCAGATGCTACCACCGCAGAGTCCTACCTTGCGCGGGAGAAGGACCTCTGGAAGGGAGAGTATGGATTTGAGCAATATCCTGAGTCAGGATGAGAGCAGCTTTATGGATAGTAGCCCTGTGCAAAGGAGGAGGCATGGCTGAGTAGCTGGGATGGATGAGTATGATACCCATGAGGCTGTGGACGCTTAATGGCACGTACGGCGATTGTATGCCTAGGCCAGTAATAAATTACATTGGTACCATCCCGACTACTCTCTTGCAGATGTGGATGTCGCCTGTGCAGTTTTAAAGGGATGTTATACAGTGACTTGCCCGTTACTGAACGTCTCGTATCCCCGTAAATTACTACCAAAGCCATGCTCTACCTCTAGATTAATCCCAATATACCATTCGATGCAATAAAACCCCAAAACGCCCGGCATGCAATACAACCCCCTAAAACAGCCACACATAAAAGAACAACATCCCCACGGCCGCAAAAAACAACAACCAAACCTTCCACCCCACGCCCGTCCTCTCCGCCATAACCATCATCCTATTCATGGTACCCCGTAGCCTCACCCTCGTACTATCAAACGCATCGTTCATCTTGTCCGCCAGGGCAGACGACTCGCGGATCTCATCGCCAATCGCCACCGTCATCTACCAACGTCAGTTTCTCACCCAGCACACACGATGCAGAGCCCAGCTTACATCTTTTAGTGTCCGCACTTTACCCAGTATGCCCGCGACTTGTTCGTCATTCTGGCTCTCTAGCTCATTGAGCACGGCGTCGCTGTACTGGCCTCGTTTGTTGGGCGTGGCGGAGCGATACCCCCCGTTTGCTTTGGCGTATGCGTAGCTGGGGCTGTAGGGGTTGGGGCTGTATTCACGAGGTGTTTGCGAGTGGTTGTGGTCGTCGTAGCCTTCGAAGAGGGCGGAGCGGGAGTCGCGCTGGTGGAGGGAGGATGCGCCGAATCTGTCTTGGTTGTTAGGATATTGAGGATGAGATAGGGGGGTTGGACGTACCGTTGCGACATGGCGGATATTGATGGAACGAAAAACGGAAATGAGGAAGGGGGATAGAAGTAAAATTTTGGAAATCTCAAAAATTCATCGTGGGTTGGAGTTTTGGATTAGGTGGTCTTGATGCAGGTTGGAGGAACTGAACTGCCGCCACATGGCAAGTTCTTTTGGAGCTTGGATGGTTTACGTTTCGGGGCGTGCGATTGGTGGTGGTGAGGTACGTACTGCGGCGGTGCCGAGTGCTGAAGTTGGCGGTGGACGATGGTGAGTTCCTGGATGGATGGGGCTGAATGAAGGTTTGAGTGTCGCGTGCAGAGGTGCTGCACTTGGTAGGATATCGAATTACATTGATACAAGTTATGTGAAGTGAGTTTTTGGCTATTGTAGTAGAGTTTTGCTTTTTAATGGCTTGGTGCAAGGTGAGTTACACCATACCATGATGCGAGCTACCTCGTCAATGGGCCACAATTGAACCTCCAGGGACATCGGCGGAAATGAGCAATGGGCATTGCCACAACACAATGGACCTTACTTGGGTTAAAGAAACTGCATGAACCTACAGTCGTCTGGCTATCATCTACACAGTCCTTTAAACACGTGTACATCACATCGTCGCAACTACACCTCTGTGGCTATGCTTTCATTCAACTATGCTTTTATCCTTCAAGCAACATATAATTGCCCAAACGGCAAGCCGCATGACGGCAAAATAACAACTCACTATAGCCTCCCTTGCGTGTATATGCATCAACGCGTGAACCACGTAGGTAGATCGAAAGGCGGCCCACAGGCAAGCAAGGGCACTTCCACAATCATAACATGCCCGCGCCAGCTGTTTCTTTTCTCCTTAGCTCGTTTGGCCGTGCCCTTCCCTTTCGAAGCTCATAGACAGCTTCATCCAAGCTCTCTCGATGAATTGGTCCATCTAACCAGTCATCTCAGTGTCCTCAGCAGGAGGCTGGAAGTCTTCGTCGTCGTCTTCCTCATCCTCATCGGCGGGGAGCTGTTCAGCAGCCTTGGCAAAGTCAATCTTTGCACCGCGTGTACGACGACCACCGTCAACAATGTTGTTCAGGTCAATCTCTTCCATGCCGTCTTCCTCCTCACCTAGGAATAAACAGGGTTAGCAATTTGCGTTGGTTCGTGATCCACAGCGTCTGGCTGAGCTTACCGCCAGCAGCATTCTATGTCATCCGTGTTAGTTAAGCTTGAACAAATAGGAAAGCAGGCTATGCAAATAGGGCAAATACCTCTTCCTCGTCGTCATCATCATCGTCGTCATCATCGTCGTCCTCATCGTCATCCTCATCCATGGCCGCATCTCCAGTGTGAGGAACATCCTCAGCTGCGGCCTTGCCCTTGCCCTTGTTCTCAGCAAAGCTGGTCTCCTCGGTGGAAGGGTTGGTGGGGAGAGTAGTGCCGTTCTCAGCCATGTTTGCTACGATTGAAGGCGACACGGGGCGGTTTTGGGGGATTTCAAAGCCGGAGATGGGGAATGAGGAGGGCAATTGTGAAAACACGAGGTATGAGTGAGGGTGAGTTTGAAGTATGAGATGGGGGTGAACTTCAGACAGACCTTTCTGCACGGCGCTTGCGAGGCTCTTAAACCAGGCAGGTGCTGTAACCACTCGGGACCAGCAAAAAGCACTTCTGCTTGTACGGAGCAACGGCGCTAGTGTGAATTCGGTTAGAGCAAAGATCACAATATGGTCACGTGCACTCTCTAAACGGGACGCCATTCACCTCCGCCGTGAGCTCTGATGTGAGACAACAGCAAGCAGATTTCAGATTTTAGGACCGGTAGCTCTTTGGTTTGTTTGCTGGAACGGACAAGAACATGGGCATCTCTGGGGGGAGCAATTTTTAACCTGGCCATGGGTGAAGGATATCCCTACGGCAAAATGCCTGGACGTGTGTTCCAAAAGTCTCAGGTAAGCTCCACGCTTACACTGTGGCTAAGTTGCTCCAAACAACTATCTTGCTCTGGTTCATCAGATATGCCAATCCACCCGATGTTGAAGCTGTGTGACTCCATTTGCCCATCCTGGATCCTCCAGCACTACAATCCTCAAAGACAGAGCCTCAGGAAGTGTGTGCTGCCTGTCTCATTCCTAGACAACCTTCCTGTAACATTATCAATGCATTCCATCCTCCCAAACCTCATCATATGCCACACCTGGACCATTACAATATCACCTCGTACAACATCACCAAGCAGAATTCACAACAGAGCACGGCCAAAGCCACCAATTCCATATAATACAGTCCATTATCCTATCTCTATCTCTATATTCCCTTCCACCAATCTACTTCCCCTGCTCTCCGCCACCACCACTCAACGCTATAAACACAGCAATACCAATCATCCACCAGTACCTAAGTATCAACAAGTTAGCAGAAGCTCCCCAGCAATCCACACACGCACATATAACCACATCCCCAAAACTTACTTTTGCAAAAACGACTTCTCCGCCTCCTCCTCAACCTTCTTCCCCTCCTTAGACACCACAACCGGCTTGTTCAACACCGGCTGCGCGCCCTTCCCCTCCGTCACCAGCACAACCTTGGGACCAAAATCCCTGGTCTGCCCAGCATCAATCTGCACACCCTTCAAAGCAGCGCTCACCACATCCCCTCGCCCATTGACGGATACCGTAATCGTGGGAGAATAGCCCTTTGCAAAGTTCTCCGTGGAGGCGACCGTCGTCCCGGACAGCCACGACTTGGTCTTGGCGTCGTAGATGCCGATGCGGACGAGGGACGACGAGTCTGGGATGTCGGGCGCGTCGTAGGCCGTTATGGTAGAGGCGTCGGGGGAGGCGAGGTCGTAGGATATGGAGGCGAATGGGAGTGGTGCTTGGGGTTTGGAGGAGATGGGTTGGATGGAGAGTTGGGCGCTTTGCGGGGCGGCGTAGACTGTTAGGGCGGCGCAAAGCCCTGAGAGGAGTGTTGTTGTGCGCATGGTTGGTTGAGGGGGAGGGTGAAGAGCTTTTGGTCGTGATGCTCTTGTCTTGGAGGGTTTGATGGCGAGTGTGGTTGAGAGCTACATTGCAACAAGGTGCTCTATGAAGGAAGCTGCACGTGTTGGATGGTTTGGTGGGTCCTGCATGGAGACCTCCATGGTTGGGACCTTCAAGTGAGAAGCAAGGTAGAACGACTAAACTAGAAGATAAAAATACCACAGAATATACAATTGTTGAGCTAGTGATGTATTACTGTATTTGTATTTTGCCTGTGAGTACCTAGGTAATCAAGCTTGGCCATGGACTGTATGATTTTGCCATGAATCACCATTCTGCCTCATCTTCCTTGTGTCACACCGTTGGACCATCACGAATCGGCTACAAATGAGGACATCGATAAACGTCACGCGGCGGCAGCTAATTGTTATGACCACAGCGCTGTCCAGAGTTAAACACACAGCAAAGGAACGTGGCAGCTTGTCAATTCATCTTGAAGATAGGACTTGTTCACATATACTCAGTTTCTGAAGCTCTACCTACTTCATGCAGCAAAACGCGATACTCACCAAGTCCAAACTGTCAACAGGATACATGTAAAAACTAACCTCCGAGAACAAGGAGCAACGCCAGAGTCCCTCAACGCCGAAATGCAATATGCTCCAAATGTGAATGCATCAACAGAAATCCCCCCACCCCTCATTTGTACCATGCTCATGTCCTGTTCCAACTCCAAGGATAACAATACAAGCATTTGCACGAAACAAAGGGAAAATATCAAACAGCCAACAGTCGTGTGTCGTAGTTCATGAATGTCCAGTAATTCGCGTCCACGTTTATCTCGTTCCTCTCCATTCCGGTGTCCAATTGGGTATCATCCTTGCGTCCACATCTAAGAGGCTGCGTCTTCCATCTTTTGCTGCCCTTCTTCCTCTTCTCCAATATCGACTTCATCGTCTATGGACGAGTCGTCCGAGGAGCCATCAGACTCCAAAGTGTATTGTGGCGTTCGTTCTACTAAGCCTTTATAATATGCGACGAGCACCTCTGGGTTAGGCACGATTTTCCAGTCCACTCTATAGAGGAATTCCAGCTCTAGTAACTTCAGCTCCGCAACTCGGACGCCTCCAACTCTAGCGTAGGTCGTGTTGTTCCAGAATGAGTCGGACAGGCCCTTTGCAGCGACAGTGGCCGCTGTGATTAAGAATCGATGAACCGTCAGAGTGTTTATTGTGAACTCAGGGTACAAGGCGCATAAACGATCGATATAATACACCATGGAGAGCAAAAGAGGAGGTGTAAGCGTGGCGTGTCTCGCCAGACGATGCAGATAGTCTCGTACAGATATGCCCGGTGCAGTTCTGTTGCGACCAATGTTAGAGGATCAATGGCATGCAGATGGGAAATCCAAAAAAGCGACCAAGCAAAGAAAGGACGAAGGCTGGAAGGGCAAAAACACCAGCAGGAGAATGCGCCAACATCAAGGCACCACAATTTGGTAACCAAGAGGAAACTCACCTAGAATGAAACCGAGTCAGTCCGCCACTAGATATCCGAATAGCGTCGTTTGTCGCAATCAACTCGGCCAACATGTGCGCTATCAACTCCACAATGTCGTCTACAGCGCAAAGTTCGTAACGTCGAGGTAAAATTTTTGGCTCCCCATCCGTTCTCGCTCGCTTCGGCGCGGTCGTTGTTGACGGCGAGGCTCCCTCTCCATTGTGCCCGCCATTCTGCGAGGTTGAGCCATGCGTCGGCCGGCTTGGAGAGACCCTTCGCTTGTTTGGTGACAAGACTTTCTGCGCCTCGGCGTCAGATGCGACCGGTGGTTCAGTTTGCGCAGGCGATGCGCTTGGCAGTGACCCCGAAGCGGCAGGCGTGACAATGTGCTGGACATGAGACGACGGAGAAGTATGATTGAGCTTTCGGCGCGAAGTTATATTGTCATGCTGCAGCGTCCCGTCGGTGGCGGAATCGCATTGCTTTGGGCGGTGGGAGGGAGGAGAGTTATCAGATGACGCATTTGGCGAAGACGATGCCACCGACGGTGGTCGACGTGCGTTGGAAGTCGAAGTTGAAGTCGATTGACGGGGGGACAGCTGGGGTGATCGAGGAGTCACATGGCCGCGGCGAAAGCTGGTGGGCGACGCATTGGCAGAATTGGTGAGAATGGGAGATGTCTTCAACATGATGGCCAGGGCATCGTCGTATGCATCGAGACAATATAGGTTGTGCCTCAAGTGCTGGTAGGCGTCTCTGCGTGTGAGGTTTCTGCTCTGGTCTGGTCAATTCTGCCGTGTATATGGTACACCTAGAACAGCGCAAAGGAACCTCGTCGCCTTGGATCGACAGCGCGCGCAGCAACAGGATGGCAAGGACAATTCATTGAACAGTCCACTGTGGTATCGGCCGGCTTTCCTTGCAAATCCAAATGTCCTCCGCCCTCGTGGTGAAAAACTCACGCCAGATTCCCAAGTCTGGGATACAAGTCTGGGAACCAGGTTGAAGGCAAAGGTTTTCAACAGCGACCAGCGGGTACAAGTACCAGACGCAGCAGATGCGGCCAGACAAACAGTCGCAATGGAGAAAGTGGCTGCCAGTGACGTCTGGACCCGGACGCCTTAGGAGCTGACGGGCAAGAGAGAGGGAAAAAGAGTACCAGATACTGGTGGAAGGAAGGTACGCCCCGAGAATGGCAGGAAGGGGTCACCGTAAAGCTTCAACGTCAACTGATGAGTGGCAGCGGGAGAAAAAGCTGCAGTTCGGTCTGATGTCTGATCCTGTGGTTCGAAGTCGTACAAGATAACGCGAAAAGTCGAGTTACCAACGTCCAGTGGTGAGCAGATCCTGTTGAAGACTTATTCCGCAAGTTCAGCCAAGCCAACGGCATGCAAGTACAGGCTCTCAGGTGTCGTGTTGGATACGACGATGCGTATGGAGGCTCCAGAAACTGTTGCGAGAAGCCGGCAGGATACAGAGTGAAGCATAAAGGTCAGAAATCGTTTGAGGCAAGCAGACGGGGAAGGAGAAGAAGTCCAATTACGATTGCAAAAGGCACAAAGTCACGAAATTCAAATGGAGAATTGGTCAACAGGACTCCCTCCCTCTAGGCAAGTCGGTGGTGTGTGCGGTCCACTCAACACCATGCCATGACCACTTTGGTCTCCGGCTGAGAGCATTTGACGCCAAGCGAAGCAAGCCAAGCCAAGACAACAAAGCCACGGCCAGGCCTAGAGGTATTTGTGCGGGCGTACGGAGCACAGTACAGTACAGAGGGAAACCCCATCTTGCTCCTCCAAATAACCGCAACAGGGACCATCTTGGGGCATTTTCCCATGACCTTCCCTCTGGTCTGGGTTGGCTCGGTCAGCCCGGCCGATAGCGCTTCAACAACTCCAACAAGGCCACCTCCGCCAAGGTCGTGGCTCTAACTGGTTGCTTCTGGTGGGCTGCCCTCGCTCTGGCCTGGCCATGACAGACAGTTCGGCTAGCGTACATTGAAGTTTGGAGGCATCAGTTTCCTCCTCAAGCGGGCATAGTGGGCAGGTTGATATCTGACCCAAGTGGAACCGCCTGTCAGAAAAGCCCGCGAGTTTTGCTCCAGCGCCACGAGGGAGGACTTTTTGATGCTGCAGACTGATCCACGGGACCATTAGGACTACCAACCTCCGTGCCCACGCACCCTGGCACTTGACTCAGGCGGAGGCGAGCTCCGGCGAGCTGGTTTGCAGACTGAACCGACAGTTCATCAAGGCCAGGTTATATTGCCTCTCCAAAGACTCCAAGTGTGTCATGGTTTTTCGTCTGGTCTTTTCAGTTGTCCATAGGGCCGGGAGCCCCATAGCTCAGCATCAAAGCATGTAATATCAATGCGTCTTTATGGAGTATATACGGCGTAAATATCCACTTGTTTTGCATGTCAAACAATCTCGCCAACTGTGATAATGCCCGAGCACTGTACGGAGTATCGACGAAGTGTTCCAACACATCGCACTGAGTTCAAGTTTCTTACCCCGGAGTAAGCAGTGGCTGCACCCCAGACCAGTGCTTGAACAGGGTTACGGACACCACACACCTGTCAAGGTAAATTAATCCCTCCATCCCATGCGAATGGAGGTCACAGGAGGGATGAAAAACTAACCGAGAGGAAAGGTGGCTTGGTAGAACTGAGGTCGCTTCATTGGAAAACCTCGAGCCTCGTCTTCCATTGCTGTCGTTGCAATAAACTACGACGCACGTCAGCCAGAGACATTGTGCAAGCGCATACTTGGGTCTCAAGACAAACATCCCGAGCAGCAAATCCGATGCCAACAACAACGCTCGTGCCGAGAAGCGACCATCTGATTCGTACCTGCAGCAGCGGTCCTGGTCTAGAAAATGTCTCTCATTTGCTCCCTTGGGACGTTGCTGCAAACTGCACAAACCCCCATTGGGCTTCTCTGTAACCCTCCGTTTTCCATCTGTCTCACAGGCATTGTACCCCGTCCAGATCATTTGCGCCGGTCTGAGAGATCTGATGTCCAGGTCCAGCATTTTGCTCGTCCAGCCTTTTGAGTGCCCAAAGATTTTCGTTCAGGGTTTGCACGTAACGTCGGAAAAGTGATATCAGGGCGGTACCTGTTGGTAGCTGTTGTCTATCATCACACTGTCCAAGTCTGCTGCCTGATACTAGTTGATATGCCCTAGACCGTGGCGTCGGCATCTTGGCTCCGTCTCTTTGAGCATGGACGTCGTCATGATATGGTCCACCAGCGTAATTGTATTGGGTAGCTATCGACGCCGATGTAACTTGAATTACCCAATTTGGACTTCGGTGAAGGACTGTAAGGCGTCGCTGATCCGGAGTTGGCCCCAACCCATCTGAAGCCACAAAATCAACCACAAACCAACTAAGTAATCTGGTGGCTAAAGCAGTGTACAGAGACTGGCAAGCACCCTGCTCAATATCTTGAACTTCGTTATTGGTTCCACGCCAAGATGCGATATACTAAGTTTGGTGTGCTTGCTACATGCTTCACAGTGTGATCACAACGCGCCAATAGATGCACGGCTGGCAATCTCTTTCGATGTCGTTGAACAAGCATTGCCAATGCGAAAGGCATGGTGGAGGGTCGAGTATCGGCATAGCACTCCGGGAGCATTGATAAAAGCGGCCAGATCAAGGGAGTTGTGTGGTCAGCATTCGGCTCAACAGGAAGTTTAAGTGGAAGATTGCCAAAGGCATGACGAGGATGACAGACCTAAAGGAAACGTGAATCAGCTCGGACTGACCCAGTTAACGAAATGGGTTCAAGTTAACATGTCGCACCACGCGTTTTGCAAACTAAACCTGAGGTTTACATGAGAGTGTTGAATCATACGGCATACCCTATAGCACTTGACTTCAGGAAGAGCCCCCCAGGTCGTGTCTGTGGTAAATGAGACCCGCAGATAAGATAGCGGATGCACGTGCCCCCAAACTAGCACGATGTCACCAAATCCTTTACGACGGCAATGGGCATCATCGAGCTTCCTCATTGTGAAGCATCAATATATCATTAGAGAACTACGCCTTTGCTCTTCCACCGGTAAAATTGTTACTGTAATCGGCATCGTGCACGCCGGATCGTGGGCTTACCACCACAACCTGTCATTTTAAAGCGACCAAGCCCCAGAACCAGCCTCACCGGACGTTGGACTCAAGGTGTCACGGATATTCGCTCTCTCGTGATGCCGATGCACCAACAAATAAGAGCAACATCAATTGTAGCTCCGTCTAGCTGAATCGTCCCCATGGCTCGACCGCAGAACTCTCCGATTTTAGCGCAGCTCCGAAACGCGAAATCGTTACTTGAGCAGACGGTTGCGCTGCAAGCCCTGAAGAATGAAATAGTTGGCCATGTGCAGAAAAAGGAAGCCTGGATTGGTCTTGGTGTCCTCGATCCCATAGTCAGGACGTTGACATCTAGCCGATCGCAGGCGAAACTGAATGGCAAAGATGCTACTTCCCAGCTACTGTCACGGCCTCTGTCTGAGGAGGATTCAGTGAAGCTTCAAGCTCTGCAGCTTGTTGCAAGTTTTGCCAATGGTACGATGGAAATTCTCCCAGCGGCTCCCTGCTTATGCATTGTCGGCGAACTGTTATTAAGTGTGTTTGCCATGTTCTAATTCGTTACGCCTAGGTGGACCTGCGTTTCTTCATCCGCTACATGCAGCTCGCGTCGTACCGGCCATTTTAGGCAATATCTCGCCATACACGAGTCCTCCTCAGATTGTTGTTGCTTCGCTCAGAGCGCTTCTCGATATTACTTCTGCAGCCTCCCTTGCCCTCCATCCCTCAACCCTCGATATACACACACTTGCCGATAATGTCTTCTCCTCACAGCACATCGAGTCTCTCAATGCGATGGTCTCAATGACGTCCTCGAAATATATCCTCCAAACCGAAGTTTTACTCGCATCTACCTTGATATGCCGTCTATGCCGAGAAGAGAGACATCAGCATGCCCTCACCATGGGCGGTGTACTGGACTCACTAGCAGCCCAACTGGCAAGATTCGCCGTTACTGATGGTCTCGTCGTCCCAGGAGCCGAAGAGCATGCATATGGAGACGGCCTGTACGAAGTGTTTCCCGAGCCGGTCCCTGCTGGCGCCAAAATTGGACCGATTCTTGAGGCCATTAGCTGCGTTATTGGTGATTCCAAATATCGAGCAAACAGACTCATATACTCGCCCTCCATCATGGCAATATTCCCAAGCGTCAAGTTTGAACCTTATGAGGATCCGCGGGATCCGCATCAGATGCAGCCGCCGAGACACAACGGGTTTACTGCCATGGAATTTATCCTCCCCTCGCTACCCAACACAGTCTCCAGAACTCCTTCAGCTGCCCAATCGTCGTTTCCAACACCAGACCGATCTGACTCGAGGACGTCTAGCAGAACATCTCTGAGCAAGTTCGGCTCGTCTGCTGTGTGGGACTCGCCTCGATTCCAGGCGGCAGGGAATTCTGGAGATGCCTCTAATGATGATATAGAGAGCCCGTTCATCCCGTGGCTCATCCACCTGGTGCGGTCGTTAAGCGATTATGAACGATTGATGGCGGCAGCGGTTCTTGCCGCCCTTTTCAAGGCAGGCCTGGGCAGAAAGAGTGTTCGCGAGACCAGTATTGGTTTGCTCGTGGTTCCTATTCTGATCGGATTGATCTCAAAGAACGACAAGGACGGAATCGAGGTCCTGGATTCGTCTGATATGGTGCGACTCCAAATACTGGAGAAGGCGCCTGCAATACTTGCCAGAATGATCACCGACAGTGACTATTTACAGAAGGCAGCCTTTGATTGCGATGCTGTCAAAGTTCTCACAAGATTGCTCAAACGAGCATATCAACCGATTACGGACATGATTCAACCGAAGTACTGGTCTCCTAATCCTGATACGGGCATGGATGTTGAGAGCTCGTCACCTTTGGCACAGCTTGGAGATAACGGCCAAGATCCTCTGCTGGCTCACCGAATTCTTCTACGTGAATCCGCGCTGAAGGCCATTGGCGCGCTGTCTGCCGGAAAGGAGGATTACAGGAAAGCTCTTGTCGCAGAAGACTTTGTTCCGTTCGTAGTAGAGTCTCTTTGCGAGTTTCCCAGAAAACCAAAACAGGCGAAAGACAAGCCAGCCAACGAACCAGCTCGAACGGGGCCGACACCGGCATACGGCACAAATCCACAATCGGTTATTATTGCCGGATGCCATGTAGTGAGAACATTGGCTCGATCAGTGAGCATCTTAAGGACAGCGCTTGTCGACCATGCTGTTACTTTACCCATATTTCGCTTCATGCGTCACCCAAACATCAATGTTCAGATTGCTGCCACCGCCACAATCATCAACCTCGTTGTAGAGGTCAGCCCTGTTCGAGAGGTGAGGATCCCTTGCTGATGCTGACAGACTTATCGAGGTGACACTGACAATATTCAACTAGCTCCTTACTGAGAACGGGGTAATGAAAGTGTTGTGTGAACATGCTCATTCAGATAATCCTGCGTTACGATTAAATGCCCTATGGGCTCTGAAGCACTTTGTGGATGCTGTTGGCCCGGAGCTGAAGAAAGCATGCCTCGAGCAACTTGAACCTGGGTGGTTGGTGCAGTTGATATGTGACGATAGCCAAGAATCGTCCTTGTTTTCTCTGAAGGCTAAAGAGTCGTCAGGGGATGACTTGGACGAGGATATGGACATGCAGCCTTCAGACGAACCGCTACGATGGCTATACGGAATGAATGGGGCGATACGAGAGCTAGACGCTTCCCGATCATCGAGATTGCGACAGGCAGAAGACCGGCTGTCTTCTGTACGCGAAGCAGAAGTGAATCCTGCTCGGAAGGCACGAAATGACGACCTGGCTATTCAAGAGCAAGGTTTGGATTTTATTAGAAACTTCATCGGACGGCCGGAATCCGGAGCATCATCGGAAGCTCCGAGTGAGACTACTGAGATGATTGACTACTTGTTTAGCGAGCTCGGTCAAGATCGCCTCTTTGAGATTCTACTCTCAAAATTGCGATCAAAGATGCTGCACCCCTTCGCCAGAAGGGCACCCACCAGCGGTAAAGAAACTAAAATGATTTATCCACAACCCAAGATCATTGTAGCCGTCATATGCATCCTCGTCCACATGGCAGCTAGTATTCCTCGACACCGGCAGTTGGTCATTGCTCAAACGGAACTCTTGAAGGCCCTCACCCAGCACGCTAACAGCAAGGATCGAGGCGTGCGGGCATCGCTGTGTCACCTCGTCATCAATCTCACTTGGCAGGAAGACGACACCGAGGCACAAGCCTGCTCACAACGGGCAAACGAGTTGAAGAGGCTTGGCTTCTACGCCAAGATGGAGACGCTGAAGCATCAAGACAGAGATTTGGATGTGCGCGAGAGAGCCAAGACGGCTGCTTGGCAAATCGAGCAGGCGACTTACTAGGAGTCTCGTTACGCACAGCAGCTGTCGAGTTTGACGATGGACGAAATCTCGCAGCTTGGTTAAACGTACTTGGCGACGAGCAATTTTGACGGAAATTGAGATTGGGCTTCTCATTCAGCGGTTCAGAGGGACATGTTTTGGCGAGTGATCTTCCGGAGTTCGGATAACGTGCATGGTGGGATGGGATGGATGTCCGTAGTCTGGACCTAAGCGTTGCCCAGCATGTTTGTAAGTAAATACAAAAATGTTCCATATAGTTGACTCAAGTGCGAAAGCACTCCTCATACTTGGCGTTGGCAGGAATAGTCAGTCTCAAGCCACATGCAACTTATGGAGTGCGATAGCAAGCTGTCCGTCTTGAATATAACATTCCAAAGTCACCAGCCTGATAACCCAACCGAGACACGCTCGCAGGGTCCTTTAATGCATTCCAACGCCTACCTACCACGTCCAAACCGTAACACATCTCCTCCGCGCAGGAAACCCTCAATGCAGTTACCGTAATCAATCCCGTTTACCAGCCCGATACCCATGCCACGCGCAACCGTTGAAAGTCTGACGACCACCCCCTAACGGGCCGTTATGTCTCACCCCCACGAGCATCAAATACCTCTGATAGCCTTGTCGGCACAAAAAGCAGATACAGGGGGTACGAAAGCCGGCCGACAAAGAATCCAACGCCAAAGACACAGGTCTCTGGCGAAGACGCAAGGAATTTCGCAACCACCAGAGAACTAGTTCGGCATAAGCCACATGGGTATGAAGGGGTCAGGAAAACGGGCACAAGCAGAAAGTCTCCGAGAGGGCCAAAAAAACGGCGTCTTGACAGTCTTAATACATTCTAGGGCTGGACAGTATGTGCAAGCCTGGTGGGTGTGGTAGATCGTACATGGCGAGCGTGTCAGATGATTGTGCGTAAGTTCGGCAGACGCAGGGAACGCCTTAAACCAAGTGGGTTTCTGTCGTGTGCCGTGAACGAAACTGTAGGTATCCGTACAGACGGGATCAAGATGCAACGTGTACGTTGTGCATTGCAGACGGGCATCCGCAGCGTCAACCGCATTGTCTGGCGAGGAATGCTGGAGCGGTTGGTCACGGCGAACAAGCTGGGCTACACAGACGATGGGAAAAGCAAATGTGAGCCCGGAAAACTTGTAGTACATGGTGGTTGTTTGTCGCGGGAATGAGAAGAATGTGGTGGAAGTCGATGGTTGATGCAGTGGGCATTTTGCGACGGCGTTGATATCAGTGTGTCGGGATGACCGTTTCGTCCTCTTGTTTCTTTTTTCGTATTTCCTCAACCGGTCTGGCGGGCTCTTACATGCCATTGCTTCTCTGTCGAAGGAGAAAGATGGCTAAAGTGCAAAAAGAAAGTGTTAAACGGTGTTGAGGGTGAAAAAGCAAAGGGCATGTGTTTGTCTCACGCTAGTACACCGAGAGAGCCACGTTCCACCCTGCAGACATTTTTGAACCACCGCACCGTTTTTTTCTTTTTGTTCGAACATTTCAAGGTGCTAGACACTTGTTTCTGTTAGGCGTGTGTGGGGGTTTTCAATGCCGTCGCTGCAATCTTGTTGGTGGTGCTGAGAGATGCGGTCACGGTGCGGGACGGGGTGTCTTGATCGCCTGAGTTTGGCGGATGACCTCGAGTTTTTGGTGTTTCTGTTGGCCAGGGAGAGGAGCTTCTGGGTTAGGAGCAGCGTGGGGGATGCAGTTTGTTTGGGTATGCTTTGGTCATTCTGAGTTGATATTGGACCCTTTGGTCTTGGACATCCCTTGGTTTCTGTTGGTTCTGCTGGTGGTTTCTGGTTTGATGATTCTTATTAGACTCATTTGGATGAGAAGGGGTGCTGAGGCGCTGGCTGTTAGACATGACAGTGTTTGTCTTGCGTAGATCGGTTAATTGAGGGGATGCCAAAGGAAAGGAAAGTTCTTCGTGAGGGGAATTTAGCCGTAGCTGCTTGGAGTTGTGTGAAGCCTGTTCATTTAGGTGCTGCCGTGTTAGTCGTTACTTCGTGGAGGATGTTTGTGCATGGAATTGGCTCACTGAAACTGTAGTCTTCTTGCGATACAACGCAATACACCCCGTTGGAGTTGCAAGAAACCAGAATACAAGTTGGCTTGGAAACGAGAAACGAACATTCACAATACTTGATATCAGCAGTCCGGCTTCTTCCTGGGCACATCAAGACCATCCTATTGAACTTGATTCAAAACAATCCGGTTGAAGCTGAAAAGCTAACCTGTATCTACCCACACGACACATGTCTCCCGGAATCCGGACCGCGCGTCTGTGTCAAGTCCAAGACCGTTAGCCGTCATCAGTCAACTGCGTGAACACTTACATGCTCGTACTGCCCACTGAGATTGTCGTAGCCAGATCCGTCTTCACCGGCTGACGGATTTCCAGGTACACATTTTCAGCTGGCCTTACTGACGGACAGTCAGCCATAAGCCAGCGTTGGACAAACCAGAGGCCAGGCAAAAGAAAAGCGAAACTGCGATAAAGGCATGGCCCCTATTGGAGAGTGCGCAAAAGTAATATGGAGATGTTTCAGAGACAACTGCGAGATGATCGAGAGCCAGGTTCAAGACGGGGTTGAGGCTGTCTCGTTCGGCTGTTTGGCGTTCCGGGACAGATTTGTCGATCGGTCCGTAGATCTTGACCCAGCTATTCGGAGAATGGCAGAAAATATGTCCTTCACTGACTATTGTAGAGATATTGAGTAAGCCGGGCTGGCTGATATTCTCAACAGTTATGGACAGGCAACCGGTGTGGTATGCATGCCACGCCCAAGTTGGATTACCGAGCAGGACCTCAGCTCAGACATATACGTTTGTAGCTTGTTTGTTACAATTCCGATTCAGAATTTGGACGGGCCAAAAGCGTTGCCCAAGACATGATGCCAGCCTCACTATTGCAAAACGCGGACCCCGTCACGGAATCACGACATGCTTCGACATTAAAGTTTCAGGACAAAATAATTGGAAGCATCTCCCTGGCTAAGGCGCAGTGTGGTATTCGGCAAGTCCAAGGTGTTGGCTCTCTGATCACTCGATCAACGGCCTATGATGACTCCCATCGGATCGACAGGTAGATGCCTCGTCGGATATACTTCAAAAGTGAAGTTTGTACCAGATACTCCCCCCATACTCGGCCGATGACATTTTTCGGCCCGTTTGTCTTGACAGTCGTTGAAGCTGGTGGATTACCGTCCAAGCCGCCTACTGAATTTGGTGTTAAAACGGACGCTGTCCAAAGTATTGCGCCACAATACTACATAAATTTAAAACTAGACATTGACCCAATTCTTAGCGGTAAAAGGACCAGAGCTTGGCAATTTTGGTAGGGCAATGTGCTGGCAGGTACTTGTCACACACTACCTTGGTCCAAAGTCGTCCTCAAAGGTCCATGATGCCCACGACGGATGCATGCAGGCCAGTGGTGGACAAAATTCGAAAGGGACATCTGATCCAATATTGTTGTCATAGGTCGGTTTGTTCCCCCCAATCAAAAGTCAACGTGCCTTAGAAACGGCCGTGTCATAGACTCATAATCTCAGAGTCGAGAAGGCTTGCAGTCCCATTGGTTCCAAGGATTGAGACGTTGCATAGTGGTAACCAAACAAACGGCCTGAACGCATTGCAGAGGGCTCTGCCTGCTTTGCTGCCATACCTTGTTGCTTATTGGGCATCGCAGGATGAGAGCCTTGCCCAATAGAGTTTGGTAGTTGACCAAGATGTTCAAATTGATTATTGAGTGGGAACCCTTCTGCGTGTTTGGATGACCGGTCGACCGACCAGCTGACCTGAACTGGAGCTCAAAAGGCAAGTCACTTTGACTTTTTTTTCGTCAGGCCCATCATTTGCCTAGTCCTGGCTGAAGGATGATGCATATTTAGCAGGTCGAAGAAAAGAAGGCAGCCACCGACTTGCATGTGCTTCTCTTCCAGTGACGTGCAACCGGAAGCCTGACCCATGCGGGTAAGGGAGCCGGTGCATGCATGAGGACGTGGTAGCCAGCCGAGGCAACAGCACAACCATCAATCGAGTTGACACGCCATGAAATCGAAAGATAAAAATTTAAAACGGTAGTCGCTGGCGTGGCAGGGAGTGATCCGGGTAAGGATAGGAGAGAAGATGATGCTACCAATACGGCACGGAATATTGATAGGGACAGGGGCTTTGGAGAACAATTACACCGAGAACAGTGAGGATATGTGACAGTCCAGCGCTCACTTGCCTCACCAGAACATCGATGCTGAACCCTGTTGGTCTCTTTGCGTAATGTTCGCACGCTGGGCTGGAGGCGCTTTGATTGCTTCTTGTTGATAATGAGAGGCTGTGCCAAAGTGTCCACCAAAAAGATCTCTGATACGCGGAAATCGCTCTTGTGACGGACTGGTAGCAATGTAGCAACATAACCGATGCCAAAATCCTGTTCTCCAGGCTGTCAGTGTCTCGTGCCAGGTATTGACTAGGCTCTGGTGATGTCTTGGTCTATCAAAGAACGGCCCACCAACGGGATGGACGGTCACCAGACAGGGAATATCCGTAAGAACTTGCTGGGCCAAGGTGGTTGTGGGTTGAGCGGCTCAATTAGAGATTTATGACCATTTGCCCATGGCTAGCCATTGTTGTGCGCGACACGCTATTTGGCCAGTGCTGGTTCGATAAAGCTCTGTTAGAGTTGCCGCCCTCGAGCAAGGGAAATTGCGTCTTTCCCGTGCTGTGACGTTTCCGTGCAGACGATCAGGCCATGCCAACACTTCGGTCCAGGGTGATGCATACACATTTCTCGGCCGTGTGGGTTGGCGCCAATGCACGTAGGGATGGGAGGAGAATGCTGCTCTTGGTCAGATACGATATGCGTCTTGCAATGGTCTCGTGTGCATACTGTAACTCTCTCTGTTGCCAGCGAGGAGGTGGGGATCATCGTGAAGGTTTCGCGGTTCTGATTGTATGAAAGTCGGTCCAAGCTGGATTTCCATGATTCTTGCCGTCAGAAATAAGAAGCCGCCACTCGGGGATGTGCAGAATGCTTCAAGCAGCTTTGCCGGAGATAGA
This sequence comes from Pochonia chlamydosporia 170, assembly GCF_001653235.2. Lineage (NCBI taxonomy): Eukaryota > Fungi > Ascomycota > Sordariomycetes > Hypocreales > Clavicipitaceae > Pochonia > Pochonia chlamydosporia. The sequence continues at coordinate 7,592,240 of NC_035790.1, forward strand.
GTAGCCAAGACGGATGTGGATGGATGATCGAGCTATGTGAGATTCACATTCTCGTATCCACAGATGGAGCAGTTCGACCCATTATTGACTGATACTGTTCCCGTTCAGCATCTTGACTCACGGCGCTGAAGTATTTGAAGACATCCATATGCAGTGTGGTCAATACACTGTACCTATGTTGTGGCCGCCAAAATGGATGACCACAACCCGAACCTCGCTGGGAGATACCGTAAATCCCTTGGCCTGATACTGTAAAGCACCCCGATTTTCGAAGCAAATCGTACAGTGTAAAAACGCCATACCAAGGATCACGGTCACTGTCCACTAGATAAGTTAGCGCATTGGAATGTGACCAATCATAGCTGAGATTAGCCGACTCGGCCGGCCGGGGAACGACTTCGGCTCCATGACGGGAGGGCTAGGGGTAATTTTCCGCAAGGAATTGGCTCCCGGACAGAATTAAATGTTCAATGAAAGTTTCAGCGGTCAACGCAACATCGATGCTGTTATCAGAGGGCCACGCCGCCGTCTCCTACATCATACATCTCCTTGGTAAGAATTATTGCGCTCGCGGCATCGAATTGCACCTATCATCATTTTCTAGGCTCACCAGGACCTGGGTTTAGATTGGCCATGCGGACGGAATCCATCGCTGGCCTTGATGCACAATGCCTAACCGGCACCCAGGCACCCCGACCACCACTTGACCGCTCAGTTGGACAAATGCTTGTCGCCAGGCTTGATGGGGGATGAAAATCGAGGCTTGACAAGATTCATTTTGAAGACCCGTGCCGAAACAGCTCTCGAGCCTTCCGCGCGTGGCTCGGTTTATCCATGGCAAGACACAACGGAACTTGGAGGCTGGTCCCAGAGACAAGAGACACCAAGCTTTACGAATAGGCAGCTTTAAATTTCGCATGAAAGCTTGAAACTTATTCGGCATTGTCACAGCTGGAGTTTGGGACACCACTTCCAGTAGAGACGGCGCCCTCATGGACAGAACCAATTCCGTTTTGGCCACTTGCGGCACCATTGGCATTCAGCACCCTCCAGCGGCTTTCTGGGACTGACATCTTCAGAGAGAAGGATTGTCCCAATGTCCTCGTCTTATTGCTTTTGTCACGATTTCGCGGCCTATCACTTTGCGGTCTAGGCCTCGTAAAGCGCCGCAGTCAATGTGAATGGCCCCCAAACAAAACATTACTCAGTCAGTCGTGGAAATCGAGCGTCAAATGTCAAATACGCACTTGCTACTTTTTTGTCAAGCGAATGCAGCGTTCCGGAAATAACTTTGCGGAGTCAGCTCCGGTCAAAGACACCACCACCTCAACGTGCGGCCTCACTGATTTCATTTGAACCTGACATCTTGGTGGTGTGTGGCAGGGAAGAACATGATACCGCACGCCACATGGCAATGCAAACTGGGGAAGTAGAGTCCTCTCTTCTTCCTGGGGCGCCTCCAAGAAGTCTTTATCTCTGTGAAACGATGCCAAACGGCCGCTTCATCACTGTGGTCAGACTTTGGGCAAAGTGGAACTTGACGGATGATGAAGGGTAACAAAACTTGCAGCTGGCACCACAAGCTCCACATTTGAGTCTTGGGGCCGTGTTTCGCCTCTCTCATCTGGATCATCAGTCACAAATATTCCACACTAGCGGGCAAACTAGCATTAAGCTGCAGGTGACGAGAGCTCGGGATTGGGTGTGGTCAGGGGCGGGAGAATCGTGACGGGCCATGACTATCCATTTTATTTTCTAAAGTTGGCCAGAGGCGTTCGGTACGCAGGGGTTTGGCGGCTTGCAAGGACAGGGCCTGCCTGGCAACATTCGATGTTCGGCTGGACCCCGGCATCTGGTTAGACTCGTCACATCTCGTTTTTGCACCTCTGTGCTTCCCCAGTCTCCGGGAGAGGGCTAGAGGGGATCAAGTACGGAGTACTGTCCCCAATGATGATGTCCTCATCCATGGGTCAACACCAGGCTACCACACAAGCGCTACTTCTTTCTTGAAGCAGCCGAAAGTCATTGTTACAGCATGTTGGATGGCGTATTTCCTTTGTTGCATATCCCTAATCCATCCAAACCAGGGCCAAATTAACCTGGCGGAGACGGTTGATACTTTATAGCGATACCCTCTTACTTTTGCAACAACATGGGACAAGGATAATGCAGTTTCAGCAACAGCTTCGGAGACGCACGAATAGCCATCCAAATACTCCGTACTGAGGTAGGTAGGTATTTGCCGAGCCTGGGGAACGTAACTCACTGGTGCTGCTGAACACACTCTTCTGGCCGCACTGATGGACAAATCATGACCAACAATGAGTTGTGGCAACCAGTCAATGTCCCAAGTGCCCGTCCCAACGCCTTTGAAGTTGAAACATGCAACAGAAGACTCCGTATGGGCAACAGATTCCTGTTGGGCCACTACCAACGCTATACTGCGGCCGCCTCTACCCAAGCAATGTCTTCTGGATAGCAGCAACAAAAGTCAGCATACAGTCATCAGAGCCATATGTATTTGCTACACGCCTTGAACAAAAGTCAAATCACATCAAACACGGAAAACCCCAGCCTGAAGTCAGGTTTTAGCGCGGCCAACGCCGAAATGTCACCAAGCTCCACCGAATCGTGTTTTGCCGCCGTCCACAACTAGAGCTGGACCATGCATCATATTTGCTTTTTCTTTGTCCGTTTATGGCTTGGCTGAGGAAACATTGTCCAAAGGTTGGTAGCCTCCGAAAGGGCTTGCGGGCCCCTCTCCTTCCTTGAGATTGGGCTTCATTCAAGTGCTCTTGATATCAGATGCCTGACTTGCACAAGATGAGAGCATCCCCGACGTGAATACCAGTTCTTGCTTGGAGTGCAGCAATGGGTACATCCGTGCCGGGAGGAGACAAGGTGCTGTCACTGAGATCAAGCTCGTTCTTCTCGTTTAGTGACACACGCGATGCTACTCCGTACTTGGATCAAGACCAGAGTGGGCCAAGTGCTCTCTCTGTTGCCGGAAATGAAAACCACGGACACTGAGGACTTACTCCATAATGAGCTTGGCGTTGGCGTCTCACTTTGAGCGCTTGTCGCAATGCCACCCTTATTGGCGTACCGGGTACCGGCGTGGATACGCACTGACTTGGTGCGCCAGCCATGGCAGCTCTCATCACGATTTCCAAGGGCTTCGTTCAAGTGAATGCCTTCAGATGCCAAAGTGCGGCACTGTCAGGAATGGCTCGGTGGCAGGGGCTTCTGTGCTATGTTTTGTGAAAATAGCACCAGACGTCTTGGCGACCAATGACATATTGTGTGGGCATTACCAGCAGCAGACCGCCTTATCTAGTTCCACCACGCCATCAACTCTGCTCCCTGCAACGGGCGCCAGGCGCTCGGGAAGATGAGACGGCGATGTAATACTGTAATTAATTACAAGATGGAAAACGAAGAAGTCACAGCGGTGCACAAGCACAAGCACAAGTACAACCACAACATGTGTCATACTCCAGTCAACTGTGGAAGCCAGGCCACCAAGATACAAATTTAGAAAGTACAGCGCACACGCACCAGGCAGGACAAGAGGCTTTGGTCTACATCCGGAGAGCACTCAGGTCAGTTACTGTACTCCGTAGTGCGAACTCCGTCCGTACAGTGGCAAGGGAAGAGACAAATGCCTGGTGATACACCTCTGCAACAGTAGGGGAATGCAGCATCTTGCGTGACACAGCAAGTCCTCCCTGCCACAGTTGACACTAGACTCTTCCGCCTCTGCACTGCTTTTAATTGACGAGTGAGCCAAGTCAAGGGGCTAAAACGTCGAGTGGCAAGACTTGGGTTGATGGTGTGCGATGTTGTTTCATACAGCGAGCTGCAAGACGGAGAACATCGACTTGTTGGAGGTTTGGTCGCCGAAGCTCTTGCTGGACCTGTTGACATTTGAATACTGAGTCCCGACCAGACAATATTCTGCAACCATTTCACCTCGACCAGACATGGACTTGACTGGAAAAGAAAAGATTGGGGCCGTTCAGCCTAGCCCCAGTCTTCCGGTGCCCCAGAGCTGGGAAGATGGATCCCAGTCTCTCGGCCGCCGCACGCCTATCGCTCCCCTGATGATGCAGTCCCTCCAACGGGACTCGATGCTCCTGTTGGCTGAGGCGGATAACATGCCATTGACTGATGCATTGATCCATATTGATTGATTGTGCACACCAACCAGACGCTGTGCCGAGCACACCACACCAGCACGACGGCACACCCTCTTTGCAATGAACTGCCTGCCTGGTGGTCTGAGCCGAGTGAGCCTTGGAACATGGAACTGGGAGGTGAGAAACTGGGCACGTCTTTTGCCTTTGGATCCTGTAATGCCATGCGGCCGAGTCGGACGACACTTGGCTGGCCCTGGCAACGGCCCCATTCATTGTCCGTAGGTCATGGCGACAAATCCATGTTCTCTTTGCCTCGTCCCCGCTTCTGCGAGGCCACAGTTGCACAATACTGTACATGTCTCCTCGCATTATTCATGTCCTCATGTCCTTTTGTACTCCAGCCTTCTGCCTCTCCATGCCGCCATCTTTCCAGGCGTGAGCCGCCCCCCCTTGTCGGCGATCTAACCCGGTTGATAGACGGAATTGCTGACCGGTGCGGTTCGACGAGTCGAGCAGAATGCCAGTCAATTTCAAGACTGGACTTGGTTACGGACCAGACATGACATTACTGTTACCTTCGGAACATGGCATGGCAGGCTAGCTGCTGCCTGGTTGGCCGTCACGGAGCTTTGAAAGAGACATGACCAGACTGGATGCCTGATAAGATGGAAGCCATGAACGATGCAACGCCTGGTTCCCAACTCTCAGAGCTCGCTGCGGACTGCACTCTGCACCCTGCAGGTTGCAAATGCATTTGCACATGTGCATTTGCACGCCCCCCCACGACTCAGCTTTGGCCCGTCATCCAGTCTCTCGGGGCTCTGTCAATTGTGGCACTTGGCACGGAGACCCAACGACACCCAAAGCACTGGGTACTTGGAGCCACATCGCCAATGTTCTGGCACATGGCTCTGTGCTGAATGAAAAGCCTCGTCTTGTGGCCGCAATGCTCGGTACTGCCGGGAAGTGCGATGAATGCCAGACTCAATCTGGCTGTTGAGCCGCCTCGAGATGTCGCCGTTGCCCAGAGGTAGTCTTCTTTCCGACAGCCTCAGAAGCCATGGAGCCTTTGTTCCCAGCAACTCTCCGCCCACCAACTTTAATAATCTCGCCGGGCGAGTAACTGATTGTAGAACTTGTGGAATGACCGGCCAGTTTTCGTTGCTCCGATGCCCTGGAACATGGGCCACCACGCCACAGCACACTAAGTACTGAACTGGCTGCCACCGGCGGGCGACAGCGGCGATTGGGGGATTTTCACAATCATTTTGTCCCAGAGGCGGACCCTGGGGGCGTGCAATAAGGACCTAGCCGTCAAATTCGACTGCAACAGTGACAGGACCAGCCCATGGATCGTCGTCGTGGACCGCCTTCTGGGCTGTATGGTCTTTTGGCTAGTGAAAGCTCGAACTGACATGACGGTTGAGGCGCATTTGGAGGACACACAGCACACACCAGCACAGTGCCGGACAGTAGGAAGAAAGGGGCCATACAACAGACGACCAGACAACCAGACAACTCGGTACTCTGCACTCGGACTCTCCAGGTATTTGCCGATTGCGACAGGACAGGGCAGGACAGGACTGGACCGGACTGATTTTGGCTGGTCTGGTCTTGTGAGGTCTGGTCTTGTGAGGTCTAGTCTGGTCGCTGGCAGCAGGGCATTCTTGATCTGTACTGTTCGCCGTACGCACGCACGGTGCAGGACAGTACCGAGTTGCTGACATTGGTCGTCTCTCGGCTCGGGGCTGCTTCAGTCTCTTCTTCTCAAGTTGGCTAGCTCCAGCCAGGTGCTGGGACTTTCCTGGTCCTTGGTTCATGGTACCAGCAGGACTTGAGGCAATCCTTAGTTTAGGTCCATGTCTGGTCGGTTGGATCCTTGGAACATTGGATCCTTGGGTCCTTGGGTCCCTGGGGTCGGTCCTTGGTCCTTGGTCCCGGGTCCAGCACGACGCACCCCCGTTCATGTTCATTCGTTATCCACTCCCCCTTCTGATTGGTCCAATTGCGTGCGGCTTGGCTTGGTTCCTCACTTGCTCACTCTCTCACACTCACACTCACCCATACTCACACGCCAGGCTCGACAGACCACGCAGACCAGACCAGACCAGACCAGACCTGACCAGACGAGACGCACCCACCACTTGACCTGTTGCTCTCTTCTCTTGTCTCTGGCGCCGTCTTCGTGCCCGTGTGTCTCTTGTCTGTCCGTCCGTCGTCTTGGCCTTGCCTCCTCCCCTTCTCTTCTTCTCTCCAACCAACCATCACGACAAACCTCTCGTCGACGCTGGCTTTGGAAGCGAACCCAGACATCTCGTGTCTTCGTCTTCGCCTTTTCGCTTGGGTTGGAAAAGGTCGACTACCTCCACCATCACATAGCTGCACCGAGCCGGTGAAGGACCACTATCCCTATCTTCAGGACTCTTGGCGGCTCACCTCTCATCATCAACTTCGCTGGCACATTGCCCAAGCCTTGTCAGTCCCGACTCTGACTTGACTTGCCTTCCAAGACGGACAAAATTCTTGTTCATGTGAGTTTTAGTTCTCCAGCTTCTCTTTCTATCATCATTCGACATCTGTGTTTGCCCTCGCAGAAAGACACAGCTCACTCCATTTGACCTCCTTCTCTCACCCGCTTGTGGTAGACTGGTCATATTTCATCTCATATTTGCAACCACCCATTGCTGCCAAACCGCCATCACCGACTAGTACTGACTTCTTGAAGCGCGTGCCATTGTATTGCTCCTCTACGCCGTCCCTCTTGAGGCAACTGTAGCAAGATGGCCTCCTCGGCTGTTCAAATCCCCCAAAACTCGACGCCGTCGCGGGATGCGGTGCACCGCATTCATCGAGTTACTAGGGAAAATCGTAGTCTCTGGTATCAGTTGACAGTTCTCCAGCAACCGGAGCGAGCTAGAGCATGCGGCTCCGGTATGAAAGGTAAGGTGGAATATTTTCTAAACATTGTTTGATTGCCCTGCCTCTTGTTCGATAAACTGCAGTTTTGTCTGTGACAACAAGTTTCCAAACTGGCTTCAAGTTGCATCTCAGTCAGCGACATGACTGGTCGAACCGAAATCAACCAAGATCCAATGTGCTGACATCCACAACAGCAAATAGTGACAGACGGCCAGTTGATCCTCCCCCGGTTGTGGAGCTTCGCATCATCGAAGGTCCTTCAGTGGAGGAAGGCAAGGACATCACGTTTGACTACAATGCCAACTTCTTCTTGTACGCCAGCCTCGAACAGGCCCGTACCATGGCTCATGGTCGAGTTCAAAGCTCCGCCGCCACCAACCCTCCCATTCTTACCGGCGTCCCAGCCTCTGGAATGGCTTACCTGGACCGACCTGCAGAGGCTGGCTACTTCATCTTTCCCGACCTATCTGTCCGACACGAAGGATACTTTCGCCTCTCGTTTAGCTTGTTTGAAACAACCAAGGAGGAAAAAGATTTTGACATGGAACCAGCTAATTCTAACCTGCCGCCTGGTGTGGACTGGCGAATGGAGATCAAGACGAATCCGTTCAATGTGTTCAGCGCCAAGAAGTTCCCTGGCTTGATGGAGAGCACTCAGCTGAGCAAAACGGTCGCGGACCAAGGATGCAGAGTTCGAATTCGACGCGATGTGCGGATGAGAAAGCGCGATGGGAAGTCGGGTGGATTCGAACGACGAGAAGAGGACTTTCGCCGTAGAACCGTCACACCAGCTCCCGAGGACCACCACAGCATCCGCGCCCGATCTCTCAGCAACTCGAGCGAGCACCGTGTCCCCTATGCGCCTGAACCTCACCGACGTCCCTCTATTGATGGCTATCATCCGCCGCCGCCACCGCCGGGATACGATGCAGCTCCTCCGCCAAGCCGTAGCGGCCATCTCTCATTCGGAGAGCATTCCGCTCCGCAGTACGCCGCTCCTCGACATTATGTGCCGCCACCTCAGCCGAATGTGCACCCGCTGCCGCCTGCCACGCCGCCATACGGTCCGCCTAACCACGCAACGAGCTACGTGAAGCCGGAACAGAGCAACTATGGATACCCTCATCATGCACGCAACACGAGCTCGACGTGTGTATCTCCCATTCCGTCAATCAAACAGGAATATTCTTACGACAGGACTCCGGGAAGCTATGTGCCGCACTCGCCGTCGAGGTATTCTGATGGCCAACCAAGACGAGATTCACACAACTCGTATCCGCTTACGCCATTGCTGCCACAACCGCCGCGGCGGACATCTCAGTCGTCCCTCGCCCCGCTCAAGATTGCTGCTTTGGTATCTCCGTCTCCTCTGCCGCCGATTGAGGCACAGACGGAGCCTGTGCCTATGCCTCCCCTCATTCCTACGGGAGGCAAGCGCAAACTCGACGACGTCTTTCTCCAGAACTTGAATCCACTGCACAACGGACAGCGCCAGCACGATCCACATTACGGCCGCTTCAGGGGACTCAGCCCTGAACCCTATCACGGCATGTACTCGCGCGCCGACGGCAAGGTCGACACCATCGAATTCAACCGGTACCAATAACGGCCAGCTGTGAGGGGACGCGAGTGGCTTGCGAGGACCCAGGCCCGGAACAGGGTTAGGCATGACATTTTGGTCGGCCGAGCCATGACCAAGTCTACTCCTCGGGCGTTTTGGTTCAGTTGTATTTTTTGGCGGTGTACATTTTATTCTCGCTGGTGCTGCCAGCGAGGGGCCCGATGGGGTGAATTGGATTTTACTTTTGTGGGAAATCATGGGAATCGGCGTTGGGAGCAAATACCACCTTGGTCGATGTTACACTCAAAACAGTTTCTTTTGTTTTCTTCGACTTCTACGATGTCTGCAATACCGGTTACGGATATCGTTTTGTGCTTTTCGACAACCAACTCCCCCTAACTATTGATCTACAGTGTGCTTTTCGTTGTTAGCCGCATACCAACATTTCAACATTTTACGATTCATAGAGCTGGCGACGCCGGAGAGGGGACATGTTGAGTCGCTCATTGGCAGCGACACGCAGCTCTCTCCTGTCCCCAAAATCGGCATGACCCATTTCCAAATGGGGTTCGCCACTCCCTGCAACATTTTTTCTATTATATGTTTTTGGATTACTTTTGGAGCGCGGAACCAACTGTCGCGACACTCAAAAGTTCAACTTGTGGGCTAGTGGGATTGTGGGCTAGTGGAGTCGAACTGGTTGATGGATAGTTGGCGACCGCTGTATTTGTTTCGCACATCTAAAGAAGCATGGGCTTGTCTGACTTTAGTCCGCCCATGGCTTTTTGTATTCGGAAAGGGGAATATTTTTGTCGTCAAGTTATTCGCAACGCGACGATGCTACAAATACGTTGAATGAATGAAGAGTGGGCAGAGCTTCACGGACTATTCGTTTCTTTCTTGGGGTTCAGTAGGAGGGCACTGTAATGCCGAAGGTTTGAGAAAGTTGACGCCAAGCGAGCGGCCGTCTGGTGAATCCCGGATAGGTAGTCTGCAAATTCAATAAACGATTCAACCAACGCAATGATGCTGTGGCTGTGTGAGGGCTGTTTGAGGGGGGGTGTCAATGGAAATTTGAGTGATGAAGAATAATCTCGGCTCAAGATGAAGGGCCACGGAGAGGACGGACACACGGCGTACCGAGGAAAGTCGGGGGGCGTCTACGGAGTGAACTTGGTCACCTTTTTTCGTCAATTATGATGTGTGCTTAAAGACTGTGCTTGTATAAAAAAAATCTGACACTTGACAGGGGGAGCACGGAACAGGCATGACGAATGTTTGCTTTGGCTGGTTGGTTCGTTAAAAACGTGTCGTGTTGGTTCTGGTCACCGAAGTATGTTACCGAAAGTCAAAATGTGCCCTGTGCAAGGGACGTGCAACGCAGGCTTGACCTGAGCAGCCCGGAGACTTTCGGGTCCGAAGATGAAGTCCGAATTTGTCGGCCGTGAGAGGACAATGGACTGTGGTCTGTGGTTGTTGGTCGTTGGTCTGTCGTCTGCTCCTGATGGTCTGTGAAGTGTGGTTGTGGCTGGAGAAAACAATGGGGCTGCGCTGGTTGCCATGGTGAGATCACGTGTCGGGTGCAGGGGTTCGTGCAGGGAACAATGGGTGTAAGTCAACAAAGGAACGGGAATCAAGCACGGGGAAGTTGTGGCCAAACAAGTGAAGTGCCAGACATTTGTTGATTGCGCTGCTGCATTGACGCTTATGCTGAGATTTTGAGCGTTTTGCTTTTACTGTATCTGCAAGACTACTTTGCTTGTACTTACAGCTGGCCAACGTTGAACTCGCAATTCGACGATACTGATACAAGCGCACTGGATATTTCCGTCATACTCGATTCGACATTCTACACAAACACTCATCCGCGAAGGATATACAAACGATCCATCATGGGCCCTCCCAAAACAAGAGCCCAGCATTTCCTCGCCCAACGGGGCCGCTTCCACGAAGGATCCATGAACGACCGCGTGTCCGCCATACCGCCAGTCCAGTTCCTCGATCCCCATGAAAGAGAAGCCCTCGAAGGACGTGTCGATGCAGATTCATCCGCCTTTCATCCCGCCTACTTTCGACATGGAGACAAGCCTGCACCTCAACCACCGCAGCCACAGATTGCTCGCAAACCTCTCGCCAGGAACATCCTCGGCCAGGTCTGGGAAGGCGTACGAGGAAGATTCCGGCGGCGCGACCCTGAAGGCAGAGAAAAGACGCGAGAAGAGAAACAAGCTCGTGCAAACACCACGGGGGAGCAACCCTCCAGAGACGAAGTCTTTGCCAACTACCAACAACTCGTTGCGTCGGGCTTCTTCTCCTCGCACGCCATACAATCTACCCGGCACGCACGACCATCTACGGCACATGCGCCCCCGTCTCATTATCCGCCTCAATGGCCGCTTGCACCAGCGGCGACGCCGAAGTCCCAGGCCAAGGACGCTTGTCAGGCGGTGTGCTCGCCCGTCAGCGCGGCATCGTCGCGGGGAACGAAGCGCGCAGCTGCGTCCCCCTCGCCTAGTCTTGATGATGATGCGGATGCGGATGATGGGGAAGATGAGTCCACGCTTGCGCATCGGTTCCTGCCCAAGAGATTGCGCAAGTCTGCGTCGAGGGACATTTCGATTCCTACGTTGAGGAGCGTTACGTCTAGGAAGAATATGAGGGCTGCGGTGGCGGCTGCGCGAAGGAGCATATCCGTGGGACAGGGACCGGGACAGGAGCGAGAGCCGAATAAACTTACCAAGAGGGTGCCTTGGGTTCAGCAGCCTGGGGTTGGGGTGCCGGGCAGAGCGTCGTTGGATGTGGTGACGGGACGACAGGAGGATGCGTATGGGAGCGTGAGCCGTAGGATTCGAAGACCTAGTAGTGCTAGGAATTTGAGGTCTGCTGCGAGGGAAGTCGGGGAGGAGGCGTTGAAGGTTGTGCCGAGTGCGAATAGAGGGATTCCGAGGGTGCCTGATATTCCGGCCAAGTTTACGTATGGGGAGGACAGGGAGAATGGGGTGCCGTGGAGGGGGTTAAGGAGATGATTGTGAATGTGTTTCTGGCCGGATTTTGATCTATGGACTGTTGGTAGGATAGGGATTTGGTATTGGGATATCAGGTATGGCTCGGATTTGTGCTGGAATGGGTAATGATCGGATGCTCTATGGATATGAGTTATGTAGTATGACTTATGGTTTCGTATATATGACGATGGTTGTATTTAGTCGATGGCATACTGCCTTGTCGGATATTGTACGTTGTGCTTTTAGGAGTCTGGACTTGCTTGCTGTGGTGGAATGTGAGACGGTGTTGTCAGTGTGACGCGAATTGAGCATTCCACTGACTTGAGCTGTATCTTAATGTCAAGCTGTCTATATTGGTTACAACCGAAAAGAGAACCGGAGTACAAGGCGTTTGGTATTGGATGCACATAAAGGACATAATGGCTAGCATTTTATCACGTTGACGAATTATGAGATGTGCCAGTTAATTCGGGTGACAACATGCCGCCATGAGCAGATGCAGTCCTCGACAGGTCCATCATTCTTCATCCACCTGATCCCACCAACCTTGGAGAAGGTCTAGAGATGAGAGGTGTGTGTCGGAAGGAAATAAGCTCCAGGTGAGAAGTGAAAAGACAGGAGGAGGAGATGATAAAGAGAGGGAGACGATGAAGAGAGGAAGATGAAGACAGAAAGTAGGGAATACATCGCGGTCGGCGCTGAATGCTACATGTGTGCTCTGTACCATCTAACCGTACTTGTTATGTATTGCGCGCTGTAAGACGTAGTTGGCAACTCTGCAATGCTTCACGATGTGTAGTCCTGGTCTTTGTGGTGGACAACTAGGTTTGGATCGTTGACTTTGGCTGCATGGTAATAGTGTAAGAACCTAAATGTGATGCTTTGCGAGAAAGAAAACATATTAACAGTCAGGTGCAAGATATCCATACTTATTCTAGAATCCTATACTTACTCTAAATACTTTGTTCTAGAGGCTGCTTACTCTAGATATTTATCTAAATGCTACTTATTCTAGACATCTATGCTTACTCTAGATACGCATTCTAGAATCCTATACTTACACTAGGTAGCTATTCTGGAATCTCCTTATTCCAGACACCTATCCGCACTCTAAATACGCGTTCTAGACACCTCCTATTCTAGACACCTATACTTACTCTAGGTGCTTATTCCAGACAGCTATTTCAGGCAATTTTACGCATTCTAGGACAGTCCATTCTAGATTCCTTTTCACACACTAAATACTCATTCTAGAAGCTCTATTCCAGACGCCCTTACTCGTACTAAATACGGATTCCAGATACCCCTTCTATCCCGTAATCCCCCTAGTAGCATGTTCACGATACGCTCGCCCATTCCAATCTACAAAGTAGTGCAATCCCTCTAATTGAGTGAAGTGGCATATTATCCCCGGCCAGCCTGACGACACAAAAGACTCCACGGCATTTTCCAAACTTGCCCAACTCGCAGTAATTTCATCTCACTGCACGACAGTCCACGCCACTAACAGATCTATCCCAACCAAGCCATCTACATCGCGCGACCCCATTCACAACCACCATCTCGACTCAACTTGTTTCTAGGTGCAGAACAGCTAAGCGCCGAATTAAATGGACACTCTGCTGCAGTCACAGCGGCTCGTTTTGGAGTTAATGCAAGTACTAAAGTTAAGACAAGCAACAGGTACTCGGCCAGGCTCACTCTGTCTGTATACAATACAATTTCCTACCTACGAGGTACCTACCAACGATCCAGCTATACCTATACCGCAAACCACCATCTACCAGCACCTAATAAAATCCCATAATATACCCATTCCAATAAACCCCTATTTGTCCGTCGCCATCAACAGCGATTGATCCTTGAAGAAATAGAAAAACCCCGTATTAGAAGATAAATTAGATAACACCCAGCGTGTAGGCGATCCCGACATCCTACGCGCCATTCCATACAATGCATGCCCGCAGCACAATCCATCACCCATCTCCCGCATCCCCAAGTTGAAAAGCCAAACAAATCCTCGAAATATTTTGTTGGTAGTCCGTTCGCATCGCCAACACGGCGGTCCTGTTCCACAAGAAATGCCTCATGCGTAGTAGCAAAAATGACGGCGCAAGAAATGTAGCGAAAATGAATGTCGATGTAAATGCCCTTTAGGTTTTACAAGGGATAAAAAGCAACACAAAACAACGCCAGCCCGTAAAGTCGTGTCGGTTAAAACGTCTCATTGCCCAAAGCTCATTGCTCAAAGCGCCTTGCCTCGAAGCTCCTTCTCTAGCACCAATGTACACCACCCACCATCATCATCCGTGTCCTACTTCCACAACGCGTTGCGGCGCCGTATTCATCAGCCGAGATGCTCGGTTGTGCCCAGCCTGCACCAGGGCCCGAACAGAAGTCCAGAGGAATGGGAAAAGCGAGGGAAAGTAGCTGTACAGCATAGCGCACACCATGACCAGGAGAAGAGGAATCTATCACTCACAATGTTAGCGAAATTTTTATGAAATGATAGGAGTCCGAGATGGTTGAGCGCCATTCTTACCCAAATGAAGAAGAGGTTTCGGTCGCTGCGAAGACTCTTCAACTTGACCTCGCGCGCTCGAAGGAACTGCTCCTGTTGCTCCTTGGTAATGGCATTCTTGCGTCCAATCTTGAGAATCTCAGGCGCGTCGTCTTTGGCACGAACCGTGGCCGCCGTGGTCGTCACCGTCGTCATCGATGTCGCTTCGTCATACAAGGTAGCACACTTGATATCAGCTTCGGCGTCCGCGGCAGCTCGAATGGCGGACTCCTGCTTGATGTCCATATCCTTATGCGGGAAGATGTCTTCATACGCAGGAGGAGGCGCTGTGCCAGTGTAGTTCATGTATGAGCTGATATCCCACCATCGACCGTCCATTTTGCCTTGGTTCTCGCCACCTGCTCCGGCTGATCCCGGGCGTGGGCCAGACATGCCAGGCATGAGCTGCTGGACACGCTGGAGATATGCCTGGTAATCGGGAAGCATTGCCATTCCGGGCAGCGCAGGCATCTGAGGGAAGTGGGCGAGGTTCTGCAGATGCAACGTCATGGACTGTTGGAACTGCTGTAGCTGCTGTTGGACCTGGTCCTTCAAGGCAGCGGCAAGAGCAGTGGTGGGAGAAGCCATTCCGCTTTCGGGTCGACTTGGTTCTTCGCTGTCCTCGGTGGATTCTTCATCCTGTCTGATAGAGCTGGCGCGTCTCATCGTAAGGTAGAGGTCCTCGTCGGGATCCTCGTCTTCAAAATCGCCAGACGTGTACTCGGGGCTTTCTTCACTCGAGTCGAAAGGGAGCGGCTCATCGTGAGTGTGTGCCCTCGTCATGGGCTCCCACAGAGACCGCAGCGATGTTGCACTGCTGGTTCGGCTGTGGAGAGAGCCACCACTTCGAGATCGCACGTGTCGCTCAGAGTGGCGGATCGCGCGCAAGACAGCTCGTGACTGGGCAACGTCCGCCGGTGTCAGACTAGACAAGCTTCGAATCGTCGGGTCAGCCCCAACAAGCATCAGCCGTCTGACAATCTCGGGGTGGTTGTGGATCGCGGCCATGTGCAGAGGTGTAAAGCCTCCCTTGTCACGAGCATCGGGGTTGGCTCCACGAGCAAGAAGAGCAGCGACGAATCGGTGATATCCGAGTGAGCAGGCCAGATGAAGCATAGTATGACCTGTAGATCTTTTAAGGTCGAGACGAGTCTTGTGCGTACTGTCATCAAGGTCAATGAGATCCAAGCACTTGAGAAGCTGCGACTCGAGGTGTTCGTGAGAGTTGGCAGCATGGTTGAACATTGGACCTCCAGCCGATGACGACGATCCGCCGCCGCTTGCCCAAGTGGAGTTGCCGTCGTTGAGAATTCGGCGGGCGAGATCGCTCACATCCACCATCTGGCCAGACATCTTGTGACCCAGAACAGAGAGGGCCGTCCGGATAAGCTTATCCTCGTTGTCGTCAATATACTTGAAGGTAGGCGGCTGCTTGCCTAGGGAGAAGTTTTGGGCGCCAGGCACGCCTTGATGCTTGAAAGTGACCGCTACAGTGCCTGCAACGGGTGAAGGGGGAAGCAGGCAAACAAGAGACGAGTCGCCCCAGTATGTTGTGGTTGTCGCCTTTTGATCGCCAAAGAAGACCTCGAGACCCTGGAAGAACGCAGCACCCAAGACCGTAACCTCAATACCTCCAATTTTCGGCCCCTCGTTTGGAATAATCTTGTGGATGGTGGGAGGCGCTCGAGGTTGATTGACGCCCAGAGGCAGAGAATACAGGTTAGCCGCTAAACTTTGTGTGAACTGATTTTGCATGCCGTTGGCAACACTGTTCCTCAGGCCATTCGGACTGGGGGCTCGGCTCGGGTGACTCGATGTGGGTGCAGAATACAGCTGAGCCATTGCCAGGTTGTCCATGCTAGCAGATCGGTTTGAGAAGAATGGCACCTGGTCGCTGCTGCCGGGGGTTGGGGGCCCATTGGCAAACGGAGCTTGGCCATTGAGAGCTCCAAAGACTTGCTCAGGTTGCTGGAATGGACTGGGGTTGGGAGAGAAAGGAGACGTGGCCGTGGAGAGCTGCGCTGACGCCGTTTGAGAGCCAGGCGGCGGCGAAGTGTCCAGTCTCGTCATTGTCAGGCCGTTGGGTACTCTGGAGCTGCTGGATTTTCTCTTCTTGGCCGGGCCGCCTTGATTGGGTGACGAGGGTCGAGAGAGAGTCCGTCCAGTCACTGTCGACGTGCTCATTGTGGGAGTCGTCTTTCCCGAGGTGACAGATCCAGAATACGGCGAATGGCCACCTCGCTGGACACTGTTGTCGCCATTGTTCTGGGGAAGTTGGAACGCCCCATTTGGACCACTGGGTGCTGGCACGATGTGGTTATTCTCCATCGGCTGGGGCTGAGGCATATGAACCGGAATGGTGTGCGACGTGACCGCTTCTGACACTTGTGGATTCGAGACTTGAGCCATTGGGTGAGTCTTGTGGTCATCCGTAATCATGATTGGATTGGACATGGCCTGTGCAATGACCCGATCCTGAAAGTCCTTGATGGTGAAGATGACATTGAACCCCATCTTCTCGTTGTGATGCCTGCAGTAGCAAGCAATTCGCATGGGGGCGTCGATTTGCATAGCGCGAGTTACCACCGGGTCAGGACGTCCGTTGGCATCCAAGACGCCGCTGAGGGGTTGCCACTCCTTCACTTCCTGTGTATTGAAGACAATGACACGTCGTTCCTCGTCCTGACTCCAGATCTTCTCTTCCTCTGGTTTCTTGATCTTCTTTCGTGCAGCTCGCTTCCGTTCTCTTGTGATGCAACCAGCGCAGATTCGGACGTCGCCTCCATTCTGTGGGGCGTTCTCCTCATCATCAAGGTCAGGAAGGTATCCTTGTGGTACGACGGCAGCTCTCTCCAACGCTCTCTTCTTCAAGTCGCCCTGTTCCATAGCACTCGTGCAGACCAGGCCGACATGAAGTTCGAGCGTATCTGGAGATCGCTCAGGCGTAGGCCGTGCGAGGAGCTTTGGCTTAGAGATGGTGTGACCGGGCAAGTGCAACTTCGTTACGCCTGGTGGTAACGGTGACAGTGTCATCTTGATAGGGATTTGTGTCTCGACCCGCGACTTGAGCGGGGTGGGCAGGATTCTCAATTCGTAGCCGCCAGTAAAGTTGTAGACTGGGGCACTGTTGTAAAGTGGTATGTGTTGAGGAAGAGGCATCTGCTGGGGTATCTGATTGCCAAACTGTGTGGGAGTGGGCAAGGCATCCGGTGCTGTGGCAGCCGCAATGTCTACCCTGTTCGGCCAGATGGTGTTTCCATTGACGTGGTTGCTGAGGGGCGAAGGAGAGTTGAAAAAGTTTGCCGCCGGAGATGAGTTGTGGCTGGTCACCATGGCAGACATGGGCGAAACCTCTCGTGAACCAGACGTTTTGACACCGTTGGACGACGTTGAATATTGCTACCAAGAGTCAGAAAATCGAAGGACACTTCAAATATTGGCTCCCCGAAAAGGAGAACCACCGCACTGCTTACCGAGCTTTGTTTCTTATGAGTGGCCGTCTTGGCCTTCTTGCTATTGTTTTGACTGGTCGCCTTGTGCGGGCTATTGGTCTTGATGGTGGGCATGCCTGGCGATGCTATGGCGGTTCGGCCGGCAGCTTGTGCCTCGGGGCTGCTTGACGCACTTTCAAAGTCAAAGGACCGATCCATAAAGCTGTCGTCGTGTTCGCCAAATGCGTACAGCCCTTCCATGTTGGAAGAATCAGCCTCACGGCCGAATGTAAATGTATTCTCATCGTCGTCGAAAGTGGTAAAATTGGCCGCACCCCAGTCCATCTTCATATCGGTTCCGTCGTCCATGCTGGTGTCGCCAGTCGCCACAGGCGTCTTGGACGAATCGGAGCTACCAGTCCTTTTCGAGGACGAGGCCGACTCGGAAGATGAGTCGTGGTAGGAGCCGTTTGGCGAATCAGGGAATGGTCCAGTGGTGGCCAATTCCTGAGGGTTTAAGAAAGATTTCTGGTCGTTGGAGCCTATGGCATCCAGACTCTGTAATGTATCGGGGCTGTTTGAAAAGTCGAAGAGGTTGGAAGCCGCAAATTCATCGTCGGAGAATTCGTGAAAATCGCCGCTGGGCATTCCTGTTCCCGCTATTAAAGGGCCTCCAGCGACGCTGCCTCCTGCGGATGTCATGACCAGCAGGCCAGGCTATGCGCGATCCCCCTCACGCGCGGTCGGGAGTCGGTCGGTTCAGGCCCAGTCGCCTCGGTGGACGGTAGGTTCCAACAGCGAACAAATGCGTGCGTACGGAGTAGTGGAGAGGAATTTAAGAGAGAGGTGGGAAGAGGCTGAACAATACAAGAGTTCCAGCCGCGGCGTAGTATTTAGACTCGGGCAAGTGTCAGATAGGTGCTGTGTTAAATTGGCAGTGGTCGATCTGAGTGTCAGGGTCTCGTTGTAGAGGCACTAATTCGACATCGGGGCAAAGGCAAAAAAGCAACCAGGTCGACCCCAAAACATACGACACAGAATTCGTGTATCGCTGCCCACTCAAAGTAACAAAAAATATAGCAGCGATAAGTAAAGGTCGAACAGAATCCGTCGTATTTGGTGGCCGTGGACGTGACCAGTGGCCAAATCAATCGAGCAACAGTGCAGGAAAAAACGGTCAATCGACGCCACGCACTCAACGATTTCTGGGGACTGGAGGCCGTGGTCGAGTAGTGTCTGGTCACTGCGTTCGCGGCAGCGAAAAGGGGCGTCTTGTCGAGCAACAGACGCAACCAAAAGGAAAGCAGCAGAAAGCTATGTCGGAGAAGCAGAGAATCGACGAAGGAAAGGGCTCTGCAAGTCGACCGGACAAGACAGAGAAGAGTTGAGGGAGTGGACGACTATGGCAGACCTGAATGGCGACGGGGAAGAAGGCTCCAAGAAGAAGTGGAGGTTTTGATGAATGTCAAGCGGACCTGACTGGCAGTGCCGACAGGCTGACTGTGTGACTGGACGAGTGGACGACTGGACGACTGGAGAGACCAGAGCAGACTGGAGGGTTGAAGAGGGACATGGAGGGTCAACTGGGCGTCAAGTTAATAGGCGGTGGGTGGGCAGTGGGCACTCAGTCAACGCAGGCAGGTACATAGCCTCCGTACTTGAGTACATGGAGCGGACTCAAGCGAGTGTGGACAAGCCTCAGACTTGTGGACAAGGATGTGGGATGTGGTGGACATTGGCATTGGGCTGGGCTGTTGTGGACAAACAACTGGACCTTGGACCAAAGACCTTGCTTGAGAACACGACGAAACTGGACTTTGCCGAAAGACGACAAGTCTCTGGTCCTGAGCCTGGAACAGCGACGAGAGAAGAGTAACCAGACTTTACTTAATCGGAAGCGATGCGACCTGGGCACAATTTGACAATGAACAAATGAATAATGAATGAATGGGTCTCTCTGCCCAGCCCCAGACGGTTCACTCACAGACAGACCAGCCTTCGAGCACTCACACACCCGTTTTTCTCCTGCGCATCCATCTATCTGCAGGTTTCGTCGACACTCGACCGGGGATTTGGCGTGGCGGCGCATCGCCAGAAGCATGTGGGTCCGAGGGTAAGGGGATACTTGGCCGGCCCATTGATAGCCATTGAAGACACTTTGACATGGACACAAACCGACAAGGGTCCGTTGTCGGCAGAGGACTGTGTGCAGCAAGACAATCCAATATTATTTGCACTGTAATTACCCACTCTAACTCTGAGAAACCATACAGTGCCCTACCTCCTCCAGCCTCCAGTCGTCAGGTGTGGATGGAGCCACACACAGCCAATAAAGACACACTTGGTGATAATGACACTACAATGGCTTGTCAAGCCCCTCCAGGTCTCTCCCTAACAGAGGCAAGAGCCACGCGTGGCTGCCATGGAAGTCTCCAGGTCCCATCTCAGGACAATACGGAGCACTTGACTCCAGAGGCCGACGACAATTTGATCACCAGGCAGCCAACTCCAGCGATGTCACTTGACCCCAGCCGCCTATCCGCTCCGCCCTCTCAGCACCTCGCCTTGGCACCAGCGCCTAGCCTCAGTGACGCACTCACTAAAAACCACTCCAGCCCTGCCCGTACCAGGCACAAACACAACGTACGCACCAAACTTGACTCTAATCAATCCGGCCAACGATTTTGTTGATTGATTATCTGTCCACTTCCCCAAAACCCCCAACATAACCAAACCCAGGAAACAACAAAATCCCATCATCGTCGTCATCCCCGGACCAGACGGCACTACAAAAACCAATCCCTCCCTTCCACCCTTCAGCCTTGATATTGTCATCACCTCCGACCAAAAACATCGGCCAGCTTCCATGCCCGTGCCGTTTCTGCATACGCCATCGCAGGGACCATTACTAGTTCCTGCTCACAAAATTTCTAGCAGACCGGTCAGTGCCACATTCTGGCCATGGCGTCTTCCAAGACCCTTCGCACTCCATGTAAAAAAGAAGAAAAAAGCAAAACCCACAATCCGATTAGGATCCGTAATTTACTGTGAAGGTGAAGTGACGGTCTGATGACGCTCCAAAACGGCCAAACTCGCCCCTTGAATACCAAACGTTTAATGATTACGGACTCTGGTGCAGAAGAATGCGACTTTGGCCGCAGGCAACTGCTCATGCGGAACATTATCATCCAGGATCAGCAAAGTATTCTGTTGCATTTTCAAAAAAGCTTTCTTGAAGCGTCACTGAAGCGTCAATTGATAAGAGCTAATTTCGGAACACGCACTCGCCCTTCCGCACATCCTGTATGCACACACGCACGCACATGTGCATCTATCTCTGCACAATCTCGAACGCCTCCTTGACATTCTATGCATCCATTTCATCCATCCATCCATACTCTGTATCTGTAGTTGCTGCATTCCCTACATTCAGATCCCACGGAACGGGCCGGGCTGAACAATCTTCCTGGTCCCTCGCCAATTGGACTTTATACCTCTCCCTCCATCCCTTATGCAGAGACATGAGTCAATTCCTTCCACAGTAGCTGCGAACTATCAATCTGTAGCTTCACAACCCCCATTCAGCCATCTACTGTTGAACAAACCACAGGAAAAAAGATGCAGCACACACAAAAGACCACAAAAGACGAAAAAACCACTCAAGCCCAGAACGCATGGCTTGCATTTCCGGGTCCCCTTCCGCTCGGAAACTTTCCCAATTGATGCATAAATATCCAACCTCTTCAATGCGTGATAGCCTCCACGTCCACGGCAACCAAACTCGGGTTTTATTAAACGCTCAATCCACTCCTTTAACTCCCTTGATGGTGTGCGACGACAACGTCCAACCAATCACTCATATCGCCCATGTGCATGCCAAAGCACAGTTATCAGGCACGCCTAGAACCAAGCCATTCCTTGATTTTGTTCTTAGGGCGGTGTTTCTGCCACCGGATATGCCACTTTTGATGTCTTGCAGTAGCTCGCCTCTTCGTGGCTTGCGTTGATCCCCCTCTAGCCTTCAAATGTTGCTCTAATGCTACCCGCCAACGACGAAGATGCACCCGCGGTTGTCGGACCGATGCGTCAGCATGGTTTTTTTTATTGAAGCCACACTTGATGGTCTGATACGACATCGCATTTAGATACAAAACTCACGCACTAGATGTTAGACCAACGACGAAAATTGCTATTTATGTGAATCATAACCATGGTCCAATCTTGAAAATTTCGTCAGTCTCCATGTCCGAACCGGAGCTCCCATCACATCATATCAAGCCATGCCATGCCACCTTATGCCACCAGCCTGTCCTGCCTACCATCCACACGCTCAAGTCGCCACCACAAGAATCTAAACGTTTATCCCTAACATCACATCACCGAGACGGTGATATTCATACGGAACAAAACAAACATTGTGGCTTGACCCCCATTCCCATTCCCATTCCCAATCGCCACCATCGTCGGCAGATGACAATCATCTCACTTTCGCCTCTCTTAGTCGTAATGGCTGCCTCTGCATTCTCCGGCATTTCGTCAGAGAACTGGATTTCCCTTCTGATGCTTCGAGATGGCGTTGTTGTTCCCGGTCCCCTTGCTCCAGCCTCATCAAAGAACTGGATCTCCCTCTTCGCCGGCGTCCTCACCCCTGAGCCTCCAGCTTCACCCTCGACGTCTGTCCGATTCCCCGAACTGTCTCCCTCTACATTGCTACTCGAGACTCCTCGGGCCTCTCCAGACTCCATTTCGGATTGCTTAATCTTGGAAGGAACGACACCCTGCCCAGTCCGAGTGATGGGCGCCGTGCCACCTCGCACTCGCGCCGCAAGATTTGCCTCAACGTCCTCCGACTTTCTCATGAACCTGCCAAGAACAGGGACACGCCTACGGGCTTCAGCGTACCGATCAGTACTAAGGCTTTCGCTAAGGCTCTCGCTAAGCACACGGTGGATCCTGGGTGCGAGATATCCCAGCTTGCCGAGAGGTATGCTCAACCCGTGAACGACCTACAAAACTGTCAGTGGCCTCTCCCAGAAGAACGAAGCAAGCCAAGCAGTAATTTGCTTCAAAAGATGTCCAGAGCTGCAAAAATTGGATTGTGAATCAACTTACAGTGCTGCATACGACGAGAAACCAAACAACAATCTTGATTGACTCGGCGAGATCCTTGACATCCTTTCTAGGAGTGCCACTTTCATCGCTTAGATGCTGCTGGATGAATTCAAGGCTAACAAAGAGGTAGAATACGGCCGACACACCAATTGGCCCGAAGAATCCCACAAATATGGCCTGTCGTACCTGGCGAATCTGATGAATCCATTTGTGCATGCCATATACCCATGGCAGCCGTCGTAAAAGGAGTACCAAGAGACCTAGAGGAATCAGACGGCTCAATGGAATAATGGCATTGTGAGCGAACAAGTTCCAAGGGAGGTAGGCGCCGTACCACAGGAAAATGGTGACATTGAGAAGCATGTCAATCGTCGGTTGGAGCGAGTCATCCTTTGTCTGGATCCGGAACCAGTCGTCCCATGTGAATGTATTTCCCGCAATAAAACAAGCCAGAACATCGTCAGTGCCAATCATCCCACAAGTCCCCAGAACAAAAAGAGCCAAGGCAATAGCAAAGACGAGAAAGCTTTCGCGATCGACGTATCCTCGGGCCTCAGCAAAGTGAAGCAGTTCCTTAGCTAGCCAACCTACTGCCGCACCGTAGATGACGCTCAGGATGATAGTGTATCCCCATGTGAACCCAAACCAGAGGCCTATAGCATCGCCGGCACCCCCTTCAGTCGCCCCTGGTCCGATGTATTTGATCAGGTACAGGGCGAAGAAGAGAAACGGGTAGCCTAGCCCATCGTTGGTTCCAGACTCGGCAACAATAAGATCCTGCAGGTCTTTTGGGATATTATGGTCGGCGAATTTTCCCTTGACAATGACAGCAGACAAGACAGGATCGGTAGGCGTGACACACGCCCCGATAGCTAGGGCATGCAAGAAACTCGGTGTACCTACAAGACCCCAGACGAGTAGACTTGTCGCCATCCACATGCACGCCATGCCAGGGCCGACGAGCAACAAGACTGGCTTTAACTCTTTCCAAAGGTACTTGCTCGGCAATTGGACTCCAGCGAGAACCAGCTGTACTCCAAGCACCAGCCTAGAAAAGTTAAGCGTCACGGCCCCCAGGCGGTCATCGCACTGGACATCCGTAAGGCCATCGCGGTGACATGCAGCGTAGGACCAAGGCCGAATCCAATCGGCGGCGTATGGTCCAAAGGCCACACCCACTAAGAGCGATATGACTAGAACAGCCAATGTCAGTATTTTTGAGCTAGTAACAACGAAACTTTGTGTAAAATTTCAAAATTCCGTGACATATCGTCTTGGAAGCACATGACATTGAACCATCGCACAAGGGCTCCTTGTCCCCGGCTCGTCTCTGTCTCAGACACGCTTCTTGCATCGCTGACTCGCAGCTTTGTGCACCCGCATTCCAAAATGGGAAGCCGACTCCAAAACCACATCCCATTGAATGGAGGCTCGACAGCAGGACAAAAGTAATAGGGCACTCACGAGCTTCAGAAAGGTAGTAGTTCTCCTTCAAGAGATACGACACCAGTCCAAACAACGAAATGAATCCGCCCAACAGGGCCACCAAGACGTTGAAGTCAGTTACTGCCAAGGGTATAGCCCAGATGTCCTTGCCCTCGTGCATAGTAAAGTTTGCCATCCCGGCGAAAGCTTGCGTTAGAAAACTGGAGAGCAAGCAACGGCAACGACAGGTGTAGCAAGGAACAGAAGGGTAGACAGCATTCTCTGAACAGGCGAGGTCATAGAGACGGTAGATAAGGATTTTCTATGGGAAGCGACACCCAGAGTGAAAAACCTCTTTGTGTGCTTGTCGGACGTTTTTCCTCGTTGGTGTGTGGAAATAACAACCGTGGTCTGTTATTGATATGAGCAATATGGAGAATGGCCAAAAAAAAGAAGATTGGAGTGGATGTGAAAGAGTAGAGTCGCAAATTTGTATACTCCGAATGGGGATGCATGCAGGATCAAGATTAGTTGTGGTTGTGTCGGTCGGCAGAGATGAGGTCAGGTTAGGTCGGTCAAGTCGGTCAAAGCCGATCAGCTGCGAGCGGGCAAGGCGAGCAATCAAGTCTGGTTCTGGTTCTAGTCAAACCAGACATTGAACCCACCCGGCGTAAGGCAGCGCTTGAGGATCCTAGCGGCAGTTAGTGTTGCGCTAGGCACCTTTGATGATGCGCTCAAGTGCTCCAGTGCTCTTGCCGAATTGAATGCCCATTGACCTGCTTAGGTCTGGCTTGTTCTCTCCCCAGTTTCGACTTCATTGACACGAGAAAGCAAAGCTATATATATTCACTTTCCACCATACATTACACACGCTGGTTGCTCAACTCTCGTCATCGACTCCCTGCACACCAATGCCTGAATGGCGCCTCGTCAATATATCTCCAAACCCACGTTGGACAACATCGAGAGCATTCTCCTCAAGAAAGACGCTCACCTATCTCGATGCCATTCAAATAGCGCTAACAAGACAAGGCTGATCCCGTCAGCATCGTCATTCTCGCCCGCCGCCTCCCTGACAATATTCAACGTCGTCCGCCATCACGATCCAATGAAGAATTTGTGCAAGACAACCTTTCCACCCCATTGGGTGCCATCATATAAACTGTGTCAGGAAGGGCCGACAACCGGTCAAGGCAGCTTCTACATCAGTGAGCATATTTACCGACCCCACGAAAACAGGAAAATCTCACGATACTACACCGTATCAAAGGACCATATTGTTTGTATGGCACCCTCCACCAGTTCCCTCTCACTTGTCACACGCACTCCTACGCCACCGGGCGTTGTCTGCCGGATGCCTCCGATTGATACCTTGATAACGCGCTTGTGTACTTCTTGCCATGCTATATTTTGAATCATAGTACTTTTGAACTCTGCTCTCATCGTTAGACACACCTTACGAGGATTTCTTTGAGATACCGTATCACTGCAACAACGTAAATCTGACACGTCAGGCGACACAGTTCCCTCGCAGCTACTTGACCAGTGGCCCACGCTATCTACACCGCAACACATCCCACAAAGAGGGGACAGGCCCTCATCTTGGCGTTTTGCCCCATTTTCTATACGACTTGCCGGTGATTGCGATTATGCTGCCAATTTGTCTATTTACTTGTAGCCGGAGACATGGACCGCGAGTGTAACCGCGGTCAACTACTCATGGATCGTCAGGCCATAGGCACCCAAGATGAATGGAATTTGGAAGGGTCCATTTCAAGATATACCCTAAGTACTGAGTGATCTGTCACCCCAGGTTAAATTGGGGTGGGGGGACTATTGACAAGTATAAACAGAGGAAGTATTCTGTGTGCACCAAAGCCATGTCGACAGGCGTGTAGAAAGTAAGAAACCATGAATCCAAGATAAACAAGATAACACAACATGACAACCACCTAGATAGTAAGAGAACACAACATGAGACAGTATATGGCGTGTATACACCCCAAAACCGGGTACAATGAACAAGGCCAGAGAGAAGACATCTCTCCCCAAGTCATCCACTATACGGAAATATTAAGCTTCAAGCCGTATATAAGGTATCATGATATCAGTCCTACACTATCCGTTTACGATTTTAAAGACGCTCCTAGTCATCAGTTACATATGACAAGCCCATCGAGCGTAGAATCGCCCTTCCATAGTCCCACCACCGTGCAAGTTCGCAAAACACAATCAACATATGCATGCCCAGCCGCTTCCATAAATGCAAAACACCATTTCATCACCCATTGACATCGCAAACTCCAACATGAAAAGGCCAATTTGTTGCCAAGCCCAGTATCCTTGCTTTCCCACGTAAAGCCCCCAAATGGGCTTTCTGATCACACCATCATCAACTCATCTTTGCTCCTCGCACAGCTAACCGATCAGCAGCCACATTTCCTCTATCTGACGCATGTCCCTTGACCCAATGAAAGTACGTGTTGGCATCAGCTTTAGTTCTCTCGTCCATCTTGTCCAAAACAGCCCTGATGATATCCTGGTTCTTGACGTTCTCGCCCGTCGCCGTCTTCCATCCCTTTTGCTTCCACCCAATAGCCCATTGTGTGACGCAATTAATGGAATATTGGCTGTCGCTGATAATCTGCACAGTCTTCTCAAGGGGTGCAATCTCCAAGGCGCGAAGCATCGCCATCAACTCGGCACGCTGGTTGGTCTGCGGGTCGCCTCGCAGTCTCTCCGACACATTTCTGGGGTCACCATCTCCAAAATAGACACCCACGCCGGCTCTGGACCCGGCTTTTCCGTTTGCAAGGCTGCTACCGTCGGTGTAAATCTGTAAAACGTCCTCAGCTGGGCGCACGACCCCTGGCTCTGCTTTTGGTGTCGTCGTCTTGGCCATCGTCTTCTTTAGAGAAGCTGCTACTGGCTTGGACGATGCTGGCACGGCAGCCAGTGATGTTGTCCATGTCTCCCCGAGAGCTTCAATAGCTTCTCTACTGCCAAATTGTCTAATGTAAGCGACGGCCTCCCCTCGGGAGCCGAACCGCTTATATTTGGGGCCCTTGACACCCTTGATAGCCAGCGCTGCTTCATTCCAATCCGTGTATATTCCTGTTGGATTGCCTACAGCAACAGCATAGAATCTCTCCGGCTCGTCAGACGATGCTGCCACCTTCTTCCCCGCCGCAAATGCCTCCGCATCGGATCTTGAGGTGAAGGATTTGACTAACCACAGCAACCAATTAGCTGAAAGAAGCTTTCATAAAAGTCACTAGCACCCACAAGCTGTGTGCCATGCGTAGAATAGAGATTGACTTACAAACCGCGCCTTTGAAGCCAGCCGTTTGCGCAGAGCATTCAGCATAGGTCATATATACACCAGGGCGAAACCCAGCCTGGACTGCATAGAACTTCTGTACATTGTCCGTCTTTCTCTTCTTGGGTGGGCTAGCTGCCGAGCTCCCAGCAGGTGCGGCTCTTTTGTTCATGTCGTTGTTTCGAGAGGGCGGATTCACGAGGCTGTTGAAGAAGCCAAAGGTATGGCGAGACGGTGTTGTTGATAGAGGTCTTGTAGGCACGCAGGCTCGTATCCTTGTCAATTTCGCAAAATCAAAGGCTACTCTCATCGGTCGAAGGCTACGAATATCGTAGGTGCTGCTCAAATGCTGCAAGAACTCTGTACACGAGCTTCGTGCTGTGGGCGGGCGTCACGCAAGGCTGAAATCGAGCTGCAGAGAGTCAGTTGGATGGCATCGTCCAAGAGATCAACTCCAACGCAGAAATAGGAAGTTCCGCGCCAAAAGTAAAAATTCGAATCCCGCGGGGTTGTAACATATAATCCACGCGCTGGAGAATGTGCTTGAAGCACACTGTTTTCCTTTGCTCAACAGGGGAAGCGGAGAGAGTTTGTCGTCGGCAAAGAAGCAAGACCCTGGGGAAAGCGCGAGAGAGGGGGGGGGGGGGGGGGCCTTGGTTCGGGCCAGGCACAGCGCCACGCCCTGGACCCTCGTGATGCCTGCTGTCGCGAGGGGTTCCTCAGCAAACACTGAAATAAACCAAAACTGCTTGTCTACAGCTAGGGAGTCACGGCAGTTCAATTATTGGACATTATGGTAAACTTGTCATTCCAAATTATTACATTAATGCTGCGCACTCGACGCCTCTGCTCGGAAATTGAGCCTAATGTCTTCATACCTGCGTACACAAAATCTAGTTGTTTGCCCTGCCTTCTCAGCCTTGGACTACAAGAATAGCGACGGTCTCTGGCTGAGCTACTCTCGGCGGAGTATCGAATCGCCCCGTATCATCTCCTCCGCCTTGTCTCTCAACCCAGTGGTCCAACAAGCCGTAGAGATGCAAATGTGCTACTTCATCAAACCCCGGATACAGCAATACAGATAGTTCGTTTCAAGGCGTTATTCGTCATGTCACAGCCTCCCGATGCGCACCGACAAGAGTATGCCGGATTTCAAGCCGCTCAAAATGCCTTCGCCGAGGATGCCCTGTATGTGATCGCGTACAAAAGAAACTTAAACACCCGAATGGATGAGTTCTAGGTAGACCTCGGAGGTGGTAATCCTAAACATGAGTGGTTGGGTCGATGGGAGGGAGTTGGGGTACGTTTTCACGTTCCCATGCCCAGGCTAACAAGCTCCAATTGAGCTCCCTCCTCCAGAATAATCCCAACCCTCGTCCACCTCCATCCGAACGATCATCTGAACCCAATCCACCAGTGCGACCCATGTGATGGCAAAACACCGCTTTGCCCATACGGGAATGAAGTATGCCCATAGAGCAGGCGACGCACGGCTCATGCGTGACATACAGCTCCAATCCGTGGCAAAGGTATCCATCCTTGTTTGGATGGTCTTGTTCAAAACACTGGCGTTCCAGCTCAATCAAGGGCTTGTCTTGAAAACAGTCGTAATACAGATTTGCCGCTTCAGAAGCTATGCCGGCTTCTCGGTGCTCGTGCCGTACGAGCTTTTGGGCCACCATGCTGATAGCCCGAAGCACACAGTGAGTCAAGGTATTGTTAAGGATTGCCCCGTTGCATTCTTGATGTTTCCGGGCATCGCCTGCGAGACCAACCAACTCGGCTCCATTTTCTCCTCTCTGGACAATTACAGCTCCCATGGCTTCTCCGATCCCCGCCGCTTTTGCTTGCAAGGCGACTCGATGGGCCAGGGCCATCCATAGTGAAGCGTCCTCTTTTATCTCGTCCGTTCCGCGACCCACCATGCTAGGATGAGGACCGAGAGGGTTGTTCTTTCGGTAAACGGTCGGCCAATATTGAGACGACCACAATGCTGCCTGAACCTGGGACGTGGGCGCCAGCAGGGGAATAGTAATGGCGGCGATGAACGGTTTATTCCCCAGCGCTTCTATTCCCGACAAGGCCAGAATAATGTCCTCTCTGCTGACTTCCCTGGCTTCGCCAGCGATGATATAGATCCAGGTGGACTTTGCCGTATGAATTTGACGACCAACTGGGTCATCATTCATAAATTGCGTCTTAAGATGCGCAGGTAAATCCGTTGGCTTTGCGCAGGTCCGAAGATGGGGTAGGGGATTAGCACCACCCTCTGGTCGCAGTGCTCGCAAAGCTCTATGAACATGATCAGCTGCAATCGTCCGCCATAGTATTTGTGGAAATACACCACATCGTCACGGTAGGGTGGAAGAAAAGGAGCTTCTTACGTTATGACGTCGTTGGCAGACTTTGTTGGAGCCCGTGTAATGTATGCCTGGATCGTTGAGTGGTCTTGACGGACTTCTTGTGTTGTCTTGAGTGGAATCAAGACACCTTTATTCAAATGGTTTGCTTTCAAATCGTCCA
Organism: Pochonia chlamydosporia 170; assembly: GCF_001653235.2. Taxonomy (NCBI): domain Eukaryota; kingdom Fungi; phylum Ascomycota; class Sordariomycetes; order Hypocreales; family Clavicipitaceae; genus Pochonia; species Pochonia chlamydosporia. Next base: position 7,622,234 of record NC_035790.1, read on the forward strand.
CTATCGGATTTGGAAGAACTCCTGGATTCGGAAGAGGAAAACTCTGCAAGTCTTCCCCAGATGCGTCGCCTGTCGTGTGACAAGCCTTAGGACCGGTGACGTCTGCCATTTTCTCCTGCTTTGGGCAGTGTATCGTTGCTTGGCTGAATTCGCCTGGCTGCGACGGAAACAGTCCGCCAATGGACTTATATCTGGGATTCCAAAAAGAAGACGGGGTCGCACAGTTGGGTCTGATCAGCCTGACTATAGCAGCGTCCGCTTGTGAGCGCCAAAATCAGTTTCACAACCTGGCAATAAATGCTTTGGGGAGATTTCAGCCTAGGAAGTTGTTGTCAGAGCGAGGTAGGTTGCCACGGTTGTCTGAGCTTCTGCCAAGCGAGGCGGCTGATGTGTGAGGAAAGTCAATGGTGGTTCTTTCTCGAGAGTTGCTATGGGATTGCTGGTCTGACTCCAGAACGACGGCCACGCAAGAACACCCTGCACAACGAAGACAGCAACAGCTTCGTAACCAGTGCAAACAGGCGTGGATCGTATGCGGCCTGCGAATTGATTCCTGCCCCTGGTGGCATATGCGGCGGAGTCGTAAGTCAACACGACGACAGACAATATCTTGTCATAACGATATGTCGAGGCAGCGTGTTGGGTAGTAGACGACGAGCAGGTGGAGATATGGATCTTCTTGCCTCTGCAGTGACTTGTCAAGAGGAGGCCATGGACCATGAAAACACAAGATCTTCTCCAGGTTGAAACGGTTGAACCATACGCGTATGTGTTGAAGGTGTCAAGTCGTCTGGTGGCAGCTGTCAAGGACTGGCAGCCGAATTTCTTCACTATTGGTTCAGTTCAGTTGAAATTGGACGCAAGATGTTGTTGGGTGCCACGAAATGGCTTCGATTTTCCAAGCTGAGATCCAGTCAGATCTTCAGAAACAGAACGATTTCGCAATCATGTAACTATATGTGGCTTGTCACAATGCCGGATTATGGGATTTACTGGTCAAACAAAGACAACTTTTTCGTTCTCTTGAGGTTGATAATTTGAGATGTGGCTGAAATTGTGGCTGTCTAGGACTAGCCACATCTGTTGCCAGCCAGCTAAATCTGTCCATCGCATTTGACAAGCAAGACCATTTACTTACTACTCCGTACACCACAGGGTATTGACACTATGTACAAACGCGTTCCTGACTGATTGCTTCAAGTTTCTGGAATGATTTGCAGAACAGTTTTATCAAGGCTTCTGGAACATCTCGCCAAGTCTGAAGAGCCGTTACGGGGTACAGTACTCGAGTCCCAGCCCTCACTTCATGCGTAACAGGCGTGTGTCAGCATGATGATCCAAATGTGAGCCGACATGGGACTACTGAGATTCGCCGCCTTGGGAATTGGGAAGATAAGAACAGACATTTCAATGCTTCGGTGAGAGCAAGGAGACCGACCGCATGTGGGCATTATCCCAGAAATCAAGCTCTCCGCGAGAAGAGCAAACTGCAACATGCAAAACACCAAGCGGCGCTGTGAGAAGTGAAGTGCCTAGGCAGTTTGGGTCCTTCTGGAGAAGGGCGCTCAGGCTGGCTCCTCATTGACGTGCTGAATGCCAAACACAATTGTCCAATTTAGGCTGTCCGTTTCACCCCTCCAATCGGTGTTGTTTTCCCGTAGCTGCAGATGCAAGCGCTACGTGCCGTTCATCTGATGGCTAATCTGGATGCAAAACTGCTGAAAGTCACAGAGACCAGACATCAGCCATCCTGGTTGGTCTGGTTGATTTGGAGACAAGAACAGCCTTTACCCGCTCCACTCAAGCAGTGATGTTGCTCGCGTCCTCTGATGTAGCGATGTCATTGGCATTTGCAACAACTATCCATGAATGCATTGGTCATTGTTGGTGAGCTTGAGAATGTGTTGATCGTCGCTCATCGTAAATGAGAGAATCTTTGGACCCAGCCAGCCAACACGGAGGAGCATGGTGGTCGTGCGGAGTAAAGATCTCCGATCGCCCTGACGTACCTGTCTTAAAAGGACGGAGGAGCTCCGACCATTTCGCCAAATCTCTTCCTGTTCCCCCAGAGTGATGAGCGGCAGAATTTGCCACTTTCTGGTGTAGTTAGATCTGGTCGCATTGCGCCGCTTTGGAGGTGGCAATTGGTGCTCTGGGAGCTGGGCGGCTTGTAGCTTGTCCTGTCCTCATGAACGTGAATGTCAAGAACATTGAACCGACAAGTCCGAAATCAGAACCTGCTGGGCCAGTACCACGCGAACTGGCAAGTGGAAGGGATGAGGCCTTCCTTCCTCACTTGGGTCGGACTAACTCAGCTGAATTACAACCAAGGCTGCCAGTTGTCTGGATTTGCGTCGGCGAAAGGGGGACAGTCAGATTTGTTGAGCACGACGTCAAGGCCATGGCCCTCGTTCCTGCCAAGCCATCCTCTTATCAATTGATGGTGTTTCTTTTATGTCAGCAATAGAACTCAATGGCAATGGAACAACAGAGTGACCAAGACACCCTGCCGATGGGTTGAGCTCTTTCTGCGACACCTCCAGGGTCATAATTTAAGCATATGCGCTCCGTACTGGGAACTTGACTCTGCTGGTTTCACATTGCTGAGACCAAGTACTGTTGGCGAATTTCTTTTTGTTGAGGCAAGGACCTGGCTCACCAGAAGTTCACTGACAAATGCTGGGAAAGAGATTTCCAGACAATTGAGAATGCGGCCTCTGGTGAGAATCCAGCATGGTGCAACAACTTCATGCTACAAGGAACGCAGGCAGCACCTCGCAATGCGAAACACCTCCCATCAGCTAAAGTATTATTACCCGAAGCGCAATCACAATGCCCTAATGCAGGCGCTACTGAACTTGGTCGGCCTGATTTGGGCTGGAAGGTTTGCATTATGCCGAAAGCCAAGATTGGAACAATAGGTCCAAGTTGGTCAGAGCCGGAGAGTTGGCCCGGAGCAAGCTTGCAATTACGCGAAAGTGGAGGGTAATGAAGATGGCTTTATCTTGGCTTCCAACCATGGAAGGCTCCCTGGCTTGGCAGCGGCACGTCCCAGATGAGCAGATGAGGACGCAAGGGCGTGGGTCTTCGCACGTGCAGCCTGGTCTGATGTGAGCAAAGGTGAGCGGCGACATCGGCTTGATCAGCAGTTGACCTCAGGCATGATGAGCCAAGCATGAAATGAGTATTGCACTCACCAAACTAAACAGGCCAAGAAAAACATTTTCCATTGATGGCTTCCTGACAATAATACTCATGCGTTGACATAAGAGCCAAGACATGGAACGAGATGCCTCGACGCACAATCATTGCAGCTACCTGAAGGCAACAGTTCCTCTCCGGCGCTCCAGTGGCTCCAGCTGGAAGGACATTTCCTCACGGCCTCCGATGTCCGCATGCCAACCAAAAAAAAGACGTCTGCACGCACATCAATGCCCTGACCTGACACAAGGAACACACTGGAAAGCAACATGAAGATGGGCCTCTCGACTTCCCTCACCCTGGAATTGTGTGCTGGTGGGGACGCTGGTTGCATCGCTAGATCTGGAGGAGTCGGAGAAACTGTAGCATCAGCTAAGGAGGCTTGCCTGGGACCCTGGATCTGTCCACCACCCCGGACTGTCGCGAGAGTTGCATGGGATACTTTCTTGTGCATATACACACCATGTCCAAATGGTAGGTGCATGCCCAGCTTACTCGGGGCTTTTCCGACCATGACCTTGGCTTGACGACGATGCCCCGGTGGGAATTCATACACCACCCGAAACGTGCTTCGTCAACGACATGGTCCACAGACAACACTGGCATTCAAGAGACTCGGCAATGCAGATCAAATTCTCTCCGACTCGCAATTGTTTGAGGTATCTTTAGTTTCGGAGACGGAGCACTGTGGCCTCGTAGGTATGTGCGGAGCGACAGGCAGCTACCTAGCTACTTTGCAACATGGCCAGTGAAGCCAAGGAAAAGCTCAGGACAGTAGTTGCAAAGCGTCGCACTCAGAAGCGTGCATGTGAGTTCAAAGGAACAGGCTCGGTGTGGGTGGTGTGTTTGATGCGCTTGAATGTTAAAAGGACACGATCAGCGCCGCCATGATTTGATGGATTTGCAGTGAACTTGATCTTGCAAAACGGCGCAAAGCTCTCCATCTGCAAATTCAGGTCCTAATTAAAGGGCTTCTTAAATGCAGAACACGCAGTTTGCCAGATTTCCTCTTTGTAAAAACACCAAGGGCCATTCAAACACACGCCCATCTACCTGTGAACAGGTTGAGTCCAGACAGCAGAACAGAGCCACACCAGCAATCAAATCGATTCAAATACTTGTACGGAGTACGGCACAGGCAGAAAAGACTCGACCTCGGTGGGGGTTACATGCAGAGCTGCATTAACTAAAAGGCCATCAATCAACTTTTGGCAAAGGTGTGAGTGCATCCGTCCCCAGAGAGCATTTCGATTTGTGTGTTCAAACAGTCATCATCACGCCTCCGGCGCAAGTGCCCAATTGAGCCGGATAGCACTGTTCTGCTGTCATAACATCTGGTCAGGTATTCATTTTGTTATGCTGTCCAGGTTCCGATTCCTTCTTCCTTTTCTCATTCTTGCCATCTTCAGGAGCATTGATCAGTGAAGCACAGTTGTGTGCTTTTGTTCTTTCTTTCTCCTCTCCTGTTTTCCGTTTCTTCGTTTATCAAACTGACCAGACATCTGTGGAGCCAGCCGGACTCCGGTAGCGAGCTCACCTTACCTCACCACCTTTCAGTCTAAGACGTGTTGAAGCAGACCAAATAATTTCGGGGTTTGGCTGCCGAAACTCTCCACCAAACTGGACCTCTGGTCTCCATCAGAATCACAACCCACTGTGAGTAGTACCTCTTCAGCGGCCGATGACGCGACCCTTCCGGGACTTCCTGACAGTAAGCCTCCAGTTTGCACACGCACGCGATGAGGGAATGCACTGCAAATGAAGACTGACGTGAGTAATAGATTTGGTGTTTATCACGCCGCTCGGTTGACTCTTCATTACTGTCTCGGAAGCTTTTTGTTGTCGACCCCAAGCTCAACAAGCACTTGAGCCTGGTGCTTTTATGAAACTTTGCATTCACGAGTTTGGCATCTGATACTTGCAGATTCCGCTGCAACCTTTACCAGCCTTGACCACACTCCAGAACTCGAGTCTCAGTTCAGCCAGAAAAGGGACCGGCGAGTCAGAGTCACCATTAGACGCATCCACCAGCCACGGGCGGGCAATAGTAGCGCCATTTGGTGTGGTTTTTTATTTTTATTATTTTTCATCACAGTTGTGTGGTCGCTGTTGATTACAGGTGAGTGCATGTGTGTGAAATGCGAGCGATGCCAATTGGTCTTTGGACTCGCGAGGTCAAAGCTATCGATTTCCAAGGCTGGGACCGGCCCTCCTCATCTCGGTCAGCACCGATGGATTTGACCAGACCTCGCGCGGCAGTCCTCACCTCCCAACTCCGTCTTTGATCGAAGAGGGCTAACTTGGCTTGAACTTGGCAGGACATTTAGTTGGCTGGTCCAGCGCTGGCGCAAAGAAGTGGTGACAGCTTGAGTGGGCCAGGGTCTTGATTGTCCAGGGTCTAACCTCAAATCTTGCCATCTCGTCGGAGTTTGCTTTCTTGACCACGTCTGTCTGGGATTTGCGTCCAAGTTCAAGCAGGCGTACGGAGTAGTATCCGCCAAAATCCGATCGGCGCAGCATTGACATTGGTTAGCATTGGGCATTCACGTCAAATCACGACCAACTTGATCCAATCCATCTGCCAATTACTAAGTAGTGTCTGGCCTGGCTCGCTGATCTCGCCGAACCTCTGGCCCCTGGCCGTCTCCCCACGAGCCGGTTTCGCTGGTTGTTGGAGACCCTAGAGACCGACCACGTCATTTGGCAGGGCCACCTTGCGACTTTGCCATTAGATCCAGGTCAAATCAATCGATCCATCCACTCCCACTGGTCGAGCCAGTGAGGCGCATTTGTCTTTGCCTAACTGACCTTGGCTGACCTTGGTCTTGGCGTTTGGGGCAAGGTTTCCAACTCGGAAGGTTGTTGAGCTGAGGAGGCTTGCTGAGACTTTGCTGAGCGTGCGCTGCAGGAGTCCAGTCTTGAGCCTGCTGCTCCAGTGAACGCTGGGAGAGGCTCAGGATCAGGAATTGACCTTGACCACACCAGACTTGACCAGACCAAAACAGACAGAACTTCACCACTAAACCAGGCTACCTGACAAGTGCTCCACGCCACTTCTACAGGCTGCTGAGTGCTGAGGCTGCCACACCACTCCTCCAGTCCTCAGTGCTCCTCCAGTCGCGCCAACGGCGGGCGACTGCTTATTTATTTTTTTCTGCCAAACCAGACGTCGACTTGCTCCCTCCCTTTTGCGACCTTCACCATGCCGTCTTTAGTAGCTCTTCCAAGACAAGGTGTGTGATATTTGTTGTATTTTGCCCCAACTTCTACCTTGTTCATTCATTTCTTTGTCATCTTGCACGTCACCTTATATTTTGTTCCTGGCCTGTTCTCAACGGGACTGTGCTCTGTTGCGTCAAGAACACTCTCATCCTTTCTCTTTCTGCCCCTCCACCAGTCGAACTTTAAGCAGCCTGCGCCGCGCTACCAGCAGCTGGCTGACTTTCCCTTCTTGCCACTCAACTCAAAACGACCAGACATATAATACCAGCCTCAACACCCACGCATTCTTGATCCTAGCTGACTTGGACCTTGTTTTTTTCGTACGACTTAGACGTCGGTCATCGACTCGCAAAACAGTCGGAACTCGCCAAGCTTGTCATGCAAAACCAGTTTGGTGCCGCCTCGTCTCGCTCGTCAACCTCGCCCACGTCCTCAGAGCCTGACCAGCAATACGCTGTTCAGCCTCCTTCGCTCTATCATCGAAATGACACTCAATCGCACGGATCGACGCACCTCTATTCCGTCTCCGCACCTCTACCTATGCCCGCTATGGCTTCGGCTGTCAGGATGATGAATGACCTAACCGACACGCCGCCGTTGTCCCAGAGTGTCAATTCCACTGCTCCCAACTCACCGCGCATGTAAGTCCTGCCACTTGTTCCTGCAATTCTGCATCGCGCCACAAACACGATCTGCCCTCTTTCGCATCCTGTTCGCCATTTTCATACAAGTTCTCGAGTTCTTACTCATACCCCGATTCCTCCATGCTCTCTCTGACATGATGATGTACTGACTGTGTCTCTTTTTTTCGCTATCAACAGCCCACCATTGCGCCAGAACTCGGGTAGCCAGACGCCCAGAGTACGGCCCCATGCGACGACCCTCAACATCCCTGGTATGACCAGGTCGCGCGTCTCTCCCGACGGCAGAATTCCCCAACGAGATGTAGCAGCCAAGCTAGTCATTGTCATGGTTGGCCTCCCTGCCCGTGGCAAGTCATACATTACCAAGAAACTTCAGCGCTTTCTTTCCTGGCAACAGCACGAGTCTCGAATTTTCAATGTTGGGAATCGGAGGCGCAATGCTGCCGGTGTCAAATCCTCAGTTCATCCCGGGCTTGCGCCAGAACGCCAGCAATTGGATCCTCCGGTTGAAGCTGCCACTATTCTACTGAACGGCATGCCCGCTGCTGACGGCGAAATTCCTCCCGAACAAGCAGAACCTACAACGCTAAACCTGAACGGATCGGAGCAAGAGGAAGTAGATCAGTCTGCCAAGTTCTTTGACCCGAGCAACGAGAAGGCCTCTGCAATGAGAAACCAGGTGGCTATGGAAACGTTGGACGAGCTCCTCGACTACCTTTTGAACCAAGGGGGTGCTGTTGGAATCCTCGATGCCACAAATAGCACCATCAAGAGGAGACAACAAATTGTTGACCGAATCAAGCAGCGGGAGCCGAAGCTTGGCATTCTGTTCATTGAAAGTATATGCAGAGATCCCCATCTCCTAGAGGCCAACATGCGCCTGAAGCTGTCCGGTCCGGATTATCGCAACAAGGATCCCATGAAGTCATTGGAGGATTTCAGGGCCAGAGTTGCAGCCTACGCGAGTGCATATGTCCCCCTTGGCGATTTTGAGGAGGATAATGACCTGCAGTACATTCAGGTGAGCTGAATCATTTGCGGAGACATTTTGCTATTGAGAAAACCTGCTGACCAATATTATAGATGATTGATGTCGGCAGCAAGCTTGTACAGCACCGACTGAAGGGGTTCCTCAGCAATGGAATTAGCACTTACCTCTCGAGCTTCAATCTTTCGCCTCGGCAAATTTGGATCACTCGCCATGGCCAAAGCGTTGACAATGAGCTTGGCAAGCTGGGGGGTGACTCCATCCTCACTGAGCGAGGTCATTGTTATGGCTTGGCATTGTACAAGTTCATGACCCAAAAACGCAAGGAATGGCTCATGGAGCAAAAGAGCAAGCTGGCTCAAGCCACCTTCCCGCCTCTGCCAGGTGACAATACTCCTCCCTACCCAGACATGCACAGAGACCTGGATGAAAAGAACTTTTGTGTCTGGACCTCGATGCTGCAGCGCAGCGTGGCAACTGCTGAATATTTTGACGCCGATGATGACTACGACGTCAAAAACTGGGAAATGCTCAATGAACTAAACACGGGCCAGTTTGAAGGCATGACATATGAAGAGATCGCTCGAAAGTACCCCGAGGAATTCCATAAGCGTTCTGCAGACAAGCTCAACTACATCTACCCCGGTGTTGGTGGCGAGGGCTACCTCCAGGTTATTAGCCGCCTTCGCGACATGGTTAGAGAAATTGAGCGCATCACGGACCACGTCCTCATTATTGGACACCGCTCCGTTTGCCGAGTGCTCATGGCCTACTTTATGGACCTGACGCGAGAGGATATCACAGACATGGATGTGCCCCTGGGAATGCTCTATTCCATTGAGCCCAAGCCATATGGCATTGCCTTTCACGCCTACAAGTACAATGAGGCAAACGGCTGGTTCGACGAAATGCCCAACTACCGGCCCCAAAAGGCTGCACGTGGAAGCGTCTAATCGACGCAATGAGCAGCAACACGATTATAGTTACGATATTGATTTCCGTCCTGCTTTTGTTTTCAACGATGGCTGGGTTTCGCAGTCCCAGCCACACTGTACCAATACGTTTTAGAGGCCCAATCCGAAGGCTGACGAAAGATGATAACTTTTCAAAGGATCAAATCAAGGGCGTTGGAAACCAAATGGATGGTATGGGGATCTAGACGGCACGGAGTCACAAGAAGGGCGACAAAAGGTGTTTGTAGAGCATTTTGCGACTCCTTTTTTCCTATCAGTTTTGTTTTTTTCTTTCTTATTTTTGGCGAAACGACCGAATACCCCGCACTGGCACTTGCGAGTGCAGCCGCGACGAGCACCTCTCTCGTATACTCTAGAGCTGCGTTTTGCACTTTTTTGTTTGTTTTAGGTTGTGTTGCGTTACGACTGTGTTGGTTGACACTTGACTGGGACGATTGTCGGAATGGACGGTTGGCGTTAATGGGCGTTTTGGACCAACCTTGGGCATTCTTGGCCTGGTATGGGTCTTGGAATTATGTCAAAAACTGGCAAATGTATAGCTTTCAATGTTAGATACATGTAGGCCATAAGTAACTGGGTTACCACCGCATTGTCTTTGCCTAAAGTGTGTGTTTTCGGTGTTGGGCGTCCAAGTTGTTGCAATATTTAGTCACTCCTGTTTCGTCTTATTTATCTGGTGCTTTGATATGCTCTCAACGATTCCTTGATAATAGTCCACATACAAAGTGTAGTATAGAGCTTCATTCCACTTGAACTGACTACTACTCATATTTCCACGTGTAGTGTTCTGCGAAGCTAGGGCCAAAATCCTTCCTATACATTGATCAAGCCCACATTGCAATGTACCAAAAACGCCATGCCATGCTCGTAATACAAACTCCAATATGACACTTCCCATTCCGAGGCTCTGAAAATAAAGACCCAACAGCAAAAATTTACTTTTCCCTCGCCAAGACCATCTTTTGACGCTCATTCTTCCTCCTCTCGAACTGCTTCTTGGTGTGTCTCCGCTCATTCTCTTCCTTCCTCTTGATGCTCTTGATTTCCTGGCCCTTAATCTCGCCTGCCTTCTTGACCACCTGGGGAACATGTCTGTGCCTGGAGATGCGTCTAATCTCGGGCATGTGCGAGAATCTCTGGGTAAGAGCGTCGTTGTACTCGAGGGCCTGGCGCTGTCTGGCGGATTTGATGCCCCCGCTCTCGGAGGCGTTTGCGCGCCAGATGCGAATGTTGCCGTCGTCGGAGCCGGAGAGGATGTACTTTGCGTCGGGGGTCCATTTGGCGGCCATGACGCGCTGCATGCGCTTGGTGTGGTAGATGTCGCGGGAGTGGCCGCGGTCGCGGTTCCACAGACGGACGGTGCGGTCCCAGGAGGCGGAGACGAGTTCCTCGCCCGTGGGGGAGAATTCCACGTCCATGACGGCGGCGACGTGGTCCTTGAGGACGTTGAGGGCGCGGTCCATCTTGCGCATGTCGAAGAGGTAGATGTTGTGGTCTTCGGAGGCGGTGGCGAAGTTGAAGGCCTCCATGGGAGACCAGGCGATGTGGTTGCTGGCGAAGCTGAGGACGGTTTTGGTGACGGGCGTGGAGGTGCGGAGGTCGTAGATGACGAGGGAGCGGTCGTTGGAGCAGGATGCCAGGACGGAAGTCTCGACGTAGTTGAAGGCAACGTTGGTGATGGTGTCAACGGATGTCGGCCACTTGAGGACTTCTGGCGCCGCTGTGTGTCGTTCAAGGTCGTAGATGGATATGACGCTTGATGCGGCGGCAAAGGCGTTGCGGGAGCGGTGGTGCGATAGACTGGTGAATGCGCCGTCTCCGAGCCACGAGGAGATGGGTTTTGATTCTGCTTTCGTGTGGTACGGGTCGAAGAGTTTGATGGTGCGGTCAGCGGCGCAGGTGAGGAGCTTCTGATCGCGCGTCCATTCCATGCCCTTGACGATGTTTTCGTGTGCGGTCGTGTGCCAGATGGAGTTGTCGCGGTCGGTCAGGTCCCATACTTTGACGACGCCGTCACCGCTGCCACTGGCAAATCGTTCTAGGGAGTTGGGGTCCTTGGCGATGGAGTAGACCCCATCGACGTGGCCTCGTCCAAGCTGGCCGACGAAGGGCTTGGCGTGCATTCGTTCCAGTTTGACGGCATTGAGAGCGCGTTGGTACTCTCGTGCTCGCTCGAATGGGTGGAGGGCTGAATCGAGGTTGCGAGGCAGTTTGGCGGCGTCGGAGCCCGGGGGTTGGTGGTCGGCCAGAGACCGATTGAGGGCTTTGATCTTCATTTCAGATTATCTTATCCAGGAGTCGCCCGTGGAGCACGTCTTGAGCGGCAGAGGTGCTTCAGTTGAACCAAACTGGAATGCGGGCTTAGGTCTTCGATTTGCACAAGCTGAATGTTGTGGAAAAGTCGAGCAGCTGTCACGCAGCTGCCAGGCAAATTGGACGACGGGGATTTTTTTTTTGCTTATCGTGTTTGATGGGCAGTCCGATAAGAAGTGTGTCGGACTATTGCTTCTCCGGATGGCACCAAGTGCAATGGGGTGCACCGTTGGTGGTGGCACGGCGGGCGCCTGCAAGGGCTGGTGCATATTGCTTATGAAAGCGCTGTGCTTTTGCTGAACTCACCTACTGTAAGACCAGACGCTTCCCAACTTTCGCCCTCAACGACACTCCAGCTTGCCGCCTTTGCCACGATCCCCAGCGCATCGAGAATTTCTTCCAGAGCCTTGGCATACCGTACGACGTGCTAATAGCGTTGGTCCGCGCCTGCGGCGTCTGCCGACTCGGCCAAGATGGACGGCATGGATTATGATCCCATGGTGATGGACGGCGAGCCTGAGCAGCCCCAGGTCACCATCTCAGCTGTAAGGCGCACTTGAACCCAAGATACGCTGTATCTCTTGTTCGGTAGACAGATTCTAACGTGTTCCTCGTTCCTTATTGTAGGCCGACAACACACGCGTTGACTTTGCGCTCTCCAAAACCAACCTCTCCTTCGCCAACTCGATACGCAGAATCATCCAGGCCGAAGTGCCAACCATTGCCATCGACCTCGTCGAAGTCGAGGTTAACACGTCAGTACTTGCCGACGAGTTCATCGCCCACAGACTGGGTCTCATTCCCCTCAACGCCAAGGGTGTAAACGAACTCAACTACTCACGAGATTGCGACTGCGAGCAATACTGCGAACAGTGCAGCGTTACCTTGACTCTGCATGCGAGATGTACCAGTGACGAGATTATGAAGGTGTACGCGCGGGATTTGGTCGTTGACGGCCGCCATGCCAGCCAGGTCGGGACGCCGGTCATCAACGATCCTGAGGGAATGGGATGTTTGATTGCCAAGCTGCGCAAGGACCAGGAATTGAAGCTCACGTGTATCGCGAAGAAGGGCATTGCCAAGGAACATGCCAAATGGATGCCTACGTCTGCCGTAGGTTTCGAATACGACCCTCACAATAAGTTGCATCACTTGGACCTGTGGTATGAAAACAATACGGATCCCAATAAGGAATGGTATGTATCGTTGCGCTTTCTAGATTCACACCTTTCGGTCCTCTAACAGATGCAACTCGCAGGCCTAAAAGCAAATACGCCGAATGGGAGGATCCCCCTCAAGAAGGAGAGCCGTTCAACTACGACGCAGTCCCCGATCGATTCTACTTCGAAGTCGAAACGTCAGGCAGCATGGAGCCCGACCAGATTGTGCAAGGCGGCATCCGCGCTCTCCAACAAAAGATTGGTGCGCTCCTAAAGGGCCTGGATCCCAAGAAGTACGGCGGAGAGGAGCCGGCCGAGTTTGACGGCCCGAGAAGTCCAGATATGAATATGGACGGTGGCACGACACCCTGGCAAGACGGAGGATACACCACTCCCTACGGCGGCAACATGACTGCCTATGGTGGGGGAAACACTGCGTACGGAGGAGGCAACAACACGGCATACGGAGGGGGTGCCGGCGCATACGGAACCACGCCCTATGGCCAGTCGTCGTGGCAGTAAATCGGAAACCGGCGTTTCTTGGGCTGATTGGGAGGCTAAAGGGGAAAGCCATTTATGGAAAGTATTGGTTGCAACAGTAAATTTAGGCAAATATTTAGCGTACGGGTAACGTCGCTTCTGGTTTTTGTACAGTATGGTAATCCTTTGGCACAAAAAGGAGCACGGCGGCAATTAGAAAAACAAGTCAATTTAGCAGGGTGTTGTGTGCAAGGTCTCGACTTTCGTATTCCTGTGAAAGTACATGTCCAAGAGGGTGCGCAATTCTTAATGTAACTTTTCGTATATACATTCCATGTAAATAGCCAAGCTGTTGTCTAAAATGCCCTCCATGTCTTCCACCCCTGGCAACACGCAGTATCGCATGTCAAGAATCCGATTATCATCAGTGAATGCTAGTGAGAACAGAAACAAATAATGCAAAACGGATATAGCCTCCCCAAGTCTAAATGTAACGCCTGATCTGTATGTATACAAGGACTGTCCCCATTTTAAAGCTTCTTCTCTTCCAAACCCTTGACTTTTCGATACGTTTTGCGGTGCATCTCCAAAAAGATGAATGTGCAAATAGTGTGCCTATGAAACTCAGTTAGCCATTCTCACTGATGCGCTTGTAAGGCGAGCAAAACTTACGGTCCAAGTCTCAAAAAGCTAGGCACCCACCCCTTAAACATCCATCTCAGACCATCAGTCTTGTAAATATCCCCCACTATTCGAAGAATGCCCTGCTTCTGCGTAGACGACATGACCCTCGTCTTGATCACATCAATGGGGCTCGTCGCCGTCGCAGCAGCCAATCCCGCCAAAAACGACGCCGAGAAATGCGTCGTCAGCGTATCCCCCAGCGGCGTATAGTCAATAAGCAGCCGCTTGAAGGTGTCGTACGTCGCCAATTGGCCCGCCGTCATGACAGCAGCACGACTACTGTTGGGGAGCCAGCCCCTGAACCAACTGAGCGCGCCTTCTTCCCTCGCCATGCGCACCATGCCGTCGATGGCGTGCTTGTAGTTGCGCCGCTCGTTCACGGGCAGCGCTGCGTCGTGCTGCATGCGCACGTTGAGCACGTCGGCAAAGTTTCCTGCTATGCCGCCTAGGAAGCCGGACGTTACGGCCATGGCTGTCAGGGCGGGGAAGGAGGGCTCGCGGCCGGATCGGGTGTATCGGGCCTTGATTTCTTCGTAGACGCCGAATCGTACGGTCGAGTAGGTGAGTTGCCGGAGGAGGGAGGCGGATATGCCGTTGTATAGGCCGAGGGGACCGTCTGACTTGACGATGTGGACGAATGTGCCGCTCATGGATTTGGGGGCGTCGCCTTTGCGCATTTGTAGCCGGACCTGTGGGTTGTTAGATGTTCATGTTCATGGTTTGATGTTGATGTATGCGGTTCATGTCGCGGCGGAGTGAGTCGTACTTTTACTATTCGCAAGTTAGCAACAAATTACTATCATGGCATCAGATACACTTACCCAGATCTAGAGGATGGGTAACACACGCCGCCATACTGCTCGCACTTCCTCCAAACCAAAACGGATACCGGATGGGAGGTCCTCTCTTCTTCTTGCGCTGCTCGGCCCGCTCCTCCTTTGTGAGTTTGCGGGCCGGCGTCGACTCTTCAGCCGTGGAGGTCATGATGTGTGGGTTTTTGCTCGTCACAGCCGGGAAGCTTACACCTGCATCGCACGGCTTCGGCAAGTTCGCCGCCGTTTGGTATCGATCCAGTCGGCGCGTTGGAGCTTCTGATTCCCCAATTGCTCAAGCAGGTGAGCCGGCTGGTTTGCGCAAACAATGCGAGGCAGTGGACCAAGATGCGAAGCAGACGATGAGGTGAGTGAGAAGCATCGGGTGCCAAATACTTTTCGGCTTACAATCTCGGCCTTGACGTCGGCTGAAGGTGGCAGAAAAATGGGACCCGATGGTAGGCGGTGACGTAGGTGTGTCTGGAATCAGGAACATGCCGCCTGCATGTGAGGCGGGTTTATTCCACTTGATGGGTCATAGATTTGGTGGTTGTGTTTCTGAGACGAGGTGTATTGGGGGTACTATCTTTGTTCTTTCAATTGCCTTGGATTGATTCTACTTGAATGTCATAGCAACATGGCCTGCTCTGTGCTTGGCCTGACTTATAAGGCGACGGATATTCTCCGTCAGTGTTCAATTGATCTGAAATGATAGAACAACCGTTGAGAGTAATGAGACGGATGAATATGACGCTAGACTAATTTTAATTAAACATGAGACGTTGGCAACAGCAGTAGTTGGTGTGATTTCTTGGATCTTTCTTTTTGACCTTTTAAGCTTGGTCCACGGATTGTGCTGTTTCACATCGCACCAGTTTGGTTAGATCCCTTGCAAGCTTATTGATTAATTGATTTGAGGTCTTTACAGCGCAATTCACAGATTGCGCTATGGTATACAGTATTCATTAGTGTGATTTGTTGGATCCTTTTCGATCTTATGATTGATTGATGAAGATTTGTTGAATCACAAATCCACAGACTACTATAGGGTAGCCTGCATCCTCAACCATCTCAGGTCCATCCAGACTTTGGACTTCAACCTTGTTCAAACAAAATTGCGTTCAGGCTCCCCACGAACAATTGGCGCCGAGGCCGTCGACACTGTGGCGCATAATGTAAACTACGGCACACAATTACACATACGATAATGTCGATACGAATTGGGACTATGCGTGGCCTCTTGAGGTGCAGCCGCCAAGCCTACAATGCACAAAGCTCGCTGCGACAACCATGCGCATTTCGTCATTTTGCCTCCTCGGGTTTGTCCTCCCTACCCTCTACTGGTCCAATTGAAGCCATACTCATACTTCAATGCGCACACAGGAGTTCTACTCTCGTCGAAACTAGGAAACGAGGCAAAGACATCAGTCTCGATCCGCGGCGGCACATACAAAACGGATCCCGCATGGTTCAATGTACCCTCAAACGTACTAGATGCGACGTCAAGGAGACTTCACCTTCAAAAAGATCACCCCGTGTACATTACCCGACAAATTATCGAATCCAACTTCCCCTCTCCCACATACAAGTACTATAACGAATACAACCCAGTTGTATCGACGCACCAAAACTTTGACTCACTCGGCTTCCCCCCAAACCACCCAGGACGAGCTTTGTCTGATACTTACTACATAAACGACAAGACTCTCCTTCGAACACACACCAGCGCTCACCAGGCCGATACCTTCCGAGCCGACGAAAGCGACGGTTATCTGATTTCCGCAGACGTCTACCGACGAGATGCGATTGATCGAAGTCATTACCCCGTCTTCCACCAAATGGAGGGCGCCAGATCCTGGGATAGAAGCAAGGTTCCCAACGGAGATATCGCTGCCGCCGTGCGAGCTGACTTGGAGAGCCTGCCGAAGCACAACGTCGAAGTGGAGGACCCAAACCCGCCTTATCACGATGAGCGCAACCCTCTACAAGACTGCCATTCTGCAGCTGAAGCCCAGGCTATCGGGGAGCACTTGAAACGATCCCTGGAGAACATGGTGGTGGACGTATTTTCCAGAGCCAAAGCAGCTGCTCTGCGCGAGGATCCCAACTTCATCGACGAGCCACTACGCATGCGCTGGGTGGAGGCATACTTCCCATTCACGAGCCCCTCATGGGAGCTGGAAGTGTACTACGCAGGAGACTGGCTAGAGGTACTAGGCTGTGGTGTGGTCAGGCAAAGCCTCTACAACAATGCCGGTGTGCCATCGCAACTGGGCTGGGCTTTTGGAATTGGCATCGATCGCATTGCCATGCTGTTGTTCAAGATTCCCGATATCCGGCTCTTCTGGTCCCAGGACCAGCGGTTCCTTTCCCAATTCACCGGCGTATCTGACAACCTCGACAACCTGAAGAGGTTTGCGCCATTTTCAAAATACCCGCCTTGCCCCAAGGACGTTTCTTTCTGGCTGGCGTCCACATCGGCTGCAGGAGGAAATACAAAGGGAAACTTTCACGAAAATGATGTCATGGAGATTGTGCGCAACGTGGCAGGCGATGTTGTCGAGGATGTCAGGCTCATTGACGAGTTTGTGCATCCAAAGACGGGTCGTAAGAGCATGGCGTATCGCATCGTGTATCGCAGCCTGGAGCGTACTCTGACTAACGAGGAGGCGAATACGTTCCATGAAGGTGTGCGGGAGGCTCTTGTTAAGGAGTTGGGTGTTGAGCTACGGTGAAGCCGCGCGCGTGTGTGAGGGAAGGGATGGTCGGCGTGACCTGTTGTACGGTATGGGTAGCTTGTTACATTGTAAGATATGTATATTACACCGTGGTTCTGGGATCCAAAACAGCGTGTTCATTATTGTAGAAACAGTCAGCTCATCAATGCTCATTTCGGTCTCATCTCTTCCGGAACTGGAAAAGTCACGCATCCAAGACTTCACTTCTTCGCAGAACGCAACACTACCAATGTCCGTCCTTCCAATCTCTCGCACCCAAGCGGTCATCATACATAAGTGCCGTGCTGCAGAAGATATAACGGTGGGGTTCATTGAGGCAGTGTCGTCTTGGCATTGCTTGCAGTTGAGATGTCACTTCTTCAACGACTTACACGCGACGGTGGAGCTTGACGATTAAAGTATGTTGCCACATTGACAATTTCTACATGCATATGCACAAACTTCTACATTGGTACGAGCTATCCCTTGTAAAGTAGCTACCTGGGTGAACAACTATCAAGTAGAGCTCTCATGGAGTGGCGTGCAACTTCCCAGGTGACATACCAACGACGAGATAAACCTCATCCTCCATCCCAACATCTCATCCGTCCACGGAATACCATACTAAGCTCCAGGTTCCTCTACTGCCCAACCCGGTGTCTGGAAACGACACCGTTCAGAACATCTGATGTCCCACACTGAACGCCTTCTTTCCAATATACCAATGCATAGCTTCACACAAACGTGTACCGGGTCGCACTGCATCAGCTTCGCCCCGATTACACAGAGTAACGCAAGTCAACGTCCAGACGGATCTTGTCCTGTTATGTTTCTCACACCGTCCTCCAGCGCCAGGAGGTGTCCATCCGTTGGGAGTAGCATAGCACACCGCCTGGTTACCCAGTTTTATGGCCATATTGTTGATATGTTGAGCCAAAGAGGTGGAGTTGCTTGTGTTCGCTTGTCTGTGGTGTATACATCCTTGTGCTCGGATATTACAGACGCCTCTTGTATTTGCTTGCAACCGAGCGGGATGTATTGAGTTGGGTAAATTAGTCTTGCGGGATGTGTTCCACAGCTTATCGGTTCCGTTCTTCCATGCCGTATCGGGACTTTGCTTGATTGTCTTGCGTTCGTTCAGATCAACTATAATTTGCTCTCTGCTGGATCGAGGGCCACTGATAACAGCTCTTTGTTGGACCTGGCTTGCGAGCCCATTGCTCCGTGCTCACAGACCGTAAATATGCCGTACTTTCGGGAAATAGCGGCGTTATGACATAGATGAGACCACTGGCAACCTAAGGTACCGGTTTCTATTCTTCTATACCTTCATGTGAGTCGTCTGCATCGCGGTACGTTAATGGTGCAGAGCACTTGTGTTTGCACTGTCAAAAGCCATTTCAATCTGGCCCCGGTGCACGTATTCCGACACCGCCAAATATCTCCCAATTCAGTACTCTGATAAGGGTACTTCCGTTGATATCAGCGGGAGTGCCCTTGCCTCGCATGACTAGTAGCACGGCAGGACACGTCGACAGGATTATCATTCGAGTGACACATGCGCCAAGTAGATCATTGCAAAAGCTTAGTCACATAATACAACCAATGCAGTCTCGATTTTGCTTTCGAATTGGGTTCAGAAGCCTTGGTGCCAGCCAGAAGGATGGCGGAACCGGAGTTGACAGTCGGGAAGACAGTGGACAGCGCTATGCCCAGACATTCAAAGTCTTGAGGGAATTCCTGTTCTTGTTTCATAACTTGTAAGTTTAATGGTAAGCCTGTTAGCCATGAGGCGGTGAAGAACTGTAGCTAGACCGCAAGCGTATTGAACAACTGAGGCGGATTCTCAGGCGTATTGGAGGCGCAACCGGCCCTACTGAAGATTCCTCGACGAGGAGTTATTGCAATTGGAAGCTACCGAGATGATTAGTTTAGTTTGGAGCCATCACTGCCACAGGGAAATGCCACGATGATTGGCTCCTGGGATCCATCTACGTTGCAGGTTAGTCCAGATGTATGGAGTAGTTGATATGGGTATTTTTCCACATCTTGGAGCTCCCGCTGTTAGCGGCATGCTAAAGCGTATCGAGAGGGACCGAATCCATGCAGATTTGACTCCATATACTTTCATTCATTTGCAATACCTGTCTCCAAAGCTAATTGTTAGCTTGTTGATACGGTGGATGCTGTATGCATCGCGATCATGCATGGGATTCTGGGTGGTTGAACACGGAACCGTACTTACATTGCAGACTCATGCGAAACAAGACGAAAACGTTGAAAAGTTAGGAACAATGTATTCTGAGGCGAAGCAATTTCAAATTTGAGTGCACCAACCTCCGCAATGTCACTTTATTGTCTTGTATCCGCCCGGATGCCCGCTCATTGCCTAAACTGTATTGCTGAGGTGGCTGTGCAAAGCGACAGAACCGAAACGAGGACATTCGATGCCACAACAATCTCACGACACGATCATGGCATGCCAAGCACCGCATCTCAACTCGTCGTCATTCACCACAGCCTCAATAATACTTTCCATGCTTTTATGCCAAATGCCATTTACCTTTAGGCCAGCATTTCCCGAGCAGCTCACGCCACTGCCTCTCGCTTGTCGCACAGGCAAAGGCATCTCCATCAGGATCTACTTCAGAGTCAAGAGGCAAGGCTCAGTTGCTGCCAAGGCCTTGGTATTTGGCAGCACAGCCCCGTCCATCGGTACTCACAAGTCCCCATTTCCCGTGGCATCACGCATATGCGACTGAATCGTCTTGCACGTGGCATGAGGCCAGTCGTGAAGAACGTGCTGCAAAAAGTATGCAAGGACACCATGACACTTTGCTGGCTACGGCGTGAAGAAGCCGTGGGAACCTGTTATCATGGCATCCAGCCGCACACCACATGCTTAAGCCGTTGACATGGCTCCAGATAAGTCTTGGAGAGTAAGCCGACCTTGAGGCTTGGATATTGGAAATGAAACCCATGACCACTTTCAAGGTCGAAAAGTCACGGAGCTGTGGTGTTTGCAGCCACGTTGCTTGCGAGTCGTTCTTGAAGTGGGTAGAAATCAACACAACTCGGCTGTGAATTTCATACGCGGCAATTAAAGCACTGAAGCGGTTCCAAGACGAAAATTTGTCCTGCGGTAGGCCGAAAAAGGAAATATTTGTTTTCAAGTGTAGTGTCTGAGGCTGTCGGAAACAAACAGTCAACCGTTGTTTGATAGTCGGTCATGGCTAAGAACTTGAGAAACGCTATCAAACTGTGAAACACAGGTCTCATCCCTTTAAAGCTGTCATTAGACTTGCTGCAAAGTCCGAATCCTTGGCAGTCATGAAAATACGGTTCGTTGTAATGATGCCATTGGCCGCAAGGTACTTCATTGACAGACAGCAATGTGGCATATTGAACATCAACGATGCCAAGCGGGATGAAGCACATACCCGCAAGCTTAGCATCAGCTCCGATCCCCTCTACCTTCTGCTAACTGCGAGCTTACTTAATTGGTCGTTAGCAAGCCGTGTCGTCCTGAACGGTGAGATATGTCTTGCTAGTGGAAGCCATGTTCTTGAGTAGTTGGGACGTTACGCGGGTTAGACACGGACCAGTTGACTTATACAAAGAGTTACAAAAGCAATACGCCCTGACCAATTATCATGTCGTCCGGTTTAATCGGCAAGCTCATCTTTGGAAGTCGGTCGTTAATCTGTCACATTTTGTTGTCGAAACGAGTTGTGACACAGAGCTAACAAGCGTGGTAAAACCGTCCAAAGCCATCGGGTGAGTTCCGCATGCATGTAGGCAGACTGCAAGAATTCAAATTGTTGCAACACTGACAGTTCATCCTCGAGCGTTGATGTTACTCCATGCTGTTTCAGGTTCGATCCGCACAAAATTTCTGGTATCACGCTCCTGATCGGCACCGTTGCACAAGGATCCGTTATCAAGATACAAAGGCCATGGCCCATGATACTGTTGCAGTCTCAGGGTGTCACGTACGACACAGCCTACATTCAGACCCAACAGTCCAAGACAATCGTATTTCGCAGGCCGTCTTCGTACCTTGCATATCACTGCGCCGACTTGGTGACGGAAACAAGTGGCTTTTGCCATGCGAAGCTGACGAGGCTGAATATCTAGATCTGAGGCTGAACTTCGCATTCCACGCAATAGCATCAAATGCATTGCGCAAGGTACGGAAGTCGTGGGATAGTGGGTGGCAAAGGCGGCGATGCAGAAGCACAGTCTGCTGTCTGGTTTGCTCCATCAGGTTGTTTGCCTCCATGTCCATGTCTGTTGAAACAGGTCTGGTCCAGATGAAAAATGAAAAGCTTTTGTTGCACAGCCCGGTTCTAGCTGCTGGGCAAGGAGCTTCTCCGTGGTTGCAGAAGGAATACTCCGAGGCAGGCATTGCGGAGCGTCGTCCATCCCGTACACAGTGATTCCTGTCGTGCACTGAGTTCTAGAATTGTAAAAGCTTGCACCAGACCAGATGGAATCAGACCAGTTTGCAACTGAAGCGACGGGGATCGGAATGTTGGCCATCGGGGGTTAACTGGTTGGCTGCTTGAGCAGAGTGCCGCCACCATCATTCCGCGTGCATACTTTGGCTTTTGGTCCATGTGGTGACGGCCGCCCGTCGCTCCTTCGACTTCGTCGGGATTCCCTTCCTGGGTGGGCGGCTGCTGCGCCGCACCTTCCTCGCCGTCACTCATGACAAAGACCGCTGCTGCCGCACTTCAGCATTGGTAATGGAAGGAAGGTGCGGCCGCTCTGGTTGGTACGGAGGAGTACATGAGTACCTGGTGTACCTGGTTTGGCGGGTGCACCTGGGTACCTTGCCCAGATGCCAAGACCTCCGCATGCTCAAGTGCTCAGAGCCCCACTCTTGCGCTCACCAGCGATGTGTCAACTGCCACTTTGGGGCTGGGCTTGCGCCATTTCAGACATGCTACTGACCACTTGAACACCAATGGCTGGTGCTTGATGTCCTGCCCTCTTCGCCTCTCCATTTGTCCACTTCCCCACGCCATCGTTGAGACATTCTTTAAAGTTGTGCCTCCCTCCCATCTGGCCTTGACTGATCCGGCCTCCTTTGTGATCATTGACATATCTTCTAGGCATCTCATGTACAGCCTTTGAACTACGTATTCACAGTCCCAACGGACCTTTCACCACAAATATTATTTGATAGTCACGAGCCGACATTCACCTCTTTGCCACCAACAGTCGACCTTTGGTCCTGACCGCCGAATAAAGCTCCCATCGACGTCGTACAACTTGACGACAACCGACCAAACACCACAGCTACGCACATCATGGAGCTCTCTCCTCGCCCTTCGCGGTCATCTTCGTCGGCTTCGCGCAAGTCTGGCCTTACTCTTGACCTCTCCAACTTGCCACCCTTGACGCAACCCACACCGCCATCGAACACTCTCCTCTTTACCGGCCTGAACAACACAGACATCTTCCGACCAGACAACTTGGAGCGAATCCGGGGACTGATTGCCATGACGGCGCCTATCCATGCCTTTGCGCCGCTCAAGTCTTTCCGTCGCATTGTCATCTCCTTCTTCGATATCGATGCCGCCATCGCCGTCCGTGGGGTCTGGGATGGAGAAGCCATCATTGGCGATCGCTGCCGAGTCTACTTTGGACAGCAGACAAATGTCGAAGCCAAGGACGAGCATTTAGCCCTCCCTGACGCTGGCAAGCTGTTCTTCATCTCACCACCACCCAGCCCTCCTCACGGCTGGGAGGTTCGTCTTGAGGACGCCCCGAACAAGCTGGTTCATGCTGAGGACTTGGCGGAAGCCCTCTCCAAGCTGCACAACACTCGTCCTGGAATGGAGTCTCCCATTAGCCCTGCGGACGGATCTATTTCTGGGGGACGCACTAGGAGTCGTAGCTCGACCCTCATCTACCATCCCCAAGAGAACGGGTGCAGCCCAGACTTGCCCGCAGTGTTCGTTGAGGACATGACCGAGGAACCTGAGGCTATGAGCCCCATGGACGACTGCCGACCCATTATGGCGCATACGGCTCGCCCTCCAGTCGAGCTGATGCACGATGCATAAATACCCAACCTCTGGTTTCCTCAAGGACCCAAGAGACCGAAAATTCAAATTAAAGCATAGGCGTATTCAAGGCGTTGCGGCTATAGGTGCAATCAAAACTTGGCGTTTTTATTTTTTTTGCTGAGCTCAAGCTCTGGGATCATGGAACAGGAATTGCATACTGCATTGGAGGTTTAATATATTTGATTTCTCGTTACCTTTGCTCTAGAACCCGGCGAAACATTGCCATGGGAATAGAATGCTTAGAGTTGTATAATATAGGGTCGTATGACCAGAATTCAATACATGTCTATTTTGGATTTTACGGCATGTACGCTCCCGCTTGCATGCATTTGGAGCAGTTTAAAATGTTTAGTTTGCTATACTTGTTGTTGGCAAGGATCTGAGAGCCTCAGGCGTGATGGCAGACTTGAAATGCACCGTTGACGACTCCTGTCCGTCTGCTCCTGTATTGATGATGCGGACCCACCAAGACCCCTGCCACCCATTCGCCTGCCCCGTCATCCAAATTATTAGTCCCTATCCGCCAACTTTTCTTTTTCATCATCGAACATTAAACATACAAAGGGGGAATCAACGCGGCGAGCTGCACGGCTCCTAGACGCCCTCCAGCACAAAATGCATTGCCAATGTCGTGCAGCACCCTGGAGAACTTTCATCCAGGGCTTGGCACAAGTTCACAGCCTACAAATCTCGACCAGGACAGCTCGACCATGGCGTGCAGCGTCGGCACTCCCGTCTCCCGCGAGATATAGTCGGGGATTCACGGCTTCATCGGGCTGGAGACAGGAAGCTACGAGGTCGGCAGTCGCACCTGAAAACGCGACCGTCTCTGACAAAGATGCTGTCGCGGATGCAGCGGAACGGCCAACTGTGGCTGGGGCGAAACGCGCGCGAAGGAACCGAATGACCGATGGGAAGGCTGACAGTGAACCTTTGCCATGGAAATCGACGAAAGCTCGTGCGAACGATACTTCGCCCGCGGTACCAACGCCGAAACATAAGCATAACAAGTTCAAGCCTCTCGATCAAACATCCGACCCGAACGCCCTGAAGCCCAAGACTCCCGATTGGAAGAGCCAAAAGGCTGCTTTGAAGGAGAAATTTCCCGAGGGCTGGCAGCCTCGCAAGCGGTTATCCCCTGATGCTTTAGCGGGGATACGTGCGCTCAACGCCCAGTTTCCAGACACATACACTACAGAGGCGCTGGCAGACAAGTTTGAAGTGTCTGTGGAGTCGATACGGCGGATTCTCAAGAGTAAATGGACGCCGTCCGCGCAGGAGGAGCAGGATAGACAGGAGAGGTGGTTTAGGCGGGGGATGCAGGTGTGGGAGAGGAAGGCGGCTCTTGGGGTGAAGCCGCCGAAGAGATGGAGGCGGGAGGGTATTGTGAGGGATAGCGCGTGGCATGACAGGAAGAAGGGAGCGATTAGGCGAGAGAGGAAGTGGGAGGAGCAGGAGAGGGAGGATGAGAGGACGAGGAGGAATTATGGCGAGAAGGGCGGTGACGATTTTGCTAAGACGGGTGGAAGTGAGGACGGGAACGAGAATGGGAAAGGGGGATGGTAGGATTGGGCGGTCATGTACGATATTGGACTCTCTTCATAATTGGATACTGGATTCTTCTCATGAATTTGTGCTTGATGTGTTTGTGGATTGGGATGTGATGACGTTTACACGGTATTATAAGAGGACTGGGTTGCTGAGATTTGCTTTTACGTTTTGTAAAGATGTCATGTTTGGAAGCTGTGGGTTGCGAATCTTTGACCCGTCCGAGTCTTGTGTTACTCATTGCGAGCTACGTCAATCCATTGATGTCGATGTGGAGTTGCACAATGGGACGATACCAAGCCAACTGGCTCAAAGCTGTGCGGGCATTCAACAAGCAACACTACTCCCATGTCAAACGGTCATCACGAAAACAAAATCAAACCTCTTGAGCATTGACCTCTTCACGCCAGACCTTTCATCCGTAAAGTCACAAACACGACAAGGCTGCGGTCCCTGAGATCCACGCTCGGTAGCCGCCGCCTCAAACCAGGGTCCCACCAGACATTCAAGTCGACCCATTCGTCAACTCGAGAACTTGCAGCTAACGACTAGCTCTAGAAACCAGGGGGTACGTTGGCGTCCAGCTTGTGCTTCACATGCCTCCAAAAATGTTTCAACCTCACAGCTAGTCAATTCAGTCCACGTCTTCAACCCATCTTCTTCCCATTCTTCTTCTCAACAATCTCTCTTTTCAACTTTCAATTCCTCCCCAAAGTCTCTGGTGCTACGTACGCACCGACCAGTCTTTATCCTCCCCATCACATTCTGTCGTCACCATGTCTTCAAGTCGCTACCGCCCACCACAGCGCGACTCCTGGTTCGCACCTCTATCCATCGATCTCCTCGTCAAGGTCCTCAACGTGACCTTCCTGCACCCCTTTGTATGCTGGATCATCCCGCTGTGCTTCCGGGCGCAGACCGTCCGGTGGGATGCCCCCCGCATGATTGTGTCCATAGTCTGGGCGACCTTCATCACGCTTTGCTGGGTGGCGGGCGTGGTCAACCAGCGCATTGCGTACGGGCTGCCCAGGGAGGTTGATCTCAGCGAGGAGGTTATTGTGATTACGGGCGGTGCCAGCGGCCTGGGCATGCTGGTCGCTGAGGTGTATGGCATGAGGGGTGCGAGCGTGGCCGTGCTGGATGTGAATGACATGGAGAATGAGGAGGCGCGGGGGGTGACGTATTACAAGTGTGATGTTGGTGATAAGGAGCAGGTGAAGAAGGTGGCGGGCGAGATTGAAAAAGATGTGAGTTTATTTCATGATGGACATGAAATTCGGACGTGAAACTGATACTCGGTAGCTCGGAACACCCACCGTCCTCATCAACAACGCTGCCGTCGTCATAGGCAAGTCCCTCCTCAACTTGACATTGGACGAAATCGACACCAGCCTGTCCACCAACCTCCTCGGCCCGTTCTACTGCCTCAAGACGTTCCTCCCGGCCATTATCCGCGGCGGCACCGGCGGCACCGTCGTCAACATCTCCTCTGTCATCGGACACCTTGGCGCCGCTCAACTGACAGACTACGCCGCCGCCAAAGCCGGTCTGACTGCTCTGCACCGCTCTCTAACAGCTGAGCTGCGCGAGACACACCCAGAGATTCGGACCGTTCTCATCACGCCTGGGCAGTTGAGCACGCCGCTGTTCTATGGGGTCCAAACGCCGAATACGTTCTTTGCGCCCGTCGTGGAGCCCGTTGATGTGGCAAAGGAGATTATTGCCGCTATTGATAATGGCAGAGGCGCGACGGTCGCAATGCCGCTTTATGCGCGGTGGGTGGATTGGTATAATGTGTTGCCGGCCGGGATGCAGGTGCTGGCGAGGTTGGTGGCCGGTGTGGATAGAGGGATGAAGACGTTTATTGGGAGACAGGGGCTAAAGGATGAGTTGAAGACGAGGTAGATTTACTGGCGCTGGACGCTGTTATGTAGATAATGTATATGTATGATGTATGCTTGGGTTGGATGGTGAAGTAGGATGAGAGCTGTCATGATAGAAATAGGACACGAGGGATATTTCTAGGCCAAACTACCTGTTGTTAGACATGCGGGAGGAGGGAATTTAATAGACATATCCTGCCTTGTGTAGCAATTATCTGATATTGAGGGCTAGTAGCTTGTGTAAGCAGGTGATTTCAGGAACCGAGGTTGAGAGCTCAATGACAATGACCCAGAGGTAGGCTGAACCTTTGAAGCTCAGGCGACATCTAGCTAGACATGAAGGCGTACAACTATGTTCGTGTTAGTTTAACAACCTTGGAACCTAAACGGCCGCATCCTGTCAGTTGTATGCGGTACCATTCTTTGGGTACACAAAGCAGTCGTCTTGGCTTGCTGTCATGACGGATACCACTTGGGTACATGACCACTGCACGATTGTTAAAAAGTCACTTCAGCGCTCAATTGTCACTAGCACTTTCTCGACTGAACTTGTAGTTTTGCACCTGTGCTTGAAAGCGATTACCCCACCGTCATGTGTATAAGTGTTGTATGCGGCTGATAGTCTGGTTGTGCAGCCACATTGTTCCCAGCTGAGAAACCACAACTCGATAACAAGGCAACAATAGAATAAGGACATGCGGATTGAGTTCTAATTTGTTTCCTGTCCTGCGTGGAATTTTGGATAAAAACTCTTGAGAACTTCAGCCTCATTACAGGGGTTCCTAGTAGTAAGACGGGCATATCTTTTCCCGGCTGAACATAACGACGATTTTAAAACAATTTCTTTCAAGATATAAGCTTCAATTCTTGGACAATGATTCATTGCACTTCAAAAAACAGCTCTAAGAAACATCATACAAAATGTCGGACAAGGCACCCCCGCAACGTGGAGCTGCTCATCGCATCCTTGAACTTGAAGACCAAGTTAAAGGGCTGATGGAGACGGTCACCCTCCTTCATCAGATGTACCATCTTGACGCCCTGAACATCCCGAAGCCAGACCAATATGTCAAACAAGGCGGATATACAATGCCTGAGCTGCAGCAACGATTTGCCAATCCACCAGTCCAGGCGGGTCAGTCCACGACGACCACAGCACCAACTACAGCTCCGGCGGCGAATACTGAACCGCAAGAGGTCAATCAGCCGACAACATCTACTGCTCTTACGTTGGCAGATGTTCAAAATTTGCCACAATATACCTACTCGCCGTTAGATGAGGCATCTTCTGAGATCCGACTCCTAGCCTTGGACACATCCGGCTCCGGAGATGATGCTATCTCATGCAGACTCATAACAGCGAGCTTGGACGATGCCCCCGAATATCATGGAGCTGGGAAGTTCAACAAAAGCCCAATTGAGTGCTTTACGCCCTTATCATATTGCTGGGGATCGGCATCTTTCACGGAGCACATTATTGTAGACGGACATTCGTTCCTTGTCACGCCATCTTTACACACGGCCCTGCGGCACTTTCGCAATGTCATTGAACCACCTGAAGATCCCTTCAATAAACGAGACAGAAAGAACGAGACTTACTGGTGGGTTGATGCCATATGCGTCAACCAAAAGGATGTTGCTGAGAGAAACAGCCAAGTTGGTCTCATGACGCGGCTGTACAGGGTGGCCCGAATGGTGCATGTTTGGCTGGGAGAAGAGAGGGATAATAGCTCGCAGGCTATGAACCTCATCAAGGACTTGGCATATCTTCCCTCAAACCCGGACGACATGGAATCTTGGAACTACATACCGAAGAAGGCTGGACAGACTCATCGACCAGACGGGCCGGGTCGGCGAATGAAGAAGCTTCCGGTGCACGACACCACTGTGTTGTCGGACGAGGAGAAACTGGAGAATTATACTGCGCTTGTTAGCTTCTACCAGCGCCCTTGGTTCTCTCGAATTTGGATCAGGCAGGAAATAGCGCTTCCGGAGGACGTGGCTTTCCATTGTGGTGTTGAGACGTGCAACTGGAAAGATCTTATGCGCACGGCAGACATTCTGACGTACCTGGCTGATGAGTATCATTTGCCGACTTTGCAAATCGACGGGTTGCGAGACCAAGACTCGTACGGTTCCTGCTTTCAAAAAGCGTTGGGATTGTATGAGCTCCGCGAAGAGATGGGCCGCCGGGGAGGGCAAACGTACGGCGAGCTTCATTCTCTGGCACTGAAATGGAGAGATTGCCAGGCCACCGATCCAAGAGACAAGGTGTTTGCCATGTTGCCACTGATAAACCCTGATGAAACTGATATTCAAGCGGATTACCACAAAGATAAGCTCAAGGTGTATAAAGAAACGACACTGAGTCTCTTGAGAAGCAAGACGGACTTTTTGTCAGGCTGTCAGAATCCTTCCCGGTCAAATGGTTTGCCATCATGGGTCCCGGACTTGGAAGTAGCTTCCAAGCCTCTGTTGACAGAAACAGATTTTGGTTACAACAAGAGCCCTGACCAATGGGGAGATGAACCAGATGACGTGGCCAATTTTGTTTACATTTCTGATCAAGAGAGACTTGACATTGAAGGTGTCATCTTTGACGAGGTTCAAGACATTAGCAAAGATGATTACATCTCCCCAGAATCGTCTAATGAGAATATACGCACAATATCAGAGCAGTGGCGGGAGTTCTACGAGACTCGCAGAGACGCCTTATTTGAAAGCTGGGAAGCCCAGGGCAACTGGGATGGAAGGGACGAATGCATATCCATGTTTGATATTCCTTTCAACGAAAGTAACTGGAAGTGGCAAGTCCTGCGTAACACGGACGTGGACAGATACCGACTAGGTGGTGACCGCGATGGGGTTCGCTTCAAGCGATGGGATGACGACACTATAGATCATGACCCCGTACTGAAGAAAGTCAAGCGGCTTCTGCCATCAGATGACAGTCCGTTCTCTTCTATTCTTGGCCAAGAGGACGAATACTTTGCATATTTTCGTCCGTTAGCCATTGGACGAAGAATGTTTTTCTCATCCAGAGGAGCTATTGGCCTAATCCCAGCTGAGGCCCGGGTAGGAGATGCGATCTGCTTCTTTGACGGATGTGGTTGCCCGTTTGTTATCCGAAAGGCTGAAAACGACACATGGGTGATTGTTGGACAAGCCTGTAAGTGAATATCGGTTGGTTATACCGTGTAACAGTGTACGAAAGACTGACACTTGTGACAGACTACTTTGGCAGAATCGTGTTGTATCAGTCTCTGAAGAAGCTGCAAAAAACGGCAATCCGTCGTGTAAACGGCGATCACTCGAGGTACCGGCTGCGTCGTATACTGGCTCGTATTATGGTTGTAGAATATATGAGACAATATTACTACGTGGTGTGTAAGACTCAGTTGAAATCACTCTGATGGTTGAGTCGTATTCGTAACAAGATCTGTGCTGAGAAGAATACTGTATCAGCATTGAGCAATTGAAGTGAATGATAGTCTCAAGCTGTTCAATCAATGTTGTTTGGCAAGGCGCGGACTCCAAGCTCCAGATGAAACATTAGGACGAGGACTGGTGAGTTGTGACGTGCGTGATTGGGCATGACAAGGATCTGGTTGAACATGGAGGTGCGGGTGCAACGCCATTGAGCGATTCTCTTGCCTCTTCAATGGCCCTTCAATGTCGAATGAGTGCCTAGCAGGAAACCTGGAGAAGCTCTTCGTGGCATCCATTCATGAATTGGCCAAAAGGTTAGAAGAGCTCACCTCGACACTTTAGGCTGTATTATACAGAGCACTAGAGTACTTGTCGTCATATCGGGCCTGTTAGCCCGCCTCGTATTGTGATGGCACCAAACAAGGCAATATACATGGATGTGTCTGAACATCAAATTGATGAATGCAATAA
Organism: Pochonia chlamydosporia 170; assembly: GCF_001653235.2. Lineage (NCBI taxonomy): Eukaryota > Fungi > Ascomycota > Sordariomycetes > Hypocreales > Clavicipitaceae > Pochonia > Pochonia chlamydosporia. The sequence goes on from NC_035790.1 coordinate 7,652,837, forward strand.
AGTACGAGGTACCTAGGTAGGCAGGTTTGGGTCAGGACTCAGGAGAATACGGGTTGCTTGCCTTAGCGTTGCCTTGATATCGCCTAGCTCCTTCCGAAATTAATTTCAGGGCCAGGCGCTTGTTGTGGAAGGAACCAGACTCGACCAGAGCTCAATGTTCATTCAAATGTTATGACCAGACTGGCCATTGCATTGAGACTCCAGCTATGATGGAAGGTAGGTTGAGAGAGTGCCTTTGCAAGAAGGCATGTGGCAGAGCCAATGCGAGGGAACAAGTTAAAAGCAGGTCGACGATGCAGCATTCTCAAATCAAGATTTTTGTCTTTGTTTCATATGCAGCGTATTTCGTCATCTCGTCACTGGGTGCGTAGCTCTATTACCGTATCCATTTTCTTGGGGAAGGTGGCAAGCCCAAATAGACCATGGCCGAACCCCAGGCTGGCATCAACCAGACATGGACCAGACATGGACCTTCTTCAATTTCCCCTGGTCTTCTGTTCATCCACCAATGCGCCTAACCAGACTTACATGGGTCAGCACGTTACCAGTCCAAATGAAAGCGCCATGAGACGGAAAAAAAGCTTCTAGGGTGTTTTTAGCACATTCTGAAGTTCACTAGCTAACGACTTTGGCCCACTGAATTGCTCCTCGTGGCTCGAAAACTGTGGATTCTTTCATCATCATGGATTGATTCATGGCCCCCCTGCCCCGTCATCTAGGTCCAACGGTAACAGATTTGAGCCAACGGCCAGCAGAGTCAGCAGCGACCATGGATCCCGGCGATTACTATTTAGCGGTAGTCATGTCCAACACGAGTTGGTCGCGATTGCGATCTTTGATCAGAACTGCCCCAGCTCTTTCCAGGTCGTCGTGATCGCAGTTACCCGTCGTTCGTTTCTCCGGGTAACCCGTTGGTTCGACTTTTGTCCACTCTTCGTTTTGCAATTTCGCGCAACCTTGCCGAGTACTTGTCTCACCGTGGCATTTTGTGTGCTTTTGGACGCAATACGGATTACACTACCGTCGCTCATCCGTTTCGGATTTCGCTTACCACTTGGGGATTCTTGGGACTTGCTGCTGAGACATTTTGGGCTTTGTCTTCTCTGGTAATAATCCAGGGAAATTTTGAGTCGGACGTTCTATCTATGCTTTGCTTTGACTCGAACCAATTTTCGGTCCTTGTGCGGTTCTGTTTGAAATAGAGCAGGTTACCCGACTGGGAAAACCTCCCCTTTTAACCACAGGTTACGATGAAGCTCACTACCGTCTGCACGGCATTGTTCGGCTTGGTTGCTTCTGTTGCTGCTCTTGATGCCGTGGAGGCCTACGGAAACAAGTTTTTTAACAAGAATGGAACACAATTCTTTGTAAAAGGTAAGCCGAGCGGTTCGGGGACACTCTCTAACCAAGTGTTGTTCTAACAATAAATAGGCGTTGCCTATCAACTTGTCCCCGATGATCCCCTCGTTGACACTGAACAATGTAAACGGGACTTTTCTCTCATGAAAGAATTGGGTGTCAATACAATCCGAGTCTATCACGTTGATGCCAAAGCTAAGCACGATGGGTGCATGAAGGCTTTGGATGATGCAGGAATTTATCTCCTTGTTGATATGGATACCTTTGACACGTACATTGAGGCTGTAAGCATACTTTCAAATTGGGACCTACGCATAGTCCCTCCTCCATCCATGTTTAACAGTTACGCAGAAAGGACTTTACTGGAACTCGACTCAGTATGAAAGGTACTCTGAAGTCATGGACGCCTTCCACAGTTACGACAACGTGTTGGGATTCTTTGTTGGCAACGAAAACATTGCCAAAAAGGACGATTCCCCAGCCGCTCCTTTTCTCAAGGCCGCTGCTCGCGACATGAAGGTCTACCGGGACAGAAAAGGCTACCGTACTATCCCAATTGGGTACTCCGCCGCGGATATCGTGCAGCTTCGCCCTATGCTACAGGACTACCTCACGTGCGGTGGTAATTCGTCCGAGATTGTCGACTTCTTCGCCCTCAACTCCTACTCCTGGTGCGACCCTAGCACATTCGAAACATCCAGCTACGACAAGCTACAAGAGTATGCCAAAAATTTCCCCGTGCCAATCTTTTTTAGTGAAACAGGTTGCAACGTTCCCGGTCCCCGGTTATGGGATGACCAAGACGCCATCTTTAGCAAGCCAATGATTAACGACTGGAGCGGTGCTATTGTCTACGAGTGGATTCAGGAACAGAACAACTACGGCTTGATTTCCTATGGACCTAAGGTCGACGCTTCCCAACAGGGCCAAGACGTTGTTGACGGCTTCACTCGCAAAGGCAAACCGACCCCAATTAGTCCCGACTTTAACAACCTCAAGACTAAATGGGCGAGTATCCATCCCACCGGTGTGATGAAGAAGGACTATGATCCCAAAAAGGTGTCGACCCGGGCTTGTCCGACGTCAACTGCAGGTGGATGGTGGCAAGTGAATGGAAATGTACAGTTGCCAACGGTTGGTGAGACCTTGACGGGCACCTTTACCAGTCAAGCCAGTGCCACTGCCGACCCATCAGATAAGCCTAAACCTACCGACAACAGCAAGGGTGGCAGCGGTAGCAGCAATGGCAATGGTAGCGGCAAGAAGGACGAGGACAATGCGGCTACCCACGACAGGCAAGTTGCCGCCGCCGGAGTCAGCATTGCGGCTGTTGTGTTGCTCTTCGCTCTGGTGCTGTAACCAGGAGTGACTTTTGCTTCGGAGAGTTTGTGAAGGTTGTAGACGACTTCCCGGATACCCAGCTCACGATGCAATTGTTTTGCTGCCTTTTAGAGGGCACAGCTTACCTGCTGGCAAGCGCTGTGGCCACTGCATTCTTGGTACATATGTCTTATTTTCTTGTTCATATACAACTTTTGTGGACTGGTGTGAATGTAACATACATGATGAATGGATGGATGAATTGGGGTTGATGTATGCAATATTACAGATAGACAAATTTCACGAATTGGCGACTTAGCATTATGTGTTTGAGTTCTCACAGGTGACGTGCTCATCATGCTCTGGAATTTGACCGTGGGAATCAAGAGTCGTCACTGTGAATGGAATCCAACAGGAGCGCTCTTTGTTCGAACTTGTACTGCGAATCACCAAGGTGGATACTGGAGCGTCTTCTGAACAGTGATGATGACTAAGTTCACTTGCCCAGCCACCCATGACAACTAGTACCATGCCGCCGCCGGCTTTGTCCATGAGGTCGAGGATGGGGGATACGGAACTGGGAATGGAAGATACATGGAGCGAGAGATACTGTAGTACGGACGCATCTACAATCACAATCAAGAATACGCCGTCTTTTGTACCGGCATAGTCTGTGCAGAGGCATTTCCCTCTCGTGCATGTACGAAAACAGCCAATTTTGAAATTTGGTGGCGACGAATAAATTTTGCTCAAATGCTGTGTCGGTTGTGTATCTAGTCCGGCAGAATTTTGGGGCACGATATAAGGGCAATCGAGTGACTGACTCAGCAAATTTTCTCCGACCGCCCGCCATCATTGAACCCATTGCCGCGCCGCCTCAGTCAGTAGTAGCCCGCCATCGAAAAGAGCTGCAACGAACTCGACTTTTGCCATCTTGCACCCAATTTTCGCTGGCACACCACGTCGCATGCATTCCTCGCTGCTGCAATCGACACAATTGGCATCATGGCCGAGTCGGCGTTAGCTGCGGCCAGTGCCGTTCCTGCCGCGACAGGTATGTCTTTTGCCTTGCTCCGACAGATGGACATCGGTCCCGCCACCAGGACAACTGACTGTCGCAAATGGCGCGCGGGGCCCTGGATGCGACGACGTCATTGTGAATGGAATTGTATCCGGGTACAGTGTTACTAATGAAGTTTTCTGCAGATATAAAACAAGAAAACGACCCGACTGGCTTGGAGGGCCTCGACTTTGCACTGCCGCCAGAGCTCGCCTCGAAACGACCATTCGAAGATGTCAGCACCACTACCGCGGCACCAGAGGCCAAACGAGCAAAGACGGAGACTGAAACGGAAGAAGCTTCACTTGAGGATGGGTTGGCACTATTGGTACAGAATGCGCTGTCAAATGTTGGCGATCTAGTCGATCAATTTACGAGTGGCAACCATTCGTTACCAGAACCACCCGCATCTGATCCTATGGAACTGGACACGGCTATACCGCTGCCTGAGCCGCCTATTGTTCTAGCGACATTTGCATCAGATCCCCAAAAGTACATTCGCGACGCCAATGTCCATGCGCTAGGCAATCTCGTAAGTCGTTGCACTACCAAGCGACCAAAAACATCCTTGACTGACCGGCGCATTGCCTAGGCCTTGTCGCTCTTGCTTATTCTCGTACAACCGCCGTTCGAAGATACCATCAAGCTAGTTCGAGGCTCAGCATCACAACACCAACAATCATATCGCAAGCTAAAAGGCTCGTTCGAGCACGTCCGCGAACTGTACTCAACAGGACCAGTCTTATCCGCCGATCAACTTGAATTACGAGATTTTGATTCCAGAACCTTTATCGAACTAGCAAACCTTGCGCAGTTGGGCTCATGGTTGGTTGATGGAACGCCCAAAGCACTCTCTGAAGCCGACGAAAATTTTCTGGCAATGTTCCAGTGCCAGCTATCCGACCTGCCTGCTGGAATGACGGAACTGTATTTGGGCATCAAGACTCAAAGAGCGATTGAATTTCTCGTTGAGAAGGAGCCGGAAAAGCCATCGGAGGAGGTTATTGGAGAGGTTTTGACACAAGGTCTTGAAGATGCGTTGAAAGAACAACACGGTGGCGGGGAGTTGACGACTGCGGACCAAAGCTTTGTGTCTTCGGTGCAAACAAGGAAAGAGACCTTGCAAGGGGAGGTAAAGGAACAGTCGGAGCCAGGTATGTTTTCAACGGGATGGGGTTACGTTGATGGATGATGGTGGCTAACTGGCTATTGAAGCTGCACTTCGAGATAAACATCCCGCGGAAGACCTTTTGAGAAGCTACTTGGAATACGCCGCCGACCGACTGAAATCATTGACAGATTTGGGTAGCAGATTAGGAGTTACGATAGAGCTCAGCAGTGGCGAACCGCAACCAGAAGTCATCGAGGACGCGTCTGGCGAGGCCGATTTGGATCTGGACGATTTATCTTCCTTCTTCGAGAAGACGGCTTCTGGCCTTGTCCAGAATGCCTTGGCGGGATTGTCAGAGGAGCCTCCCGAGGCGATCCCAGCAGCGGGCGGAGAGGCAGCAGCGCAAGCTTCAAACGCTGAGAATAAGACAGAAACCGCTCCGGCACATACCAACGGCAAGATTGATCTGATGACGGACTACAAGGAGCTGGAGGCTCTTGTTGCGGAGAGCACATCAAACTATGTAAAGACGACGCTTCACGGACTCTCACCCGTTCCCTACCAACCCACCGTCCCTACCAGTACCAGTAAGTTTGTCGCTCAATATCGCGTCCGCATCAACCTTCTAATGCAGTTTCACAGCCGAGAGCATGGCCGCTCAATTACCCTACCTTACGCAACTGCAACACCATCAAGCGCAACATCCATACTACACCTATACACAACCACCCCCAGAGCCGCAACAACCGCCAGCTCCTGGTGAAAACCTGCCGCCCAACCAGACGTTCCCTAGTGCGATACTGTACGACAAGGCGCGGCAAGCTGCCCTCTCGAAGTCCTCTGCTCACACTAGAAGGGAGGGACTTCACTCAACTCGTCGACCTTGGACTCAGGAAGAAGAGAAGGCGCTCATGGCTGGCCTCGACATGGTCAAGGGACCGCATTGGAGCCAGATCTTGACGCTGTTTGGTCAGAATGGCACAATATCAGATATACTCAAGGACAGAACGCAGGTGCAGCTCAAAGATAAAGCCAGGAATCTCAAGCTCTTCTTCTTGAAGACTAATTCTGAGATGCCGTATTACCTCCAAGCTGTGACGGGCGAGCTCAAGACCCGAGCACCAACGCAAGCTGCGAGGAAGGAGGCCGAGGAGAGAGCCAGGCTGAACTCGGAGGAAGACCAGGCCAAACTCCAAGGGATCATGGCTCTGGCAGGCGGTCTGCAACATCCTCCTCATGGTCGGACTTCAGCCAGCCCTGCCAGTGCTGTTGGATCGGGAGTCGTGACGCCGGCGCAGGCAGCTCAAGCTCACGCGGCTTCGGCCCCTGCGCAGCATCATGTCGGGCATCAAGGTCATGGAGCAGGACAAGCAGGCCATGCAACGACGATGCCTCGGCCGCTGGTGACACCGGCATCTCAAATTCGCCCAGGTGTCCAGACTAACTCGCAGCAATTGTTGCACTCTGTTGCTCAAGCTCAAGCTCAGGCACATGCTCGTCCTCAAGCGCAGCTGCCACCGCAGGTTCCTCGACCGCAAGGCCAGCCACAGCATCAGCAGCAACTTCAACATCAACATCAACAGCAGCAGCAGAGACAGCCTCATCCTCAGCCGACGCCGCAACACACACAACCGCAGCCACAGGCGCAACAAGCCCAGCCAACGCAGCAACATCAAGCTCAGCAGCCAACACGTACACCTCCTACACCACAGGCGGCACCAAACGCACAAGCGCAAACAAACACAGCTGCAGCCCAGCAGCAGCAACATCATCCTCCAGCAGCAACAACATCTACCAACGCAAGCACGCCGGCTACGGCTGCAGCTACGGCGCCGCCTCAACCCACGGCCTCAGCTACACCGGTGCAGCCACCGCAAGCAGCTCAACCCGTCAAGCAAACGCCGCCTGTCCCGACGCCTTCACCAGCACCTCCAACTCCGCAGACGCCTTCTCTTCCTCAGGCGTCTCCGCCCCAGGCGGCACCAAAGCCAGACGGACCGACAAACCAGGAGCAAGACGACAATGCCGCAGAGGCAGCTCTCCTCGAGGGCCTGCAAGCCGTTGTAGCACAAAGTCTTGCCTCGTCATGATTGTTTGCCAGAGTTGGGGTTCAACGACCGTATTCTCGCCCTACTTTTTTGCAGTATGGAACGACTAGTACATGAATGAATTTATCTGTTTTCTGTTTATTAGGACGACTTATGATAATCAGCTACATAGCTGAGAATGGGTACTCGGCGCAAAGGGGACCATGTTTCTACAACGTACGAAAATGCTGGAGTAGTTTTTTTTTCTTTTTCTTCCCTCATTCATGATTTATAGAATCGGGCACGCGTCATTTTTCCCCCTCAGTAATGATACCACGGGAAGGGAAGAGAAGGGAGGTAGGAAATCTTGTCACTTTGAAAAGTTAACTCGGGTCGAATATGTGGTCGCGTGAGGAACCAGGCTTTGTGCGTGCGTGGAGACACGTGTAGTGAGCCTTGTACGAGGGTGTCGAGCTGCGGTTTCTATCCGTGTCGACGACCGGTGAACTTGGTGTCTGTTTTTATTCGGCGATGACCGGGGTGAGGTGGGTGAGGCATCAGGGCGACAATATGTAGCTTTCCGTTCGATGGACAGGCTGTTGTTGTCGGGTAGTTGCAATTGTATCGCCTCGTATAAGCATAAATAGCACACCGTATCCTACCTTGATCTTGCCAGTTCCTCATCTGTTTCTCACAGCATTGAATCGACCGATATGGCGGGCCATCGTGCGCGGCATATCTGCACGAGTAGACACTCCCACTCCCATGTGTCTCCATGCCCTGGGAATAGCGGCACATGCGGCCAACGACGCTGGGAAGGTCAAATTCTGGGATACGATCGACAGGTTCAATCGTTGCACTGTGAACAGCATACGTGTCGGTTCGTCACGGAAGGTTCGTTATGTCACCGCCAGAAACGGCCGGGGGATAAATGTTGCCCGCACCGTATGCCTCAAGAATACTTACATGGTTGCTTCGGTACACTAACTCGAGGCAGATCTTCGGTGTGAGGCGTGGATTGGCGAGGAGCGATGCAGGAATGAGGTTCGAGATGGTGATGGTATCAGATTTCGATTCTGTCAGGAACTTCGTACGTTTTCTTCCCGTCACAAGCCCTTATTCTAGGATCGAGATACTGAGTGTAAAATTACTGACCGTATAGACTCCTGTATTGAGCGGCAATGCCGGAATGAACGAATACGTCTACATGATCGAGACCTTAGGTACTGTGACTCCCATCGCTGCCATACGGATGGATGTCCGAACCGGCATGGCACATCACACACCTGCGAGACCATCACTCGTACCGCCGTCACTACTGAACAGACAGAGTCTCACTCTACCCGAGTGTGCTCCGCTCATCCGTGCCGTCGTCCCTGTCACGGTCCTGCAGCGTATTGCGCCACTCATACTTGTGAAGTCGTGATCTGCTACGAGAGAAGAACGCGAGGACACTTCTGTGCCACCCATGTCTGCAGCGAGAGCGGCTGTGAGAGTGTTCGAGGAGCAGGTATCTTCTGCGAGACGCATACCTGTCGTCGGGGAGGATGTACCGATGGCCATGGCGGCTTTCTATTCTGTCAGAGACATAGGTGTGTTTCACGGGGCTGTAGTGCCGAAGCTATGTTCGATGGTTTATGTTCAGGGTGTACGGGAGTGCGAGTTCAACCAACATTTCGAGAAGGTGAGCTTCCTAAATGCATGTTATTCGGAAGGATACTAAGATTCGCAGACCTTTGCAGGAACTCTGCCCCGAGTCTTGACCCCCCTGGACAGGGAACACATTTCTGCACCAAAAATCTTTGCCAGCTTCGATCGTGTGGTAATGGGCGTGAAGTGTCGTTTGATTGCTATGGGATGCATGGGTGCGGTTATGGTGTTTGTCATAGGGTGCGTAAGATGGAGGCCTCGGGTCTGTTGGACGGTGTTGTGATGGAAGGGGGGACGATTTATGGGTTTCGTGATTTGCATGTTTGTGGGCATGGGGTGAGGTGTGAGAGTCGTGTTATTGGGGGGGATGTTTGTGGGAGATAGTTGATGTTGGTGTTGGGTGATGGGATGTGGTGAGGTTTTGGTGGTGGTGGTTGTGATGTGGAAAATGAGGTGTTTGTACTCCACCACCTCCTGGATATTTTCTTGCAGCTCGTCCACCCCGATCTGGACCGAGGCCCCTTTATACTGAACCATTTGGACTTGCGCAGCCCCAACATCATTGTGGACAAGAACTTGAATATTCAGGGTATCATTGACTGGGAATTTTCGAGTACCATTCCCCGGCAATTGTTCACGCCGCCATCCTGGATTACCGCGCATGATTCGATCAAGACACCAAAGGAAATGCATGTCGAATTCCGCCAAGTTTTGGACGAGAAAAGCAGCACAGATAGCCGATATGACCGGCTTCGAAGAGAGTGGTATGATCCACCAAACCGCCCAGATACATCAGGCATTGGTCATCCAAACTTGGCATTCTGCATTGCCCATCTCATACGACGGCCCGAGGATGCTGTTTACACATTCCACGATTATTTTGCTCCCAAGCTCTACGAACGGCCTATTATGGATGTAACTACTAAATTCTTGAAAGCGAACGAAGCTTGTGCCTCGGAAGTGCGGCGTCGGGTGGAGCAAAATGAGCTCTATACTCAATACCTGAAGGATACTGGGCTATACGTGCGAGACTGGAGGTTGGATCTGATTGAAAAGTCAAAGGCTCTCAGGGCGGAAATAGAGGCGGCAGAATTGAAGGAAAAGATGGAACTTGAGGCCGCACAGCAAGGCGAGCGCATCGGCAACTTGAAGATTGATGAGACGGAAACCCTGAATGGAGACCAATCGGTTTGACAGGCATCAATTTGCCAAAGTCGTAATATGTGTTTACATGGATGATGAAATTACGCGTATCTCCGGCATAAAAATGCCCTTTTAGTTTCATCACGAAGAAGCTTGTTCCTCAATCTCACTAATCCTCTGCCGTAGCCTCTTATCTTCCACCTCAATCTCCTTCAACCGCTCCAAAAACCATCGTTCCTTTTCCAATTCCGTCCTTCGTTTACGAAGCGCATCCAGCTCTAGAGTATTTCTCCTTTTCTGGTCATCCAAGTCAACACCGGTGACAACGTCTTGCGTCTCCTTATCAGACATGATTGAGTGTGGCTTTTCCCGCGGCACTTCCGGCGTTAGACAGAATGCAATGTGACTCTTCGACCTCATTAGCCTCTTTAACTGCGGCACCGGCACTCCCGGTGTCTTTGGCAGTGGTTTTGAGTCTATCTCGGGAATGTGTCCAGTGATGTCAACAGACTTGGGCTTCGACGGTGCGATTGAGTCCAGTTCGTGGACTAATTCTTGCGAACCTGCTTTACTAATCAGCGTTTTGTACATACATACTTGCTTACAACGTACCTGATAACTCTGCATGGCCGGGTACAATTGAACTCAAATCTTTATCCCCTGTCGCCAAAGCCTTCATTTCCGTTGGGGTTGCTCGCTTTCTCCGGCGTCGCAAGTACCAGTATAATACCCCTGCGAGGATGCAGAAAAACACCACAACCGCAACAACGATGATTACTATGAAAGTGATTGACAGACTGGAACTTTTCCGCTCCGTGGATGGGGTCTCTATCGGAGTGTCAATAGAGTTGTTGGTCGGCACACTTGTCAACGTGTTGGTTGAGGTCGCCCAGACCGAGCTGTTCAGCGTCGTATATGTTGTTGGTCGACTCGAGACCTGCAAGGCCTTTGTTGTGCCGGGACTGGAACCAAGCTCTTGGCCCCTTGGACGAAAACGGCCTCGATCCCTGCACATATCGCCAGCTGTCGCCTCGTTTGCACCGTAGCTTAGAGATACACTCGTTGATATCGTCGAGATGCGAAAACGGGAGATCACCCCCACAAGGGCAAGAGTCAGCGTTCTCAGAACTCCCATTGCACCGATGATGGAGCGTCTCCTCGATGCAAAGCCGTACGCAGGCGTCGATGTCGTGGCTCTGGGATGTGGTGATGCTTGTGATGACGACGAGGCTGACGACAAGCTTCATTTTCCAGCTGCCATACCAGTAGGTACTGGGAAGATGGGTACAGAGTGAAAGATTGAAACCCATGCACGTAAAAGGAGGTCAGGGTGACCCAGGCTCGTAGACGAAGACGTAATAAGAAGGGGAAGCAGTACGACTTGAATAATTTTCCGAAGAAGGCTGTTCATTTACGGAAAAGGATCCCATGTTCTCGGTTGTACCAATTTAATGGCCGCTTCCTATGTTTTTTGGTCAAGGCACATGGGTTTTATTGGGTGGTTGTTGTGTACCAGCGGTGGTGCTACCAATTTGGGGGGCCAAGGGGTCGCTTGACGGGTTGGGTGGTTGTCGGTGTTATGTTGTATGACCTTGGAGATGCTGCTGCTCTTTGCGGGTGGAAGGCTGTGGGTTGTGTATCACCAGTGGGCTATTTCCGTTGACTCTGATGGGTGAGTTGTGTTGGACAGAGTTATGAAACGGCGCCGATTTTCATTTCGTAGTGGCAACTTTTGTAGCCACTGAGAAGTTTCAACGGATTCTTACTAAAGCTATACAAGTTGAGTGCTCTTAGCTTGGCTTATACCGCGGCTCTATTATTCCAGACTTTGCAGTTGTTGACTCAGCGACTGCTGTGTGTTGTAGCGTGGCTGTTGGAAGTTTACAACTATTCAACCCGCCTTATGAGTCGTCTCTTTCTGAGCAAATCTAGGAAGGCGCTGCTGTTTACTTTTTGTGTTGGTTTTGTGTAAGTCATGAACCATACATGATTGCTTGAATGTTTTTCATATGTGGAAACCATACCAGAGAAACGACAAGCAACCACTCACAACTATACGGCCGCATATGAGAAGATACAGTACCAATTAATTTCGTCTGAGCCATCAATTTCCTATACCAAAAGCCAAATACTGAAATGGAAATACCAATCAACATGTCGGGATCTTGGCACATTTCACGGAACCGGAGCCAGAGCCAGGCAAGACGTCCTTTCTGCGAGACAACGTGGGGAAGAACGTAACTAAATGGGGGCCAAAGACTTGAATTTGGCGGGGTAATGAGTGTCAATGGAGGGGTCAATTCGGTTCGTTCAGGTACAGGCACAATAAATTGACACAACAAGCTCCTCGACAAAGCCGTCACCACAACCAGCTCAACATGCTGTTCCACGTACAAAGCATCTGAACTTCAAGCAACACCCAATTCATCCTTCTTTACAAAAGATCTGCTTCTAATGCCACGTGACGATTGCAATCAGGCTAAACGACTCCCATCTCGTATCTTCCCCACAGCAGCTCCTAGTGTCAGCACCGTTTGCAGCTGGGAAGACGCTTCCCCATTTCACATCCCACACCGTCCAACTCAACCCCCCGGCACCAAAGCTGGCATAGTCAAGGTGTTTAGGACCGCCATTAAGGAGTCGTGCTAGTCATGGAGGTTAATTAGATATGATGCCTCTACACAGGATGCATAGACTGCACAGTAAATTTGATATTACTAGTGTTAATTAGCCGCTGTTTTTCTGACTCTTTACATAGCAAATGCAAGTAAAAGCTGGTGTTAAAACCCACGAAATTCCTCGCCGCTGCTACCATGTACCCTCTATTCTACCGCCGCACAATACTCCTGTATCCTTTAGGGGTGCAAAATATTGTATGGCAAAGGCGGCCAAACCCAAGAGCTACTCCTGTTAATCCTCCAAGTTGCGTGGCTTTTACGCTTATGTCCCCCTTCTAGACGGCCATAATAGCGATAAAAGCCAAGACTGTTATAACAAAACCCCAAAGTATCACTTTTCCACGGCATGTTATTCTGTCTGGAACGTAGAGGCCAACACCCTGCACTAGCGTTCTCTGTGAATGGTGGTATGGAAGCGGCGAATGAAGTTTTTTGGGGAGGAAATTTGAGGTCCATAGAGCAGGGCGGGCTCCTAATGGGTTCCGAAAATCGCGAAATGCTGCAGCCATAGCTACTGTTGGCAATGACTTCTCTAAAGGCGAAGTATAGTCATAGTTAGACTCAAGATCTGCCTGAAGAGAGTCCTCTAGTACTAGCGGAACATCTTCTACTGTTGACTTCATAGCCATAGCGTATGGCTGGCCGTCTTCTGTTGTCCAAGGTTGCATCTTAAACTGCTACTAGTTAGCATCAGGTAAGAAAATATTTTGTTAGATCTTACCGTGACAACTGAAAAAAAAAGTGGAGGTAGAAGCCGCATCCACCTCAGCTGACCAAGATAACCGGAACGTGTGTACACCCAGTTGAAGAACTTGTTTCCACGTTCGTGAAGGTACGTGTCCCGGATCTTTTGGAATACCTCTCTATCTGACTTGAGCCCAGTAAGATTAAGATTTATAATCTTTACCATTTCAAAATCATCTTGATCAAGGCAAAGTGCTAGAAATTTGAGACGAGTATCATCGGCATCTATAGTCATGGTGAGATCGCTTTCCCCGGGCTGATCAGAGTCTCCTCCTAGCAGTGAACTGTCGGTAACGCTTGGCACATCACTCTCCGTCCCAGCACCCTGTGAGGTATAACTTTTAGTCATATCAGCAGAACTGTGCTGGGATTCGAGGTTGGCTTGGGACGAATGGGTTTGATAGCTGTAGGATGGTAAGCTTGTGCTAACTACTTAAGTAGCCATGGTTAAACTGACCTGTGTCCTGTATAGTCCGGTGGGATAAGAGACAAAGGATATTCTTCCCTATAGCTTGCAAGGAAGTCTGGCTCATCCGGTAGGAGCGAAAAAGATTGTGCGTTGGAGTGCGTCTTTATACCAGCAAGTTTTCTCCGTCGAAGCTTTGGCTAGCTGCCCCGATCATCATAAACTTTGCTCGAAAAGCCGTGGACTGGAGTGGCACTTGAGCTTGACGATTTTGGTGATAGATGCCATAGCATAATGGAAGGTTTTGACTGTGGAGACGATGATTTTGCTGACATGATAGTGAAAAAGTATATTGGAGGCTTGCTGATAGTGACAAAGTAGATTGGAGGCTTGCTTGAAAAAGTTGTGTGAAAAGAAGAGAAAGAAAACCTTGGGTGGATGAGGGGTAAAAGAATTTCGTTGTAGTGGCCATGCTATTTCGATTTGGGAAGGAAAGTTCGAAGACGCTCCGGGTCCACAATGCTGTCGGCTGTCCATAGTCTTTCACCACCCGTTATACAACGCTTGACGTAAGATGGATGGTCCTTGGTATTCGCCCATCCTTGACAATGCTATTGTGGCCTGACACTGTCTCAGGCGATATTGCCCCCGCGAAGATCCAAGTCATGTCTCAAGGTGAACGTTTGTATTGGCAATCTTCCCGCCTTGCAGTCGTAGTGTATTGTTTCTTTTGTGCAGTTGACAGGCACAGACTGAACAAAAGTTTGCCGGCGTTTGGCTGCCCAGCTGGGCGGATGACTTTGGTCAACGGACATGGCTGGATTCTGCGCTCGGTTTCTCCTAATAAGCTAATGCACTTGGCATCGTGAGAGAATAAGGGTCTGGTGGGTAGTCTGAAGCTGCCATGTTACGTCGTTGCTCTTTTCTCAAATATGTAGTAGATTGTTTGTCTTCACATGGTCAACATTGCATGATGTTGAAAGCATTGATGAATGACCAATATTGAACGGTCGAGGTCAAAGCCATTGCTCCTGCCCATTTCGTACTTGCCAATGCACACTACCGGCAAATGGTCCAAACTGGCCAATCACATACCTGTTCCACACAGGTGTTCCCTGTGCCAAAGCAAAGGGCGTAAGGCGCAAGTGGCGCAATCTTCTTCCAACTCAAATCCAATCCATCCAATCCAAACCGAACGGACCAAAACCGTCTCCCATCACCAACCAGATGGACCACCACATGGACCTTTATTCCCGCCATTGCTCCGGCTTCGGGGGTTTGTTTCCATCCACAACAAGTCCACTTGACAACCACCAACGCCCTCTCCTCGCCTCAATGCAGCCCGACACACCAGCTCCAAGAGCCGGCTGCTATCGAACCTGTGAATCTACCCCTCAAAAGTTCAAGCAACCGAACTTCGGCCCCACACGTCGCCGTGAAGGTGGAGATGCCCATGGCTTTTTGCAAAAGCAGTTGCCGAGCTAAAGCTCTGGCTCTGCGTCAGGCTTTGCTACTTATTTAGTTGCTCCTCATTCCCGGAGGAGCAGAAATTTTGCCCAACATTGATGGCCGTTTTGCTTTCCCTTGCCACTTTCTGTTGGTATATTGGCTTGGCTTTCCACGCTTCCCATGTCCGTTGCTAGCCAACTTCTGCAAAAGTGATCGAGCGCACTTGGACTTAATAGAATCTGTTTGTAACGCAATTGGACTTTGTGACTGTGATTTGATGAGTCCGTTCCTCCATCATGGTGCACTCTGATGTCCAGGAGACGGACATTCCTGTTCGACAAGATGAGCGTAAGTCGTTTCGTACAAACACAACCAGACAATCCGTACTAACATTTTCTAGATGGCAGGGAGATAGAAGGTTATCCGCTGGATCAGATTCACACATTAAATGAGAGAGATGCAGCAGACCAGTATGCCCTCGAATCGATGGATTACGGGGACGGTGTTCTCTCTGGTATTCGCTCCAGAACACGCAGCCATACGGATCACATCGTCATCGGATGGGAGGTTGACGACCCCGAAAACCCTCACAATTGGTCTACGGTATGTTTTCCCTGTTCTTTACGTCTGAGGCATGGCTGACAGTTCATAGTCCCGCAAAACTTGGATCGTCCTCATCACTGTTCTGCTGGTCCTCAACTCGACCATGTCGTCTGCCCTGCCGAGCATGGCTATCCCCAGCATCACCGCAGCTTATGGCATTACTGACTCCACGGGAAATGTCTTGCCTATTAGTATATTCCTGATAGGGTACATTTTCGGACCGCTTATCTGGGGGCCCTTGACGGAACACTATGGACGGAGAAACCTCACTGTTGTCACGTTTATGGTGTTCACCCTGTTTACAATGGCGTGTGCGCTAGCACCTAGCTGGGGGAGCTTTCTCATCTTTAGAATGATTTGCGGTGCGTGTGCAGGGGCACCAATTGCCATTGTGGCAGGAATCTTGGCAGATGTCTTTGGAGATCATAGGACCAGAGGCAGGGCGTATGCCATCTTCATGGTCGTAAGTGTTCCTGTCCTTTAATGTATTTTACTGATCTATCCTGAAGGATAGAACCAAATACCACACATACTGACTCTTCACAGGCCACCGTCTGGGGACCCCTATTCTCCCCCATCATCTCTGGCTACACCGCCATCACCATCGGCTGGCGCTGGGCATTCTGGATCGGCCTCATATACGCCGGCCTCACCCTCCTCGTCATAGTCTGGCTCCCCGAGACCTTTGCCCCCATCCTCCTCGCTCGACGAGCCCAAAAGATGCGCAAGCAAGATCCCACCCTCCGCGTCATCGCGCCCCGAGAGCTCGAGGAAACAAGCATCAGCCAGCTCCTCACCGTCGTCATCACCAGACCCATCCGCATGTTGGCGTCTGAGCTCATCGTCACAGCTACCTGCGCCTACCTAGCCCTCGTCTATGCCATCTTCTACATGTCCTTCCAGGCTTTCCCCATCATCTTCCACGACCTATATGGCCTCAACCCCGGCGAAACTGGCCTGACTTACCTCCTCATCGGGGCAGGTGGCATGCTCTCCCTCCCCGTCTTCTGGTACTGGGACGTGGCACTCGTTAAAGCCCAGCTAAAGGGCTCTTCATGGTCTAAACGGGAAGAGTCACGCCGTCTACCTCTTGCGTGTATGGGCGGTCCTCTATTCGTCGTATCCCTCTTCTGGCTGGGTTTCAGTGCCAAAATCTCTATCCCCTTTGTCGCGCCCATGCTGGCTGGCATACCGTTCGGGATGGGATACATGCTGATATTCATGGCGCTGCTAAACTATCTAACTGATTCGTATGAGATTTTCGCCGCGTCCGCCAACGCAGCTGCCTCGTGTTGTCGGTCGATTCTGGCGGTGGTGCTGCCTCTTGCCACGACACACATGTTTCGAGAGTTGGGTATCGCGGGGGCTTGCTCGCTGATTGGGGGATTGAGCGCGGTGATGTGTGTGATTCCGTTTATTTTTATATGGAAGGGCGCGAGTATTCGGTCGAGGTCCAAGTTTTGCATTGCGTTGAAGGAGCAGAAGGAGGTGATGCAGCGGAGGGCGGATGCGCAGAGGGCGAGGTTGGAACGGATGAGGGGAGAGAAAGGCAAAGGGGAGGAGGACAAGGAGATGAAGACGGAGGAGGTTTAGCATTTGTGAGAGTTGGAGCATTTCAAAGGCGTTATTTGCTGGTAGGTTGCTATGATGAACTAGATACAGATTGACGTATTGCATGCACGCATTAATGAGTAATAATTGATACACACTTGATGCCTAAACAATGTACTCTGTTTCATCAGACATAGACTCTTCCATCATCAGGAGGCGACACTTGTTTGGCTATGATGTGCACTTTGATAATCCTAAATAGGATACGTCTCACAAGCATGACAAAAGAAGGCAGGCCGAGCGCTTTGTTATAGCAGCTACACATGATTAAGACGTAAGACCTGCCTCTGTGTCAGAACGTGCCACACTGTAGTACGAAGCCCCTTCGCACCAACCAAAAGGATGCTTGTGAGTTTCTGTTTAAAGGCCGAGTCTATTCCAGGTCGATGGGACTGTGCCCGTCTCACCAAAGGAGCGTCCTGAATGCTGCACAGCAAGGCACTGTATGTTGTTGCCCAAAGGTCGGTTGCTAGACAAGAAAGTGAGGTGTAGATCCTAGAGTGCTACTTGTTAGTATCAGACTATAAAAGTACCAGACGCCATTGACTGACCGTGGAGGAAACTAAATTTAGGTGTGCAGCTATGGACAGTTTAAATCTTGTAAGGCTACGAAAATGCACGAAAAAAGTGCAACACCATAAATTCTATGACTACATCGCAAATTTTAAGCCAATAGAGCGACTTATCCCCGCAAATTCAGCAAGGTAGCCACGACGTTCAATAAGGCCCTCCAATTTTTCTATCAATTTTTCTATCAGGAAATATCGTGCCACCTTGAGGCCGTCGTAGCAATCCTCAGGTGTCTTGTAGTCGTAAGCTCCCGTTGTGACAAAGTGTCCAAAGACTTTTATGAATGATTCGGTGGTAAACTCATCATTGCTGTCGAAAACGAGGGTCTCAGGAACCGGCCATCGGCCAGAGAACCGGCGTTTAAAATATTCCGACCAGTAGGCTAAAACATCCCTTCGGACTCTAATTTCGCTCTTGCCCTTTTTCAGGGTCACCCAGGCAATACTGGGGTCGGGATCTTTGGTTATAGCGTCGGAGAGCCATGTTCGAAAGAGGGGAGATATTTGGTAGCGCTCTACGCTACGATTGACTGTTTGTGATAGGATTTCAAGTTTCGCTTCAAGAAGACTTAGAGTAGAACGATTGCGTTCTACAGTTACGCCCCGGCTTTTTTCTTGCTTTATCAAAGCAAAATAAAATACGAGCATTCCTGTGTCCTCGAGCAGAATTGAAAGTGGGAGTTCGTCGTGATTATAGACATCCATAGCAAGACCCCATGCTTCGTTATACCGTCCTTCAACTTCAAGATAAGAGAGCTGGTGCTCCGTTAGAAAGCAGAAGTTTCCAGAAGCTCCATTTTTCTTGTACTCTTTATCACGTAGGATTTGCAAACGTTCTCCGTCAAACTGAGCACCTTGTTCCATGAGAAAATAGGCTTCCTCAGGAGCCATGACTCCAGAACTGTTAACCACACTTTCCAGTAGGAGCGGCAGATGTTCTGGTTTAAATCGGGCACCTTGATCCATCAGAATATAGATGCATTCAGTAAGTCCCCAGATCTCAAAATGATGCTCAAGCAGAATGGCAGACGGTTTGGGTCAAAGCGAGCACCTTGTGCTATGAGAATTATGGCTCCCCGAGGAAGGTTCTTCGCTACACATGTTTCGAGAAGTTTTGGCAAATCTTTCGGGTCGAGCTTAGCACCCTGCTCTTGCAGACGCTGGTATTCGGGATGGGCCGGTCCGTGCTTTATGAAGACATGTGCGAGTTGAGTGTTTAAAGAGTCCATGATATCGGAGGTTGACAAACGATTGAAAGATACATCGAATAAAGAAAATCAGTGAGAGTGGCGTCGTGCTCTAGCTGAACCAAATGGACTAATGTCAGAGGAAAGCCCAAGATATCAATAGACAAGGATGGTCATGACCAACTACTTAGGTTCTTGATCCAGCTAGCTGCGTTGACCGGGGGCGGAACTGGATTATATACTACGAAGGCGATCAACAAAATCCTTGCTCCTGAACAATATACCTGCTATGAATGAAGACTATTCATGAAAAGACATTGTCTGGGGGTGCCCACTATTTGTGGACGCCGTAATTAGGAGATGTTCCATGAGAACTGGTAGAAGACTGTGAAGCCTTTGTCGCCGAAGAGGCAGATGTTTTTGAACCCGTAGCAGAAGCTCAAGTCTCGTTTCAGTGACAGTTCAGGGACGCTTATGACCTGCGGGACATACCTTTGGCCAAGACCGGCTTGTGGCTGGCGACCGTGAGACCAGTACGTGGTATGATCACGATGCAAGAACGGTACTCAGTTCAACTGTTTTCCTGGTGTTCATGACCCCCCGTACGTAAGCCATCTCACAACACCCCACACATCAATTGCTATATCTGGGATTCCTTTTGAGGTCAGGGGCTGACTGACCTCTCATTTGCGAGAAGAAACCAGTTGCCCAGCCGGTGTTGTGAGTGCAAGGGAATCGAACATTGCCGCAGGCATTGGAAACCCATCACGAAGTCTCCGATATTTTGCAGCCAATTTCACTGAGTCTACCTCTCCACAATCGCAATTGCTTCTCAGTGAATCTGCGTATACACAAAAGATCGATTGTTTTCCGTCAGCGTAGGCCCAATGTCTGTGCAGAGAGCTGGGAGACGACAAACAGTGAACCAGGTCAGAGTAAAAGGTTCTCAGTGAATGACGAAACTTTGCTTTTTCTCGCCAAACGGATCACTAACCACCCCGCTGCCCTCTGTCTTATCGAATGTTCTGGTTCTCTCCTTGCAACGTAGCCATATATAGGCCAAGCAACCAAAAAGAATCAACAAATTCAATCAATCCGATCAGTAACAGCGTCAGCAATCATGTTTGAGGCCCCTGACCAGGAGACTCTTAATTTGATCATTGAACTTCAGCTGCAGGACGCCAAGGCATTGATCAAAGGAAAGCACAGGGCAGGGGAACCCCCAGACAGAGAGCTTGCAGCAGAGCTGTTCAAGCAGGACCTCGAGTCCCTCGCGTCCTTTCATGCCGACCGGGCCATGTGCCGCAGTATCGCTCAAGCGGTCTTGGCAGATGGTGAAGCCATTCAAGATCACATCGGCGCGGAACAACAGGCCGTGGCTGATCGCAATTATGCTCTTCACGGCGAAT
Organism: Pochonia chlamydosporia 170; assembly: GCF_001653235.2. Taxonomy (NCBI): domain Eukaryota; kingdom Fungi; phylum Ascomycota; class Sordariomycetes; order Hypocreales; family Clavicipitaceae; genus Pochonia; species Pochonia chlamydosporia. The sequence continues at coordinate 7,673,163 of NC_035790.1, forward strand.
CTTCGACAGGTGCATTGGGCACCGTATTGCCCACCGCATTGCCCGATGTAGTTATTGACGATGAAATGGTCAAGAAACTTGCCGCATTGTACGTTGCTGAAGACCATCCCGATGCCGCCGCTGCGTCTTCATCCAAACAGATAATACGAGCGAAATCTTCGACCTCGGCCAGCGATACACGAAAATGCGTGGCCTGCGTGACAGACGTCCCATACTTCGACACGGTGCGATGTCCCTGCTCACATGAGTATTGTCGTTCATGTTTGGCGGATCTTTTCCAATCAACGATGAATGACGAGTCATTGTTCCCTCCTCGGTGCTGTGGCCAGCCGATACCCTTGGGCCTGAATCAGATCTTCCTGCCAGCAAAGCTGGTGGGGCTATATCGAGCAAAGGAACTTGAGTACACCACCAAAGACAGAACATACTGCCATGTAGCAACGTGCTCTACATTCGTCCCGCCGTCATTTATTCGAGGAGAAGTCGCCGTGTGCGTCAAATGCAAGAGTAAGACCTGTACCATTTGCAAGGGCTCGACGCATAACGGGGACTGCCCCAAGGACATGGCTACATTGGACCTTCTCAGCGTTGCAGCCGAGAATGGTTGGCAGAGATGCTACTCATGCCGCAGCATGGTGGACTTGAGCACCGGTTGCAACCATATAAGTAAGTGCCATCGCTTCTTCCGTCATCTCCCTCATGATCACCAGTTAACAAGCATGATACTAGCCTGTCGATGTGGCGCTCAATTCTGCTACATTTGCGGCGTACAGTGGAAAGATTGCAGCTGTGCTCAGTGGGATGAGGAGCGATTGGTAGATCGAGCGAATGATATTGTTGATAGGGTCGCAGATAGACGAGAGATCGAGGCGCATCAGAGAGCCGCTTTGGTGGAACTTGCGAGGAACAACTTGGTTGAGAATCATGATTGCCAAGTTCATAGCTGGAAGTCTCGTCGAGGTTCGTTCCGATGCGAGGAGTGTCATCATTTCCTGCCCGAGTTTATATACGAGTGTCGAAATTGTCGGATTCTGGCCTGCCGCCGGTGTCGATACAATCGACTCTAATGTACAACATGGGTGTGGACATGCGAGACCTTAGGATAGATCACAGGAGGTCCATATCATTCGCCTTTTAGCGAAGTTGGCGATGGAATCTGTAGCGTCTAGTAATTCTGTTAGACTGCAACCCGAATGAGCTCTGAAGGGTGTTTGCTTCTCTTAACTTGTGGTGTCGCCGGAGCACAGTGCCATTCAACAACACGGCGCATCATCTCTTCTGCGCACAACGCCACACTATCCAAATAAACAGTCACCGCAGGATTCTCAGTCAACGGGCCATGAGCGAGTCTAAGTTTTATTTTGTAACAGAATGAGGCGTCGGTCTGCGTCACCGATTGCCAACCCACGGCACCTTCTTTTTGTCGTTCTTCCACATTGTGATGCCCCACCTGCCAGTCGCACTTGCCGTGCCATTGTCAAATCTCGCGGTATCAATCCCAAAGAGGCCTAGCCAAGCGGGGTCGTCCGCCTGCACCATGTGGCAGGCGACTCAGAGGGCTGAATCTGTGTCTCGCTGGTGGATACTAAGTGACCAGCCGATGTCGACGCTTGTGGCTGAGAAACCACGCTTTTACGTTTTGGGCATGATACAACGAGTTGATTGGGCATTTTCGGCTTCTGTGATTCGTCTAATCGGCTCCCGGCAACGAATGGGCCATTTGACATGTTAGCTAGACGTCAGCTCGGTGCAACATTCTGTGTTGGGAACTTGGGACTGGATGCGGGAGCATTTTTAAGTGTATGGTGGGCGCTAGTATTAATATTTGCGTCTGGTGATGGGAAGTATTTATATATTGACCTTGTGGTTCCCTCCTTGTTCGTGAATTAAAAGAATAGGAATTCCATGTTGAAAATTGAGACGAATGCTCACGACAAACTAGGCACCTAAAATCGAGAAGCAAGCACATCGAACCACAACTTCCACATTAGTCACTTACACCAATCATCGTCAACCACCACAACAATGGTCAATCCTCATCTTTCGCTGGGCATTGCCCAGACCATATTTTACCTGCCAATGCTACCATTAGCAATCTGGCTAATGATTAGAAATGGCAAGATCCGACCGAGAATGGCTTGGTGGCCACTCATCCCCTTCACACTAAGTGAGTCCATTACCCATACGTAACAACACAATGTCAATATCAGCGACTTATTAACACGATGCAGTGCGACTTGCTGGCGGCCCCGTCATCATAGCCATGGTCGCAAACATGGAAAAGAACAACGGCCACCCAGACGTAGGCCTGACCATCGCCGCCATCATCCTCCTCAACGTTGGTGTAATTCCCCTTATTGTCGCCGATTTGGGCCTCACAAGAATCATGTACGTCGCAACATTCTCTCACCAGATCCTACCGTAAGCAACCGGCCGTTAAACTAACGACTCCATTGTCACAGCCTGATGGATAACTTTGGAGATGGCCCGTTTACGCACCGAATCACCGTCGGCCTCCGACTCACCTTCGTAGCCGCCATCGCACTACTTGGTTCCGGCGGTGGCATCGGCTCCCAGCCCGACCCAAACCTCGTTCACATCGGACACAATCTCGTGCTCGCCGGATATATCATCTTCGCCGTCGAGCTCGTGGTCCTCACCCTGATGCAGGTGTACTACTACTCACGCAAGTCCAGCCTTCTACCGAGCGGGCATCAGGTACGTAACACCCCGTCACATAGAGTAAAACGCAGACATCTAATCATTTATAGGTCCTTCGAGGCGCTCTCATCGCCAGTCCGTTCATCATGGTCCGAACCATTTATGGCCTCATTGAGTCTGCCCATGCACAGGATGCGAGCACGCTCTGGAATCCAGTGTTTGGATACCCAGCCACTTCTTCCGCCATTTTGTTTGCCTTTATGGCACTCGTTATGGAGTATATTGCTCTGATCGTGTATCTGTGGTCTGGGTTCTCCATTGCGCCGGATCGCGGGTTGGTGGCTAGTAGAGACGCTGAGGCTCTGGCCAAGCCATGAGAGGGAGGATTGATACCCAAATTGACAAAGCTTTGATAGCTTCAGTTTCAAGCGTTGCAGTGAATCACTTAGATACTTCGTTTTGTTTTATTTCTGTAATACGATAGAGCTACAATTTCTGAATACATCCCGTTGTGTTTACTGTTTGCTTCACCAGGACACTCCAATATCCTTATGCATCCTTACGTCCATGACAACCTCTCACATTGCGGTCACGTCCAGCTGCTTCATCGATAGATTTTCTTTCACGACCAGAAATCATAGATGATATGTAGTGAATCCATATTTTGAAACAACCACAGTTCCGGAGGCACAGATCGGAGGCAGAAGCACCGAATCTTCAGGTCTTGTCGCCTTCAGCATCCTTCTTCCCATCACCATCATCCCCAGTCTTTTCCAATACACGATTCCGCGCATCCGGACAAACACTCCATAAAACTCCTTTCGCTCTACGTGGTCCATATTCTCTCACCCGCCAGCCAAGCCAACCAGGAGCAACAATATCCGAGTGGTCTATCAAAACACCACTTTTCCAGTTATTTTCCTTTGAAGGTTGAGGGAAAGCAAACCCAACCTGCCAAAGGAAGTCCAGCACCGACTTCACATCGTCGATTTTGTTTTCACCCTCTTCGATATACTCGTAAACTACGGCCGTGTACTCCATGCCTTCATAAATGCAGCGCTTTGTCTTCAAGTCTAGTTTCATCACCGGTGGGAATAAGCCGCGCGGTATGCGGTCCAATTCGTTGCTTGAAAACTTCAACCACCCGTAGCACTTTCTCATGCGTGGCATCGTCGTGATAGACACGAGATTCTCGGTGGTGGACACCCTCCGTTTCTGACGAACTTCGTTGGAAAAGGCACGCAAGTTGGACTTTGCAGCAGTCTCCGAATCGGGGTTCGGGTCTATCAGGATCGGGCCATGTTGAGGATCCGACAACGCTGCCGCTATCATTTGTAACAGAGCCGCATTTTGACATTCTCGCTGAGCAGCAAAGTAACTTGGAGGAGGAGGCTCAGTATCCCAGAACTGGTTAAGAAGTTAGGATGGCGTTTTGTGTGGGAAGTAGGACAAAACCTTACCAGCTTCATGATACGGGTTGGGCCACCTTTCTCAAGGCGAACTTTCCAATTATACCCATCAAGTCCGCCGTCAGGTTCTCCGAAATTTGGATAATGATACCCCCCCGGGTTAACACGCCCGACGAACTTTATGTCGCCTATGTCCACGGGGCATCGTCGAAGCTGCGGTAGCCGAAAGTCCTTCTTTTCACAACTTGGGGGAGTAGAGTCCATAACTTCATCATCGAGAAATGGCTCGCTCATCCATTTACGCCAGTACTCTATTGACTGCTCCCAAGTTGGCGGCGCTAACCTGCGCGGCCGAGGTGCATCCTCTGATGGCAAGCCATTACTCTCACCACCCCCGTCATAGAGGTCCTGAGGCATGAGTAGGTAGACAGAGATGTCGTGTATTGTCGAGGGTTTAGAGTGAGGCTCAGGCTTCGACGAGTGAACAACGTATCTAGGTGGTCAAACGTGATAGCTGACGTGATCCTACTTGCACCTGCCATGTAGCATGTTCGGTGGAAAGGATTGCTCTTGCAAGTTTGGGGCGAAATCCTTTGGAAGCTCCCAAGGGTTAGTTCGTGGGGGCCTGAGGAAAAAAAGTTAAGGAAGCGGTGTGTGCTAGTTCGGACCAACACGCCAGTTTGTCAATGTGTGGTGACGTGACACAAACATTGAACAAAACAAATGCACGGCTGTCAATGGTCGTTGGCCGTACAGCAATAAGACATTCCCCATGCCTAAGTTGAACAAGCCTCCGATGCTTCAGTTTGTCTTCCATATCTACTCCTCTAGTTTCAATTTGTCGAGGTGTTCTTGCCTTGTGCTTGGGTTGCTTCATGTTACTCCTTTGGCTCGTACGTCATTCACTGTTGACTTAAGAAATTAGCTCTCCGTCGTTTTCACTGCTCTCGCCGTAGCGGTTCATGCCAACAAAACTGCTCTGCAAAGCGTTTCGTTAACCGAACCTCATTACCAAAATACGTTATAGGCAAATCAAAAAATGAGGTGGTATGTGCTTCACCAAGATAGAGGGAGAGAAGGCATAAATCTTGACAATTCCGCAGATTATTATTGCCATCATGGGCCAGCCCAAGCCAGACCCGTCTACACGACAGAGCTTGCTCCTGCTTCTCATTGCCTACCGTGTAGAACCGGTACCAGACGACTCTTTAGCATTCTGAGCGCAGAGTCCTTGTAAGCAGGAAATCCATTCACACTATTAACGTTTGCTAACTTGCTAACTGTTTTCAGGCACGTTCTCGATTCCACAATGACTTTTACAGTTCTTGAGGCTCTTTCATGGCCTGTCGAAGCGACCATCAAGCCTTCCAAGCCAAGTCACTCTGCAACAAGAAACGATTCGCAAATTGTTGTCAGTGACTGGAAGGAGTGGACAGAGTTTGACTTCCAATATGTTATGTCTGCGTTCGGCTCTCTCCTCTACCTCTCCTACCAGTTTGACCAAGAGCAACCGCCGCTAAGACAGGATTTGGAGCTATTTAATGAACACTCAGTTGATTTTGTGCTACGAAGATGTATCATTCCGGTCGTCAACAAAGCTTTAAAGTCTGTCCTGACAATGCTAAATAGCAACAGCTCTCCCTTTTTGGCTTTGGAGCAAACTGCATTACCGAGAATTATTTTCCTGATTGGTCGTTAACGTCAAACATGGCAAAATCTGGGGACATGTTTCTAAATGTTGTTCCAGGTGATAGCAAGCCCAGTTGGACAGTGAGCTCTACGAAGATTGGCAACTCAGCAGACCTGGATGCTGATCCAGTCGGTCCCCAGGCAGCTTGGGCGAAGGCGGTACGTCAATTGGGCTCGTACGTCGCCCCTTGGTTCGTTCGATATGGCTTCATTGCTACCGACGAAGAGGTTATTGTTCTCAGGTACACAAGAGAGCGTACTGGTCCTGGGCTGGCGGCAAGCCGGCCCCGGCGCCATATTCAGAGAACACGGTCATCTTCGGACTCTTCAACGGGCATGAATGATGGTGAACATCTATCTAGCGATCCGATCATACCATCAAGCTCACCATTCAGAGATGACAATCCTCTAAATTGGGATTACCATGTTGAGTACAGAGCTCTTCCATGGTCCACGCACAAGGAGAACGAGCTCAATGGCAGGATTGCTCTATTCTCTTTAGCACTGATGGCTTTGCATGGAGATCGTGACATCAGCTATAGTTATCCCGGGCTGAGTACTTGGAGCTTACAGTCTGGTGAGCGCGACGAATTGATCAGACACAACACAACGGGTCAGCTCATGCCAGCTGGTACAAGGGGCATCGAAATGGACGACAGGCGGAATCATGCTCAGGATGATTAAGAGCCGTTTCGGGAGAAGAGAACCATAGTGACGCCGATGCATAGAGGCCAAGGCTACGACAACACTCGGCAAAATCCTCTCTTCCATCGAGGGTAGCCCAAGCTGGTGCTGTTCATCTAAATTGAGGTCAATCACTCACTGCTCCTAGACCAGGTTCTTTCCCTCCCTGATAGCTTGCACCCTTCATAATTCCTGGCGGTGGATTGGAAGTCATGATTTTTATTCATTCCTCATTTTTGTCGTTATCTCTTATATTCTTTTTTGTTTCTATTTCTTCTGCTTTATTTACTTGTGTGATTGCAAATAGCTGAACTTAAGATCGTGATTAGATATGAAAAAAAAAAATTGTTTTGCGACGGATTGCTAAATTCTGACACGCTACCGGCTGAAGTTGTGACGCTGACTCGGAGGAGACACAGACGACTCTGAATACCCACGCTGCCCATTCTCAACTCCCCTGGCGGTGTGACTTTTTGCTTCGCCATGTAACGCTAACAGAGTCTCGTAGAAGTTTGCTCCAGGTCACTTGACCGTGTGGTGAAGTTCCGGGAATATTTCGTACTCGAATATGAGGACGAGTACATCATGTCCAGATAGGTTCCATCGGGTGACGGCTCTGCTTATGTCTGTATCCCGCCCTTTGCTTTCATCTTACATCTAGCTTGTTGAACATTTTTGACGTGAAGTTGGCTGTTGGCTGGACTGTGCCACGTACTTCTGGTGCAATGCTTTGTCCCAAAACGTTGAAGACTCGAACAGAGCTCGAAAGTAAGGCAGCGGCTTATAAGCTCATGGTACTGCCACTGGACGCTGCGTACAGGACAATTGAATACAGTTGTCTTGTCCGCTATTTGTTATGTTCGTCTTGATCAACTTCAGTTTTGCTCTTCTTGGCTCTTGATTTCCTCTTTTTCCTTACTACAATTAGCAGTGATGCTTTATACACTTACTCTATTCTCTCTTTTTGCTCTTTTCCTGCTACTGAGTGTCTGCTCTCCAACGCTACATTTGTTGCGATATCAAACCTAGTTAGTCAGAAACCAATGCACCGCGCTCATGCAACTCATATCTGTCAACCTTTTCCTGGTACTACATATCAACAGTGGACATGGATTTGTTGCTACTCACATGACGCCGCCCCTGTTCGGCCGTCAATCATCCTCTAGCGGAAAAGGACATTTCTACTAGTGCGCTTATGAGTTGGTATACTAGCGCCTTCCGTTGCCTCGGCCAGATGGTAAGTTTTTGAGGCGGATAAATCTGTACTGGCTCCATGAAAAGACTCAGACATTCGGAACCTTCTCCTTGCCTTAGTCAATGAAGAAGTGGGTTTAGATAGATAGCGCCACGATTGTATTTATGGTCGCTTGGTCGATAGAGCATCCAGTGAAAGAACTCCTGGTTGTTTCGCAACGCAACACCGCCTTTGTTAAAAGAAAGCAAGATCGGATAAGCGGCCGGCAACGTTCAACAGACAGCCAAAACCCCAACTCATTGACCCATAAACATTAGAATGGAGAGGTTATTTTAAAAAAGGACATCTGGACAATCTCCTCGCAAAATATTCTTACCTAAGCAAACAGAGATGTGATACTGGGGGTGGACCAAAACCGGCTGCTTGAGCACATCAAGCCAAATCTGTTTGTGCATGGATCTCAATTGACGGTGGATTCTCAGGCCGGAATCCGAAACACGAAAGGTTTGTTCATGTCGATACAAGGCACCAGAGCCATTAATGGGCCAACGGCACTGATTAGGTCGAACCCAAGATAGGCAGCTTTGTCGTGAATCAGGGGCAGGATGCGGCGCAACTACCTGGCAACATGCGTTTCGTCGAAGGCGTGGCATTCTGTGCCTGGATGCATACAATTACATCCAAGTATACACTATCGTAAAAAAATGCGCAATAGCGTCAGTGGGCGATAAGTCGCAACTTTGTGCATGTGGGCAGATGCTCTTCTGCCTGGTTACAGTTCATGGAGATGAATGTGACTTGAGAGTCAAGTGGGTGCCACCAATCCACACTCACACTGTATGTATTGCTGCCTTGGGTCGAATCAATGCACGTGAAGGGCTTGAGGCCGCATGCTATCCACAGTGCGAGCAACTTCGCTGTTGCCAAATTCGCTCTCAATCGTCTGTCAAATGACCTTGCACCAGACTGTCGCCTGAACCACATGTCCCGTCATTTCATCCACATGTTCATGTTCCTGATGATTGATACCTCTCAAGGCTATCCTCCACGTCCAGCTGAAGAACGGAATGCCCCATCTCCAACTTGACCAGTCGGCGATGGCCACGACGATGCCAACCAGTTCGCATACGGGTATCGTGCATTGCCCCTGCGTTGCCCTTGCATTTTCCCGCCCGGCCCATCAATCACAACGACCGAAGGTTATGGTCCCTCGCGGCTAAAGAGCTTGCAGCATGAAAATGGAACAACTATCTTGAGCATACTCCGTTCATTTGAATTGAAAACGGCCATGTCGACCGCCCGGAAGAGGGCGCAACAAGCCTTGACAAGGGAAACTTGAGGCTCGGAGCTCCTTTTGCACCAACAGACAAAGGCGGCCTCCAGTCAAAGGCAGATGATCCAGATGAGACATGGGTGACTCTGTGACTTTGTACGAGGCCCGCGTGCTCTTACAGGCCACGCACCTATTTTTCTTTCATGGCCCGCGTCCGCCTTGCAAGGTGGGACATGGAGGATAATAATAACAGTAAGCACGCGAGATTCTTACGTGCATGGTAATCTGGGGTGGGCTCTGCTATTTCTTGCATCCCGCGTCACCCCAGCCTTGATCCATCACCATCTCCGTCCGGACCGTTCCATTTTCACTCACCTTCACGTCAAGCCGCCACAGCCTCAGCCACAAGTTCGACACCACCAGCCGGCCGACCTGGCGGCCATCTGCTACGATCGCGTGGCACACTTTGTCCTCTTTGAATTCCCCATGTGGCCGCAGTATGAAAGACGTTACAAGTAAGGCTGGCCGAGGGGGCCAAGGAGTCTTGTACAAAAGGATGACCCATGCCTCATACACTTGAGCAGCGCCTTTGTCGTGACCTTGCGAGACGCTCATTAGATATATATCATTCTTTCTTCCTTTGATCACCTGCCGTGGTCGAGTGCCTCTCACTTACACACTTCAACTCTATCTCATCCGTCTTCTTTTCACTTTGAAGATATTGAAGCAAGTCACCCGCCAACTGCCTGACACATATTCGTTTTCGGTGCGCATTCTACATTAAGACAGCTGTCCTACCCTCTCTTTCAGTTTCCTTTCAGAGTCTTTCTTTTAAGGAGTCACTGTTACTGTTAAAGTTGGTGTTTTACATTGTAAGTTTTTTGAAGCTCGCCGACGCGTCCCGTCTTGTCTCGAAGAAAGACGGGATAGCAAGACCTTGAACAACCCCAAGCAAACACCGCCAAGGTGGGTGCCCAACAAAGTCAACCGAAACCGAAAGTTGAGATAGACACTCGAATGTCTCGGCGTTTCTACCTCGAAACGTCAGCAACTGGCAAACAACAATTCGTTTCAATAAAGCGCTCCCGCTCCCACGGCCACCACCACCATCATCATCACCATGTCGAACAAGACTACTACAAAGTCAGTGTTGAAGAATGGAACCAGATAAAGGAGCGGGAGCGATGTCTCGAAGAGACCAACAAAAGCCTCGTCGCAGAAGTCAGTGCTTTGAAAGCCAGTCTAGCCGCTGCGCAAGGAGAAGCACATCATCTGTGCCATGTCGTTGTGCCACAACTACAACACCAAATACACCTTCTCACCGTCGACAATGAATCTCTTCGAAAGACTCTTGACAATGCGTGCCACCATCAAGGAAAGCGTTGCCGAGACGAAGACAAACTGAAGCAGACCATTGATAAGCTCGAGAAGGACAAGAAGGATCTCAAAGACGAAAACTGCAGTCTCAAGGACAAGATCAAGCACCTCCAACGGCAGCTTGAATCCGGCTGTGGGCGAAGAACATCAGAGCTCCTTCGGGAAATAGACTACTGGCGCGATCAATACCGATATTGGAAAGACAGGTACGAAGATACTAAGCGTAACCATGACGACATTTGCGTCACGTTGGATATTAGGACAGAGAAGATGAGGGCATATGAAGAGATTCTGAAACGCCGGCGCATAATCTGATCCAACACGACAAGTCAAGTCTTTCATCTCTTTTACGATTGTCCACGTCACCTGTTCATAATCATGCCAGGCTTGGAATTCGACGACGCTTTTACGCTTTTAACGATTGTTACGACACTATTTCGATGCATCACAACAACGTTTAGAAATTGGGTTGGTACATATCCAACCGTGGCACCCTACCTCAGTGCTAACAATATCTTCAGTTGTTCTTTAATGGATTTCTTATGGATACCCATCAAGGAGGACCTGTTTGCGCAGTGCATTCCTTGAACCTGCTGTTGGCCAGTTGCCGATACATTTTTGTTGTTGTAAATTAGTGATGATGGGGGTAGCATGTCACCCCCACACACTTTTTCGCAGTGCCATTTTCTTTTTGGTTCACTTAGATAGATTTTACATTTTACCAAATACACCGTACAGAGGTACTTTGGCTATTTGCAGCATACACTAGTCTTGTGATGAACTCCAACAGCTCAGGTGTTCGTCCGGCCATGCGGCCACACCAACGACCAAGCTACTCGACCTGTCTGCGACCAAGTCCCTACTTAGGCACTTACACCCAAACCGGACGAAAGATCTACACAGTAGCGCAGCTTCGAAATTCTGCAACAAGCTAGCGTAGGACTCGCATCCCACCAGACGACTTCCCTGTATTATTAGCGGGGGCTGCGCAAGCACCCAAGATCGCTTCTGTTCATGCGGCTGTACCCCAGGGCCAGGGTAGTCCTTCACCGGAGATTTTGAGCCGGGAGGCCTGCAATTGCTTTTCAAATCCCGACATGGTTACAATAGAGGGCTGCTTATTTACATCTCTTTACATGGAGTGCTAGCCGGAATTTGGTTTTATTTTGCGATCTTTTTAGACAAGGGTGGCTGGTAAATTGCCGCACCAGGCAGACTGGAGGCGAACGATGGACTTGGCGCTCGTAGAATGGTCATCAGACGCGCGGATGGTGACGATTACGGATGATCGGAGCAAAGGGAGCGCCTGTCGCGTCTGTAGTGAGAACAAGTTGGGATTGAATGTGGTAGGGCGGGATATTCGCCGTACATGTACGAATATTACGATGGATGTTGGGGTTGATCGATTCGGCTTGTTGCGAGCATATGCAGGTACATCAGGTCTAGGGTGGCGATGATACTTTGTGAGGTCTCGCGGCAAGCTACAGGTTTGACTGTTGCTCTACGTAAATGAAGAAGTTCCTGTATAATCCCAGATAGCATACACGACGAATCAATATCCAGATGTCGCATTGTGATGTGCTCTTTTCATTTGCGCTTCATCCTCGATGGTGGACTCAAGCAGCGTGGATTCAGCCAACGGCCTCCGACTGGGGCTCTGAGTGCCATCGCACCTGTCAGATTTTAAGCTGGAGACCAAACTGACTGAAGAAGGAAGGAAGGGCGGGAAGGCCCGCTCCACTGACGCCACAGGCGCGGTTGGCCCTCTTTCCTTGGTTGAGATGGGCATGGCTGCCGTCCCGCTATCGACATCCCATCGATGGTGGAGCTGCCCAGTCATGGACGATCAAATCAATCAATCATCCTCGGGTTCGTTCATCCTCAAACATCACAATGCAGCAACCAGGCTGCCAGGCTCCAACCAGACACTAGCACCAGAAGGCAGACGCCCATCAGCCCTATCAAGCGGGTTGGGGTTTGGCGGATGCACCAACGACATTAGAGTCACAACAACGTGAACACGTCCTCATGTCCGCGCCCTGCAAGTGCACGCAGTGTTTGTGCCAGTGCGCCATCACGAAAGGCATGGCCGTGTCATGTCATGTCATGTCGTTGCGGCTGCGGCTCATGATCAGTGAAGGGGGGATGATCGCCACTCACTCTTTCGATCTTGTTCCATCTTGGCCAAATCTGCCTACCGGACCTGTCCACACGGTTCCACCACTATCTAGCGTTGCGCCTTTCGATCGAGTCCCGGCATGAACCGGCATGGCAAAGTCACGATCCCCATGATCGCCGTCCTTCATTCACGGAGACTGACAGGCGCAGGCTGTGGGGGAGACTCGAGAGGATGTCGAGGGTCAAAATAAAGGCAAACCGGACTGTCACGAGCTTGAGCCAGCTTGCGAACAGTGATGATGCCCGTGAGTCATGCCGCAAGTGAGGTCATTTCTCTTGGCCGCTGCGGGCGAGGCTCTCAGGCTCCAATGATGGCCAGCCAGCCTAGAGCTGCCTCGCAGAGAATCAAATGAGAAAGCGTGGGGAATGCATCGAAACTCTAACGCACTGGCTGGGGAGCTCGGCCATCGGCCATGAGTGGACTACCCGGGTCCAGCAAAGGGGATTGGAGAATTGCGTGGGCGAACCGCCTGACGGGCCGCCTTGGGGGGAGCCAGGGTCAAAAATGGCGATGAGTGTGAGGATTTGACGACGACCGAGGTGGTGAATGGTTGAAGGTCGAAGGATGGTGCGGGAGGGGCATCGCGACAAGGCAACCAACCAGACTACCAGTGCTAGTTGGAAGTGGCGGCCGTTTGACTCTGGCTCAGCCACTCATCTTCAATTGGATCAAGGTGAGCGTCGTTGCCATGGTCATGATCCTCCTCTGGTATCAACTTTTTCGACTTTCTCTTCTCCATCACCGAAATAGCGTGTACGACCGGACCAGGACCAGCCAGGGTGGTGGGTCAACTGGTTTTTTTTTTTGAGTACCTAGTATGTGGGAGTATGTGGGAGTGGGTGGGAGTTGGTCTTGATACCAAGTTGGCCTGCACAAAGTCCTATATTCCAGAACGCAAGGCTGGTACCACTACTTGCGATCAGACCCTGACAAAGCCGAAATCCTTGCGCTTTGAAATCATAATCCTGGAAGTCCCGACATGCCTAGGATTATGGGTGAGCTGGCGACGACACTAGGTTTCGCCAAAATCTTATCTGAGCAGACGGCAGTGGTGGGTGTTCAGCCCGCCTTGCAGCAGCGCAACCAACCTGAGAAACAATGGACAGACTGCCCATTCCGGACCTGTGCGTGTCCCGGGAGTGTCAAACTGGTAGGCGGCACTGCAAAGATGCAGGTTTGTTCCAGGTTTGCTGCGATTTGGTGTCCGCCCACCCCTAGAGTCCAGAGTCAGCCAAGACGACGCACGCCGCCCACCTCCCACCTTACCTCTCCCACAGCAATCTGACAGGCTGCCTGCTAGAACAATAAATATATTTCACATCCTCCCATTCTTCCCTCCTCCTTTCCTGTATTCATACCATCACATCGTTTTAGTTTCCTTTTCACAGAAAAGCTGCACACACAACTGTCATCCTGTTGGGCTTCTACTGTCATCAACCCTGGCCAAAACCCAACAGTGACTGTCCAGCTTATACTTGTCATACCAGACCAGGCATTTCCTGTCTTGTCCTGTACCCTTGTCACAACTTTTTTTTTTTTTTTTTGCCTCGTTACCGCCAGTCTGATCCCTGGCCTGGCCTACAAGTAGCCACAGGTGAAATTACAACCCACCAGACCGCACTGGCCAGTGACTGCCTCTTTGAGCTGAGTCGACAACAAGCGAAGGAAGGCGCGAAAGAAAAAATTAAAGAAAAAGTTTCTCTTCAGATCCCAAGAGCGTTTGAGGATATCTTCATCTACAAGTGCCTTGGCTGCCTAGCGCAATCATCCGCCGATTCAACCGGTGTCCGCGCCGGGCTAGTGGAGCAAAGGCTTGTTTGCTTGCTTTTTGTTCGGTGTGCCTGCATCAGAAGAACCAGAAAAGCAAAAAGAAGAGCAAGCAACTTGGGGACGCTGGCAACCAAAGTTACGAAACCAAAAAGTCATGCCGTCGTCTGCGCAGCGAGCATCGGCAAATATTAGCCGCAACATGAGGACTTACACAATGAGTGGTGCCGTTGGAACACCACCATCTCCATCGCCCTCACGACGCAGAGTTTCCTTATCGATTCCCACTGACGAGAACCCACGTACAAGTGCAGCCTACGAATATGACGACGAAGTTCCTGCTCGAACACAATACAATACCGAATTGAACAAGGCCCGCGATGAATGCGACCGATACAAGGTGCTATTGGACCAGGCCTACGCTGAGATTGATCGATACAAGAAGCTGTTGGAGCAGCCCTACGGTGAATGCGACCGATGCAAGAAGGTGGCGGAGCAGGCCAACAAGAAGCTGCTGGAAGAGCAGAAGAAGCAGGACGGTTTAACCTTGCGTCTGGCGACTTGCGAAGAGGAAAACGCCGTCTTAGTCAGAGAGCTTAGACAATCCAGGAACGAAACGGCCGAGCTACAAGAACTAAATTATGTGCTCGAAGCGTCGTTAGGCGGCGCTGGCGGTGTCCCTCCAGCTGCTCCATCACCAGCTTTTGTTGGGGCAACTACCGTCCTTCCGGAGCGGACAAAGTCGTCGCACAAGTCGAGCAAAAAAGAGCATCGTGAGGAGCGTGGGCACAAGAAGGACAAGAGCCGAGAGATGAAGGAGCAAAAGGCAGAAAAGGAACGACTCAAGGGACGGTTTGAAGAAAAGCCAACATCAGCATCAGCATCCAACGGCCAAAGACTGAACTTCATCGAGGGCTGGGGTTCCAGGCTTGGTGCTGGTGCTGGTGTACCTGTGCCTGGTGCATCACCCATGCAGCCAACTGTGCGGCCAAACCGCATCAGCTCTACACAGGTCCCAGCCATGTCACGGGGCTTCAAGGACGTTGCTTACTCTACGGTGCCGCGCACAGCAGGCAGGCCGATGAGCTCAGGCATGTACGGCGCTGGCCACGGAGCATCATACCCGCCCGCATCGGAGGACGACTATGAGAATGGTAATTATCAGCCGTTCCCAATGACCAGGTAGTTGGGAGAAAGGACATGGATCAGCCATCATGTACTACATACACCACGCGGCAGAAGCAACGCAACATTTGGGGAATTTGGCTTGTGTGAGTGTGTACTTTATGCAAACCCATAATGTATTATTCACAACTAACTTGTGTAACAGAAGGCTTGCATTGACGGTGGCTTAGACCAAACATGGTCTTAAGAGCCTGATTAAGGTTTTTGGTCACAGTGAGTGCTGTGCGGCCGATTTGTCGTTGGTGGACGACTGATGTGTTGACGTGCTGATGTGCGTCAGTCAGTCGGTCAGCTTGAACATCAACTTCTTGGAGCTTGTCGTTGACAATTGATGTGGGAAAAGTGGGCCAGTGCTGCTGCCTGCCCACTTGAGCATTCTGGTGTCCATAATTCTCATTGTCATTGTCACCCTCAATCATGACCATCACCCTCATGGTGGGGGTGGGGAATCCGTGCTTCGACTTGCAGGCATGAAGAATTGATGGTTTGATGGCACAAGACATGGACGGCATGAACAACTTGGCAGTCAGAACGTGCCAGACCACGCCATGCCATCATTGATGTGCCCCCGCACCACTCTGTACAGAGCCATTGTTTGTCTATCTAGTACACGTTGGCATGTCTCGGTTACAACCTTGAAGGCGCGCAGTCAGTCATGGTATACAAGTGCCGTGTCTTGTGTGTCACTCAAGCTTGCTGCAGGCCGGACCGTTTCTTGACGCAGGCACAATAAGACGGAGGGAGGACTGGGCACCTGGGAACATTGACCATTGACCATTGAAAAGAACGAGGCATGTTGGCGGTCCAGCAGTGGATCAGCGGAGAAACGGCCCGTTGCAATGATTATTAACTTATTATGCCAAGTGTTGAACGCTCTTGGGGAAGTTTGGTCCAGCGGCACAAGTCTGGTGTGGTATGGTTTGGTACGGTCTGGTGTGGTCAAAGTCAAGGGTGGTGGTGACACTGGCGAGTCCAGTCATCTCGGTGTCCGATACCGCCTCCGTCTCCAAGACGCCAGCCGGAACAGACTTTGAAGCGGAATGGCCAAACAGAGCTTGAGCCGAGTTACACGCAGGATTGAATTGGGCACATGTAATTC
Organism: Pochonia chlamydosporia 170; assembly: GCF_001653235.2. NCBI lineage: Eukaryota > Fungi > Ascomycota > Sordariomycetes > Hypocreales > Clavicipitaceae > Pochonia > Pochonia chlamydosporia. Next base: position 7,689,681 of record NC_035790.1, read on the forward strand.
AGTGAGAAGGGCGTTGGAGTTAATTGGCCTCAACTCGTGTTCCTCGTGTTCTGACATTTTTTCTCTGGTTGTAATGTGTATTTTAGATGTACCCATTTCTGTGTTTTTTAACTTGAAGTTAGTGTTGACAAACAAACCACCCCTCACTCTACTTTTCATGCTACTTGTACCTTGACTTGTTGTATGCAACAGACTAGTTTCCAACCCTTCAATTTGTCCAAGGTGCAATCTGGGAAATGGAATGCTGTTGTTGTTTACAACGTTGACGGCTTTAATCATCACTCGAAAATTATAATCACCTCACTTTCGTGCAGCCAACGACTCCTCATTCCACCACATTTCACTCTCACCACCACCAAACTCAAAGCAGCCACCATCAACACCATCTTCTTCAACACCATCACCACCACCAATTATCACCACAACCGCCAAAATGAAGCTCTTCCCCCATCTCACCACCGACCTCTCCTCCTGGGCCCAACGCCAACCCGTCTTCTTCACCGGCTCAGCCGGCAAACACGCCGCCCACATCAACGTCTCCCCCAAGGGCATGACCGACACGCACTTCGCCATCCTCACCCCCAACCGCTGCGCCTACATCGACCGCACCGGCTCCGGCTGCGAGACCATCTCCCACGCCTACGAGAACGGCCGCCTGTGCATAATGTTCATGTCCCTCGGCGACACCCCCCGCATCATGCGGCTCTTCTGCCGCGCCCGCGTCGTCGAGTACAACGACGCCGAGTTTGCGCCGCTCGTCCGCGCCATCGCCAAGGGAAAACGCGACGCCTTTGACGGGGCGCGCGCCGTCATCGTAGCTGACATATGGGAGGTGCAGACGTCGTGTGGGTATGGGGTGCCCCGTGTGAAGAGGGGTCTGTACGTGGCTGGTGATGAGAGGCCGGAGGAGTTGCTGCAGAAGGGATTTAATGGTGAGGGCGTGGGCGAGAAGGGGAGGCTGGATGAGCTGTGTGTGTTTGAGGCGCGGCCGACTATGGATGTTATGCTGGCGAAGAAGGCGGATGGGAATGGGATCAGGGAGTATCAGACGCTGAATAATAGGGATAGTATTGATGGGTTGCCGGGGTTGAGGGTTTGTAGGAGGGATGCTGGCGAGGTGTTGTGGTTGGGGGATCTGAGGGCGTGGGTGAGGAGGGTTGCGAGGGATTGGGAGGCTTTGGTGGTGGGATTTGGGATGGCGGTTTTGGTGTTTTTGCTGGGGAGGGTGATGGGCGTGGTTTAGATGGTTTGGTTTCAAATGTTTGCGGTGTGGTTGTGAAGGAGGTATGTGCTTGGTGGTTTGGTCTGGGGTTTTTGATTGCATTCGTGGAGCTTGCGGTTTGGTTTGATTAGATTTGCTTTGGTTGTGTCTTGGAGTTGGAGGTGATGTGTATTCAGTTTGAAGCGAAGTGTGTTGGAGACGGATCAGCATGAGGGATGTATAGATAGGAACCTGCTGCAAGAGTCCATTCCTCGAAACTGCAGTTAAATGTCGCCGTCTTTGGACCTGTGTCAATCTCGGGAGGTTACGGTCTGCCACGATGTAGATGAGAATGACCTTTTGTGAGCTATGTTGACAGGCAGGTTACTGGACGATAGTTGTCAGACAGCCTGTGGTTTATTAACTTTGGTAACTATATTCAACGGGGCATCATCATCGATTTAGCAGCTAGCAGTTGCCAGTAGTTCAGAGTTGGAGTTATCATGACCTATAAACTTGAAGACGGGATTACCATGCATTGAGTAGTTGTCCGTAGTCTAACTTGGAGTCACTATGACCTATAAACTAGATGATAAGGCATTTTCATCCATTCAGCAGTTGTCAACAGTTCAACTTGGAGTTGTCACGAGTTATAAACCACAGATGACTGATTCGGAAGTCTATGTAGAGTCGATTTCCGACTAATAGAGCATATTGTGTAAGCTAGCACCAAAACTCCTGATACACACACAAGGCTCATCACATCCATTCTATCCCTCAAACTTCAACATGGTCTTGCCATATACCCGTTACTCAGTCATACCCATCTCAACCCCAACTCATCAACTCAACATACGCCCCCAAACCTATAACCTCTAACCCATTCATCTCAAACTCACAACCACATCCTCATGCTCATCCAACCCTTCCCCTCCTCCCCGGCCTAAACCCCTCCATCACATTCCCATCATCAAAAAGCGCCGAAAGCCCAACCTCCGTCTGAAAAATATCCTGAAACTCATGCCCCGCGTTCCTCGCCAGCGCAAGCCTCAACCTCACCCTCCCACCACTCCAGTCCGGCAATCCCTCAAACCTGCCCGGAAACCCGCGCAGATCCTCCCCCGTCCTCGCCAACTCATGTACATACCTATACCAAACCAGATTCCGGTTCCTTCGCTTCCGCCCGCCCTGCATGACCGCTCGGCAGCCCTGATCACCACTACACGGATTCGTGTCGAGGTATCCCACCGTCGCAACGACATCCCGCGAGATGTACTGCTCGAAATACTGCCTCGGCGTCTTGCGCCCCGTAGATGTGCCCTTGAAGCCGGTGAAGCCATAGGGCCAGTGGTCGTATCTCTTGCAGGAGTCGATGGATGGGATAGAAGCGCCTTTTACGGAGGGCCGCTGGGCTGTGAAGTAGCTGCATGTTGCGGGATTGTTCTGCACATAGCGGATGTGTATGTTCGGGGGAGGGTCTTTGGCAGCAGCTGCGTATCGCTGTACGAGTTGCCCACCTGCACTTTGTCCTATGAATGTAATGTTTGTAAGGGCAGGATACTTTTCCGTGTTGGAAAACTCGTCAACGAGTGCTTCCAGGGCGTCAATGGATGTGAGATTCGTAGTGGGAGGGTAGTTGGCAGTCCGGCCGGCAATCCAAGCCCCTGGACTCGCCCACGAGAGCTCATCTTCACCGTGTAAGTCTGGCGTAAATCGATCGGAAAAGAGAATCGGCGCAACGGGAATAGCGTTCCTGCTTTTGAACCGCGTCCCGGCGAGTCCTTCCGACACGTTTCGCAGTCTCTCCCAATAGAGGCCCGCGTTGCTTAGTTTCCCGGCCACCATGATGAGCGCATGCTGTACGTCCTTTGCGTTATATTTTTCGGGTACAAAGACGGCAAGTTTCTCGCTGCTTGAGTTCTGGCTCGCTGAGATGGAAACCAGTTGAGCTCCGGGAGGCCGGTAGATGCATGTTTGGGGCTGAGCAGTTAGGAAACCATCTTTTTGCAATAGGATAATTGGGCAACTAACATCGCTGATTTTGAAGTTTTCGCAGTTTGCGCGAATGATGAGATCGTCTGGTGAGTTGGTGATTACATCTGGTGGTTTGTCGCAGAACTTGTGGCCATGAGCTACCCCGAGAAGACAGATACCCGACGCAACTTGTGTAAAAACTTTCCGCAGTATCATGGTTGCTGTATGATTTTGAATAAAATACAATTAGTACAGTTGCAAGAAAATAAAATTTGTTGAACAATTGGCAACGCGGTGATAGTCATTTTGGCTTTAAGTTGGTTGTCAACATTCCTGTTGACGCAATAAGCATATCCACTTGGTTGAGGTCCGCTAATTATAGCATTCGCTGGAATTGGATCCTTTCAACTAGAGTAGGGATTCGCATGGCAGACGTCATTGAATGTTGTAGTTAGTTTGATAAGTATTTAGCTTCTCCCTAACCCATTCCATGTAGATCTGGGCAGATGGCAAGGTGCGCTTGGAATCTGCCACCTCTTGATATGGCGATGCGATTAAACATCGTTGAGACAATGTGTCTTCTCGTCGCGGATGGCGCTGACACCATGCTCACAGTCCCGTCGCGTTGGGTGAAGGTGGTTGGTATAATATTTTAAGTCTAGACTACGGGCCGTGAGATCCGTTTCATGTTGTGGAATTGAAGTATTATCCTGAGCTGAGTCGATCGTAGACATGGACCTGAAATAGCTGACTGTGCTAGTTGTCAGAGCCATCAAGACGAAATGCTGATTGAGAATCGAGAAAACAACATGATGGCTTCTGTAAATAATCACATACTCTATGGGCAATGTTTTAAGACACTGCGAGCAGCTATTCCTCGGGATCAGTTAAGATGAATCCCCGCTAAAAAGTCTACAGAAGTGACTTTCCTCCTCTTACAAAGTGTCACTCGGTAACGATCAATTCGCCTGGCCGCCTGTGGTCATCCGTACTGCTGTGCTGGGGCATCACACACCGTGCACAAGCTTCGGGTGAACATGTCGCCATTCCAACTCCAGCTGCAAACTGTCGTCAGATGTCGTACTTGTACGGCATGCCCGTTTCCTGTGCAGCATTACCTGGCACATTTAGATACGCTGGCAAGCATATTGTAATGCTATACCCGGCTGATCCCGTCAAGGGTGTTGTGTTGAATCAAAACTTGTAAGTGTATGCAGTTCTCAAGGCATTCATCTTCTCACCCTCCGGTGCTCGTTGCTGCAGCACCTGAAGCCGGAGCTGCCGCTGCAGTGGCCTGACCATTGGTAGCGGTGGAAGCGGCTTTTCCACCGCCCCGTCCTCTTCGGCCACGGCCTCCGGATGGCTTTTCTTTTTCCTTGTCCTTGTCCTTCTCCTTTTCGCTGTTTGGTGTAGTGCTCTCTTTTCCCGCTGCCGCTGGCGCAGAAGCCGCAGGCTTTTTGTCCTTTCGCTCCAGCACCTGTACATTGGCCTGGCCGACTTGAATTGGGCTTGCAGAGACGGCCTTCACCAGAGCATCGTGCTCTGAAAAGTCGACATAAGCAAATCCCTTACGCTTGTCGATCTCAACGAGTGTGATATTTCCGAATGAGCCGAGAGCCTCCCTAAGCGACGCATCGTTGACTCCTTGCGAGGCGTTGACGTGCTTAACGAATGCGCGAATTGCATTTGCTGAGACAGAGGCCGACTTCTTCTGCGATGCTTGCTTGTTGTTACCTCTCTCTTTGCTCGCTTGTTTGCCGCTAGCGTTGGCATTCACCGCTGGTGCCGTGGCTGGCGGTTCGGCAGCCTTTTGATTGGTTTCGGCATCGGTCTTCTTCTTCAGAATAACTGGAGGGTTGGCAGCCGTCGGTTGTGCAGCTGGAGTCTCGTTACCTGCTGCCTTGCCCTTATCGACTGCACCCTTCCCACCACGGTTTCTCCGCCCGGTTTGTGGTTTTGAAGTAACTGGACTTTCTGGACGACTCTTCGGAGTTTGTGCTGCGGCATCGGCCGGTGTCGGCTGCGTTGACGCTGTTGCGGCGGTAGCAGTGTCCGTGGAATTGCCGTTGCTCTCCTTAGTTGCAGAGGTTGCCGCCTTCGCATCCGCTTCAGCCTTGGCAGCATCGTGACGTGCCCGCCGATGTGCGCTTCCTGGGCTAAGACCAAGGTCTCGCTGCAAGATTCTAGCAGCCGCAGCAATTCCAGCTCGTCGGCTCTTTGGGGCGTCAGAGGACCCAGCAGCTGCAGCGTTAGAAGCAGCGTTCGCCGTCGCAATCTGATTCGCAGCTTTCTTTGCCCCTTCGGCAGCTTGCTCCGTTGCAGCCTTCTTGGTCAGAATCTTCACCGTTTCCTTGGGTGCTTTCTCCTGCCTTTCGCCTCGTGATTCCTTGCCCTTCTTCCTACCGGATGACTCGTCGTCCTTGGATCCACCCTTCCCTTTTCCAGATTTGGAGTTCTTTCCATCCTTCCCCTTGTTCGCTTTCTTCTCCTTCAAGAATTCGACCAGCGGAGTGGTGGTGACTTTCGTGTCGGCTTTGGCAGACTCGGCAGCCTCTTCAACATCGATACTGTCCCTCATTGGCGCGGGATTAGCGAGGCCTTCGAGGAACGCCATGAATTCCGGGTCCTGGTCAATGGTGCCTTGCCGCGCGTCCGTCCGTTTCTTAGTACTGGGAACCTTTTTGTAAATTGAGAATTCCAACGTGGGCGGTCCAATTAATGATGGATTAGTGAATGTGGATTTTGCATCCTCCCATGTAGCAGTCCTTACAGCATCACTGAGGGGCATGATGTCATCTTTTCGCACCAAGTGAAGGTATGCCCGACCGGGGCGTGACGGCTTTGAGGGACTTTTTTCGATAAAAGTTAGTGACATGACAGATGAACGAACCTTGGGTCAGTGACATACTCGGTGGAAATCTTTCCAGTGACATAGCTAAACCAGTCCACCTTGCCTTTGGAGACTTCCCACTCGGGTCCAAGGATAGCAACAAATTCATCCCTTGTCATGCCCGGAGGCAATCGCCGAACAACTACCTTCTCTCCTTCATTCTGGGATTTGGATCGTGGAGATCTTGTTGCTACTTCTCCATCATTGGTACCCTGAGTAATGTTAGAATTTTCACACGTATAAAGCTTGAGGTTCTGGAGTACTTTAGTGGCCCCTGATCGTCTGTCACTGGCTCCTCGCCCCTTAGAAGACTTTGCCGTGTTGCCGGAGGTATCAGTTCCCTTGCCCTGTCCAATGTTCACGTAAGTCAGGGAGCTCTGATGTGGTGCCGGAGACTGGTCGCGACGGGCCTGTGATACCCTCACTCGCTGTCTCACCTTGGCTGGGTCTGATATTTGGCTGGCTGTGCCGCTAGATGTTCCGTTTGCCTTACGCGAAAGGACTTGTGGCGGCTGTGTGGACATGGCGCATGCTGGGTGCGAAGCTATCCACGTCGTGGGCCGGCACTCTTGCAGAACGGCGTGAGTTGCGAGGCGGCAATATATATTGAAAAAGAGAAAACATGAAATGCAGGTAGGATTAGGTACAATTGAAGTCAAAGGTCTTGATGAGTTTGGCTGAGGAGCCCCACAGGGCGGTGGAGCTGTGGTTGCCAAAAGCCTCTGCTGCCATGGACTGGAGTCACTAGACTGGCTTATGAGGAAGGGACAAAGAGGATTGGGTCACGTGGATGGTGGGATTGACGAAGACGTGCTGGATAGATCTTCCGAGGTTATCGGTTGATTTATTTACTTTTGAATTCGTGTTATTTGGAAGTAGGAAGAGATTTGAAAACTTTAAATTGCCGTAGCCGCAATATATAGGGAAAATGCAAATTGTACGAGGCATGGTTGTGGTGGCAATCATACAAGCCGCGGCCAAAAGCATGCATCACTGCTCCGGTTGGGGCTGAATGGCACTCGGGACAAGGAAGATTCGTCATGGCATGCAAGTCTGGTCGCATGTATTACGAGAGTCCCATCAACTCAAGCACAGTAATTCTCCATTCACCGCAAAATACGGAGTGCCAGACCCCATTGATTTGACTCCCCTACTACCAGCCTGTGGCGCCAGCGACCTGCGCAAGTGCCTGTGCTACCCTGACCTCAGCTGCCACAGGCACCGCCCGTTGTGACATCAGGCCCGAAGAAGATCCGACTATCGCTCTTCGTTCCCTGATTACGACCTCACGTCCATCCATCACAGAACTAGGACGGTCCAACTCATCTGGTCCATCCTCTCCACGGGATTGCCACTATCCGTTACTACTGCTGTGGCGGTCTGTGATAATCCTTTCTTCGGCTTCGATTCCGACGAGGCTTCCCCCTTCCTTCGGAGCCTTCACGAATTATGGCGACAAACGTCCCTCGACCGGGCCCCGCCAACTTGGGTCCCAATGCGGGCTTGGACGAATGGCTGGAGGAAGCTAAACAATGCCACTATCTGCCCGAAAGGGCCATGAAGGAGTTGTGCGAGAAGGTGAAGGAGATACTTATGGAAGGTGAGTCTTCTTCCACTGTTGACACACAGTGACGAGGGGCGTCGCTGCGCAGCCGTTCCCCAAAACGGCGCTGACTGGTATTGGGAATATCAGAATCCAACATTCAACCCGTCTGCACGCCCGTCACAGTTTGCGGAGATATACACGGCCAGTTTTATGATCTTTTGGAGTTGTTCCGGGTGTCTGGTGGCATGCCGGGAGAGAGTAATGTTCAAGCGCCGAAAACAGCCACGACGGTCATCACATCCGACGACATCGAGCCGCCGAGCGAAATCACAAACCCCAAATTGAGGAAGAAGCTGCGGTCTCCCGTGGGTGATACGAGTGGCGCTGAGGGCGAGGATGATGCCGATGCGCCTGCTGGTTCTCGCCCAGGATCATCTTTATCAGGCACCAACGTCACATCTGTTCAGAGCGCGGAGACCCGGTTCATTTTCCTCGGAGACTTTGTCGACAGAGGCTACTTCAGTTTGGAGACCTTTACGTTACTTATGTGTTTGAAGGCCAAGTTAGTACTGACAAGGTCAAATCAATGATCCGTTGATAACTAACTTTTCTGCTCTAGGTACCCCGACCGAATTGTTCTCGTCCGTGGCAACCACGAATCCCGGCAAATCACACAGGTTTACGGCTTTTATGAAGAATGTCAGCAAAAATATGGAAACGCCTCGGTCTGGAAGGCTTGCTGCCACGTCTTTGATTTTCTCGTTCTTGCAGCCATTGTCGACGGCGAAGTACTATGTGTCCACGGTGGTCTGAGCCCTGAAATCAGAACGATTGACCAAATTCGCGTTGTTGCCCGTGCCCAGGAGATCCCCCACGAAGGAGCGTTTTGCGACTTGGTCTGGTCGGACCCCGAGGATGTCGAAACATGGGCCATCAGCCCACGAGGCGCCGGCTGGCTTTTTGGTGACAAGGTCGCCACCGAATTTAATCATGTAAACGGCTTGAAGTTGATTGCGCGAGCTCACCAGCTCGTCAATGAAGGTTACAAGGTATGGAGTACTTGAGTCAGGAAGGTCGTTTTCATCGCACGAGATGCTAACTGTCGACAGTATCATTTTGCTGAAAGCTCGGTTGTAACGGTTTGGTCTGCACCAAACTACTGCTACCGATGCGGCAACGTTGCTTCAATCATGACTGTAGACAAAGATTTGAACCCAAGATTTAGCATATTTTCGGCGGTACCGGATGATCAGAGGCATGTGCCTGCGAGCAGGAGAGGGCCGAGCGACTACTTCTTGTGATGCATGAATGTTAGAAGATGATGTTTGGGTGCTGAACGGAAGAAGGCTTTAGATGTAAATTAGCATACGATTGAGATATCCATGACTTGTGGTACGAATGATAATGGCATTTATGGTTGTTTGGGTATTATGTTGTGCGACTTACGAGTGCGTGGTTGCCATTCAAGATTCCACATTTGTGACTTCAAGTTGTGTGGGCCGGCTCTGGCCAACTTGAACCTCATCATGACTCTTGACGAAAACGCCTGAACTGCGACTACGCTCGAAGGAACTCGTAGCACAGTTGAAAAATGTGTTGAGCAAATCGGAATCAACCGGCCCTCAAATACTATCAACTCCCGACTCGCTCAATGTCACAGCATTATAACAGCTTAAATGCCCAAGCCTCAACCTCACGTTGACCCAATCCAGGCGGCCATCTCAACATGGCTTTCCAACCTCGAAGCGCCGCAAGATGCGGACACAGTAACCTGGAAACGAAGTCTCTGCGAGAATGCGCCTAAACGATTTACTATTTACGAGCCCATGGCGCTGTTACCCGCCGGCAGCTTCACCAATAGCTCATGGGCCACGGAGCTGCAACGGCAAAATGAGCAAACCACCAGCGCACTCTGGGAACTGATCCTCCAACATATCTCAAAAACCGGAAAATCAACACTAAAACTAACACATTTAGCCATCAACGAAGGTATTCCCCCGCAGAATCAAGACGGAACATACGAAAACGTCATCCGCAGCCCCAGCGGCTTGCGAATTTTACACGGTGACTTCGGCCCAGCCGCACCAAGCAATTCCCCGTCCAAGGAAGATTTCGAGCAAGCATTCTGGGTATCTACCAAGCAAAACGGCATACACCAAACCTGGGCTCCCCGCTGGACAATGTTCAGTCGGGGCAACGTCAAGGAAAAAGCCCGTCTGCTGCAGTTCCCTCCCGCACGCAAGGGTGGTGGAACTCGTGAGAAAACACACGACACATGGGCGGTGGACTTATACGCCGGAATCGGGTATTTCACCTTGTGCTACGCAAAGCTAGGCATGCGGGTGCTCTGCTGGGAGCTTAATCCCTGGAGCGTGGAGGCCCTTCGTCGTGGAGCGCAGTTGAATAGGTGGAGTGTAGAGGTTATCCAGGGAGAGGGACTGAAACGGTCTACAGTTGAGATCATGAAAAGTACGGCGACTATTGTGGTGTTTTCGGAGAGTAATGAGAATGCGCGGTGGAGAAGCGAGGAGATGAAGAGAGGAGGATGGCTTCGGGATGTGAGGCATGTTAATTGTGGATTACTGCCTACCAGTAGATTAACGTGGGATATTTCGCTGTTTCTGACGAGGACGGCGACCATGGATGGCGGAGAGGCATGGCTGCATCTTCATGAGAATGTGGGTGACGCTGAGATTGACACGAGACGGGACGAGATACAGGCTCTTTTGCGGGATAATGAAGAAGAGAAGCATCTGGGCAGGGTGATAACGGCGGAGGAGGTGGAAAAGGTCAAGACGTATGCGCCCGGGGTGTGGCATTGCGTTTTTGATGTGCGTATTGTTACAAAGTCAGATAACACATGATGCACCATTTCCCATGCCGCCAATGTACAGTATATACCACCTGGATGCTTGATCCATCATTTGTCACATACCGCATGCAACTCTAATCATGATATTCCCAAAGTTGAACCCAAACACTCCCTCAAGCACCACCCATGCATCTAATTCCCACCCATCGGGAATCATTGTCTTCGAAACTTGGCCGGGATATTCTCCTCGATAATTGACTTCTTGTCCATAGCCGCCTGAGCTTCCTCGGCCAACTCCATCGCCTCATGGTGTTTAAAATGCTCGATATCCTCCGGATGCGTCAGATCCTCCAGCTTCGTATTCTCATCGTGATACTTCTCCCAATGGTGGATCTCGTACTCGTACTCGTCGTCGCCATGGTGGCCGGGCCCGGTACCCATGTCCGGCAACGTGTTGCCGCGATCGATAAATTGCTTGAACTCTCTGCCTGAAACTTCTCCGTCGTGGTCCGTGTCCAGCAATCCCATGAGGTGCTGCAGGACGTCGAGCTTTTTGTCGTGCGACATGTCCTTGTTGGAGGGGTCCATTAAGCCGTAAGTTCGCATGATTTCCTCGCCTTGCCATGCGCCATCGGAGTTGTAGTCGTGGAGGGCGAAGAAGGCGCCCGCGTCCCAGGAATCGATGTGGTGTTCCTCTGCGGCCGCGCACGTTAGTTATTTGTTTCGTTACCTAGAGGAGGGACAATGGAGGAGTATTTAGAGTGTTCTGGGCTGAGTGCCGTGAGACATACCGGCCATGTGCCTTTCCATCCAGCTGGCATCGGCGCCGACAATGGGCTTTTGGCTGTGGCTGCCGTGGGCGCTGGCCAGGCCCGAGAGGGCAATTGGTAATAATAACGTTGTGCGCATTATTTGTGGTCTGAGTGGTAGTTTATGAGTGTGCTGGAGAGACTCAATGGCTCGACGGGTGGTTATTTCGATGTTGTTATAGACGAGATGAAAGGGGCTAGCTTTCTGTCGTGTCTGATCTGACTGGTGGCGTTTGCGGCAGGACGGGGGTGCCGAACATTGGATGCAGATTCTCGGCGTGCCGTTGGACTGGGACATGGAGGAAGGTGAGTTGAGACGTCGGCAGTTTCCAGGGCCTGAACCAGGATTAGTGGTCTCCAATCAGGGGCTGCGAGGGGAGACATGGAACTTGACATTTGAAGTTACGGCGGATCAATCGCGCTGGATTGGTTCATGTCCCCGCCTGGCCTTGTCCATCCCGCATGTGGCAGGGAATGTCTGGATGGATACAACTCCAGAGCGAACGGCAACCACCTCTATCGATAAGCATCAAGCTAACATCAGTTTTGGCCAACAGCTGTCTGTCACCTGGTACTGAGCATGCATTCTCTCCACCACAACTACAACATAATCCGGCACCCCAGCACAAGACGCATTTCTTTCTACAAAATCAGTTATCACCTATCTTCTTCTAGCTGCGTAGAGAAACCCCTTGGGTCTGTTGATCTACGCATCACAATTGCCCGCTCACACGCTCGGAGGCAGCCCACGCGTCAAGCCCAGACCTGGCGCGTCACAAGCCCTCACGATGAGCAGACAAATTGAGCAGGCATTGCTGTCTTTGATGCCAACATATGGCTCAGATCTACCTCCGTCGCTGGTAGAATTAGCAGGATCATTGCTTGCACAATCTCGGCATCGAGCAAGCACGTTGAAGGCCGAGGAGGAGATAGCCAGACAATATGCCTGTGCTAATATTGCCTGTGACCGGTTCGTATTTTACAATTTCGATTACACATACGATTGCTGATACCTCTTTAGCCTCAAAATTACTCTCGACCTGCCTCCCATCGAACCTCGTCCCCCAATCCCCCCTCGCATTTACAAGAGACTATATACGCACTTAGACAATATCCTTCCAAATCCCACATCAACGCCCAAGTCAACACGGACTCGAACTCCGAGCTCAAGGCAGCGCGATAATGGCACTCCGTCAAAGTCGGAAACGCGTAAGCTACCATCAAGACAAACTCCAACAAAGGAGGCAGCCTTGGCTCAATTTCGCACACCTTCAAAGAATGGCAACGCTTCAACAGTAAAGGCAAATGCTCACGACTCACAAAACTCCAAGGGCCATGTGCATTCTTGGATACAACCGGTTATTAGATTTATGTGTGCTGAGTCGGATCACAAACGACTGGCACCTACAGTGTTCGCTGGCATGGAGCATATTCTCAAACCCGACGGCCGACCAACTGAGGATAAATGGGTGATCCAACACGTTACTGACCTGGTTGCTGCCGTGTACTTTTTCGTCATTATGCGTGTCAGATCAATTACATCCGGCGCCAGTATCGACCGCGAAGGCTATGTGCCTCTGCGAAAGGAAATTCTTGCTCTTCTCACAAAGGCCAGTCAGGAAGCCGCAGTTCCCGAAATGGAGGGCCTTGATGCATGGAAGGGCTGGCATGACATAAAATCGAGAGATTTTGACGCAGCCGTGGCTAAAATAAACGAAAACGACTGGCTCTCTGGAGACTGGTATGATGGGATTGTCGATGTACTCAACTCTACCACAAAGGCGGACCTTGACGTGTCGGACGACGGGCTCGAGAGCTCAGAGGCTCCGTTGCCGACGCGACGTGCAGACACTATGCTGCAAGAACGCTATGACTTGCTGAGTGAAGCCAGAAAGTCTGACTACATTGCATGGCGTGATACCATGCTCACCAAAATCGGACAAGCAACACCTGTGGAAAGTGTAATGGAGATTGATACCTGATGATGCTCCTGAGGAAATAATCCCAATTTGGAATAAAATCTTTGCGTATTCCAGCACGAATATTTTATTACAGTACCTAAGCCACCGCAAGGCTTATTTTCCGCTGGGAATTTTCACTAGTAGCCGTCCTTCTTTTCCTCGGACTTTGGTCTCCCACCCTCATCAGTACCGCCGCCTGGGTGCCAGTGTGATGCGACTGTCACTTTACCGTTGTAGTTGGTAGTTGTATCAATTCCAACCGTGATCCAGAGGAGAAGGCCGTCCTTGACATCATCACCAAGCCGCGTGTACTTCATGAATGGGTCATAGTCCGCGGTCGCGTGGTCTCCCACCCACCGATCTTTGCTGTTGTCCTTGAAGGGCTGCTTATTGAGCGTATACGGTGCATTCTTTTCAACTGCAGCAATAAGAGACTGATCAAAGTACGTCTGTCCAATGTGCGAGACAGTGCCGCCTCGAAAGGTTCCGTTTGGAAGAATAAGGGCATCTTCAGTCGACATGACATGGAAGTGGTTGGTTCGACCGGTATAATGACCTGGGAAGATTGTGCTGAATTGGACAACTCCGTCCTCGTCAGTCTTCTGAATTCCGCGACCAAAGTTGGTCTTTAGACCACCCTGTCCCTTTGCCGTCACCCCAGAATAGACACCCGTTGAGTTGGCATGCCACAGATCAATAATGAGGTCAGAGACGGGCGCGCAAGTATTGATATCAATGAACTGGAAATCCAAGTGTGAGGCGACGCCTGGTTCACCGTCGGTAATGTTCCTTCGAAAGTATTCGCCTTCCACATAATATGGTCCGACGATGGTCTGTGGAACAAGAATACAACTGGCGTTGGAGCCAAAGATGACTTCCAGAGGTGTACTGAGGTTATAGCCTTTGTAAGACTCATCATGAGACAGGGTAAGATACTTTTCAAGCTCCTTGGCTCCTCGGCGCTCAGCATCTTGTGGATTTACGTCAGCAACTATTCTAAAAGAGCACATTGAGGCAAGGGGTGGCTTCTCACGGGTCTTGAGTCCATTCTGTACACGCAGCTCATCAGCCCAAGCGGCACGTCGGGCTACCGCTCGAGCTCTCAAGGCAACGGCAGCTGGCGAATTAGCACAACTGGCAAGGCTGCGTTTAGAGTGTGCTGCGATACGCCGGAGAGTTTCCATTTGGAATTTTTCTGCCTCTGCCGTCTCAGCATGGCCATAGACGGTGGCGGTGAGAGCCAGAGCCGCCGTGAGGATGGATAGCATCATGTTCAAACAGTCTCTTAGCTTTACACAACGGAATGTAATTTACTGTTGATGAAGTCCGTAGCGGCTATTTGAGACGGCACACAACCCGACCCTCTCGAAATGGACCTTGTGTTGTTTTTATATCTACATCGTCGGCCGCTGTTCGTGCAGCGGCTGCCACTTTAGCATTCCAACTCATACTCTAAAGTACCTGCTACGATGTCGGCATACCTAGGTAGTCTGGTACCCGGATGACTTATCAGGCCTGCTTCGGCAGGGACGCATCATCACATACAAGGGGGTCGGAGGGCACCACCACGGCGAGCTCTTTGAGCCTTTTACTCGGCAAAATTATCTTGGCACTGCAAACCCCCTCAAATAGCAACCTTGATCCCGTCCTCTGTGGATATCATGAGGGTATTGTTTCATTCATTGTAACCTCAGTTGTGACAACCATCCAATAGCCACGGGTCTAGTATGCCGGCAAGCACTTCTGTCACATGGCAGCTGTCCAAAATCGTCCGTTTGGCCAAACGAACCAATAGCCCGAGTGGGATACCAAAGATTCCGTATGTTCAATGGTGATGAATAGCAGTGAAGGTTGAAGTTCGGAGGGTGATGATGAGTTGTGGAGTTGGGTTGCAATGCAGGATTGACCTGGATAGCCTTGTTAGATGCCCGTGGTGGGTGACAAATTATACTGAGTGGATTGGATAAGAAACATTGGCAATGCGATTATTGGCTCATTTCAAGTTCAGTAACCTGAAATTCAGCAAAGCTCTGACACTAGTGTTTAATCTCTTATGCAAAAGTTGATGATGCTTTCTTGGCTGGGTAATTGAAATAGGTTCCGTGTGTGAAGGTCGACCGGGATGGCGTCACATGTGAAGTTCCCCATGAAGTTGAAATGGCACCACCTCCTGTTATGCAGCAGCATGAATATACAAACAAGTCAACATCCGCAGTACCCAACGCTGCAATACCATGATAAACTACCTCATCTTGTACAAGTCCGCGTATCGCACACAGTTAACCCAACTTGCCAGGAACAAAGGGGTGTCCTGCACTCAAACCACCACAAACAGCCCAAGCCTGTCCATTCACATAGCTGCTCTCATCTGAGCCCAGGAACAATGCCACCCTCGCAATCTCATCCGGCTGTCCGCCCCTCCTCGTAGGATTCAACTGCCCAATCTTCTTCTCGTTGCCCCTTGCCCTCGCGGCCTCGTACACCGGTGCCGTCATGCCCGTCTCAATGAGACCGGGGCAAATGGCATTGACGCGGACCCCCGTACCGGCCAGCTGGTACGCGATAGTCTGGGCGAGCGACACGACAGCCGCCTTGGAGGCAGAGTACGGCGTAGAACCAGCGTTGGAGCGTAGACCAGCCACGGAGGCAGTTCCGATGATGGAGCCTCCGGATTGCGGCTTCGCAGACGACGTCTTCATCATGGCTGGGGCGGCATACTTGGCAGCCAAAAAGACGCTGTAAACATTAGCATATATCCACCACTCGATAGGGAAACTCGACATCTGTCGAATGGCAAGTCACATACCTAAGTGTATTTGTCCTCAAAACCTCCATAAAATCCGCATCGTTAAACTCCGTAAACACCACATTCAGCCCCGTGATACCGGCATTCGCAAAAAACACATCCAGCCGACCATATCGGCTCAGGGCATCATCCACCACAGCCTTGACCTTGGCCTCATCCGCCGCATCAAACTGCCAGACGTGGATGTCTACGGCTGGATACGCGGCGTTGATCTCCGCCTTGTGGGCAGCGAGGTTGCTATTCGCGTAGTCGCAGATGTAGATTGCCTTGGCGCCATTCTCGGCGAACTGGTGGGCGGTTGCGCGGCCGATGCCGAGTGCTGAATTTGCTCCTGGGGAGTGTGTTAGTGAAAGGTTGCATGATGGGTGAGGGAGGACTTGCCTGTGATGATGACGACTTTCTCTTGGGCGCGGGGGGCGGCTGATTTGCCGGCGACTTTGGCGATGGGCGGGAGGTTTGGAGGTTGGATGTGGTTGGTGATGGAGGTGATTCTTTGGTCTGGGTTTGACATTTTGGAGGAGCTATTGGGACGGAACTATTGGGACATGAAGGTGGTTTGGGTTGTGGTTGGAGATGCAATTGGATGGAGTTGAGGGCTGGGGTTGGTTTGGGACGGTCTATGATGAGATTGACTGATTGATTGATGTGAATCGTGAGTTGGGAGAATGTGTCGTGCTTTTGACCTGCTCGGCTGGATCAATGAGATGGCCATGGACTGGGAGCTTGAGCTTGGGGGTGGAGTGGCGTTGGAGATCCGGGGCCGAGGTTCGAGGATGATGGTTCTGGCGTCTTACTGGATGATGTGTGGATGCCGGCACTGGGGAAGGAACGAGTTGCATTGGCTCCACTTGGATTTGATATGTGCGAGTGTATAGTTGATGCTGCTTATTGTTTTACATTTGTAAAATGATGCTGAATATTTGTTGGAGATGCAAGTCTAGGTATTTGGATGTGAGAAAATACTTTTTGCCACCGACTTTAACATTTTATGTCGGATAGCTCGTGTTCGTGTCTTGCGGAAACATTGCAGGTTACTTGGATGCGAGAACATTGAAGCTGCCTGGCTACGTCAGTACATACACTGCGACTCGTAGACCACCAGACTTGGCATTATCTGGAGTTACTAGATGTCGACTTGGAAGGCTTCCAATCAAGTACCAGACTGTAGATGAGAAGGATCAAGTATATCTCTTGGAACTTAAAGTAGAAAGTGCCTGTACTCGAATGTCTCCATGTACCTAGGTAGGTACTCAAGTATTCACATTCACAGCCAGGCAATTACATTCCCTCAGCCGCTCCTTCCTCGTGCTTAGGTAGGTAGGTAACTACATGCACGTTATCAGTTTGCAGCTCTTGCCAAAAGACAGTTGACATGTGCAGCTCAACCTTCCATCAACTCTGTCTGTTGTATGTCTTCAATGTTGCTCCATCAATCTATATTTCTGGTTCCTTCAGTATTCGCAGTCTAACCAATCCAGCCATTTTACCAATACATTTAGCGATTTCAATTGGTCTACTCAAGTATTAATTTCTTTTCTCTCTCCTTTTTTACAAGCTTCTGGAACTTGACTTTAAATACGAGTCTCAGCCCTTCGTACCTGGCATCTTCTCCCATTTGGCATCACGAATCCAACGTCCTGTAGTCATGACACAGGGACCACTGATCCCTTGCTCTATATGCGAGTTTTCCATTGGCAGTCACGAGCCTTTTCCTACCGAGTGTTGGACATGTAAGTTTCGCATTTGTAAGTTAAGTTGGTGAGCAATATCACTCTACATTGCATAAGCCAGTTGACATGGTATCCAAAGTATACAAAACGAGATCCGGCAGACTCAGAGTAACGGGCGTGGGACTTTATGACAACCAACACTTCGACCAATTCATGGCTCCTCAAGACTTCAACTATGACTGGAGCGATGCCGAACCGGAACAGATGATTCGAATTGGAGTATCGGAGCAACCCGCATTCAACGGCCGTCACGGCTTTCCTTTCCATTCAGCTTGTCATTATCTGCTGACAGAGGCTTACAAGCCTAGACCAGTACCATGGAGGGATCTGTTTGATCTCCTCTCTTCGCTTTCGTTCCCGCACAGAAATGTTTATAAAAATTGGCGTGCCAGCTTCCCAGATAAAAACGGGTGTCTGCTTACGACCGACAGCGACGACTGTCATTTGTGGGAGAACCGTTTTGACTACCATGCGTCTCATTATCACGGGGTGACCATAGCATCTCAAGATCCGGTGGCTACTTCTGAAGTCATGAGGCTTCAAATTCTGCCAGTGGGCGCAGGAGTAAGCTCACTAACTCGGGTTCTAAGAAGAACCATGCACCCGCGGCATCACATATGGGATCGCCGCAAGGATCCCTTCGCGGGCCTCCCAGAGGAAATTTGTGTCCAAATTGCATGCTTTTTGCCAAGCGCTGCTGCCTCACACGCTCGACTTGCTTCCCGAAGCTTTATGCCTATATATTCCTATTCCAGCTTTTGGGCCTCAAGGTTTTGGCCAACAGGAGACCGGTTTTGGCTTTTCGAGGCTCGGTCGTGGGGTCCTACTTCTTGCTGGCGGCTTCTATATCGTCGCACAAGCGCAGCCAATTGTCCTCGCGGGCTTCGAAACAGGCCAAGAGTCATGGGCCGGGTGCAAAACATCCAGACTCTTCTGTCTTCTCGTTGGGCCCGTCAACCATACCTGACATGGTCCAACGACCCGGACATAATTTGGATCGAGGCTGCCGCTAGCGTGAACGAAGACCTTCTTCGAAGCGGTCTGACCGAGTGCTGTCGAAAGACCAGCCAGGCAGTGGTAGCACTACCGCGACCACCTTACCGGTTGGTATTCTCGATGGCCGAAATTCGGGATGTTGCGTATATAGCTGGAATAAAAATAGTGCCTCTGCAAGACGGCCAAGAGGTGCAATTGGGATACTCCACCTCAAACAAAGAATCAACTTTGAGTGTTCGGAAAGAAATGATAGGGCTCAACGTGGCTGCATCTTCAGCAGGTATCCAGGGCATCAGATGTATTATGGATGGTGGAGAGGCAACGAAATGGGTTGGGAATTGTTGTGGACTTGCAGTCACACGGCGACTTATGGCGTGCGACAAAGTACGTGGTATCAAGGCTGGATTTGATGTACGCATGACCAATAGTCTCATACGCTCTCTCTCCCTCTCCCTTTAGCTTGTCGACTTGCTATTGACAACTCTATAGGGATACAAGATGGTTAGTTTGGCAGTAACAGGCCCGTTGTCCGCTAACCCTCCATGGCGGGATTCAGCCTTCTGGTTTCCTTCCCCCCCTCTAAAAGAACTGCACCTAGTAAACGAACTTAGCTTCACATCAAGAGAGTCTGCTGCTTCGGCGTATCATCCTCTCTGCTGGTGCATGTTTACCGGGTGGAATGGATCTTGGCTCCCTCACTTGACGATAATGTCTGTAACGAGTACCTCGACATCAATCCGTGGCATCAGGTTTCGATACACTGGCAAAGCCGGGTCAAGTCCTAGATTAATAGGCAAAAGATCCAGACGGGGGCACGGAGACCGGCGCGTCGATTTTGACATTGATGGTCCTGGTGGAGAAATAATTACTGCCATTGAGGTATTCGTCCGTCCCTGGGACAGGGAACTCCTTGAAAGAGATTATGCTGGCAACAAGCTCATAGCATTTATGGTGCGTTTTGTCGGCATTTACTCTGCTTTCTTCACCATTTCCTTTTGCCACTGAGGCAATCTTGAGGCTGACTATTTTTTGTTTTTTGGTCACCTTGTAGGTTTTCACAAATCACGAACGACGATGTCGCTTTGGAATAGGAAAAAAGCACCTTTCTTCTTCCGAAGTCAAGAGACAGCGTATGGAAGCTCCCACAGGGTCTAAAATTACGGGACTCTACTATAGCCAGGTAAGCATCAAATCAAACCAGTTGAACTTGGCTGCTCAAATTCGGCAATTGGCGCAGCTAACTTGGGATTGGAGCACCTTGATGAAATCGTAGCTCTTGGGGCCATTTCCCAAGTTCTTCCGCCGCCAACGCTAGCAAAATGATGAATGTTTGTGAATTGGAGCAAGGAGAGGCAAGGCAAGCAAACGACCCCCAAAATCCAAAACCAACACCAAAACCAAAACCCCACGCACTGAGGGTGTGTCGAACAGTTAGCAGGCGATCCTCCACTTTAACAATCCATCAACGTGGGGGAGGGGAACTTGGGCAAGTTGGGGAACAGGTTGACATGGAGCGAGCGATTCGAAAGGAACTAGCATTTGCGGCGTCCCTATCTCCACCATCGGACATAAGGGTGTGGTTATGGTGTCCGGGTATTGACGTCAAGGCTTAGAAATAGAATAGGACCCAGATGAGCAAGCGAGTTATATAAGTATGTTAGCGGGTGTCAATGTAATTTTGTTGACGGTTCGCCTTTGCAATCACTCCACTGTCCCATCGTCAAGCAGACTCTGCAGCTATTTACCGCTCATCACCCATCATGACCAAGGTTCTCCTCACTGGTGAGTGAAACTAAATCATTGAAAGTGGTAACTGTAACGTATCAACTAACTGGTGAAACAATTCAGGCGGCTCGGGCTTCATTGCCGGTATGTTTATGACTCTTCGACTCCGGAATTGATGTTGGAGTCGAGGGGAAGGGAGCATCAGGATTGACTTCACCTTGAGTCTCCTCGACGTGCCCCTCCTCCTCTTCCTCGTCTTTGTCCCCTCCCCCACCCTCAACCACGTTCCGTCATGTCACAGATTGATTCCCTCACCCTTTACCATCACAAACAGGCTGGATAACGCCATAAACTAACCCGATAATGTGATAGCCCACATCTTGGACCAGCTCCTCAACAAGGGCCACCAGGTAATCACGACTGTGCGAACCGAGGAAAAGGCCAAGCCCATCCGTGAAGCGTACAAGGACAAGGGAGATCAGCTTGAAGTAGTGGCGGTGGGCGACATTGCAAAGGAGAATGCGTTTGACGAGGTCGTCAAGAAGCCCGGCATTGAGGTGGTGATGCACACGGCGAGTCCGTTTCACTTCAAATGGAGTACGTGAAGCGCCTAGTATTTTGCATTTCGCATTTGGCTCTTGATGAGGCACAAATCACACCAGAGTAGATGGCTAACCAGCAGAAACAACAGCCGACGCTCAAACGGAATTGATTGATCCCGCCCTCGTCGGCACCACAGGCATCCTCAAGGCCATCAAACGGTCCGCCCCAACCGTCAAACGAGTCATTGTCACGTCGTCATTCGCCTCCGTCCTCGACGAGGCACACCTCTCCGACGCATCCCACACCTTTACCGAACAGTCCTGGAACCCCGTCACCATCGACCAGCTGCACTCGTCGCCCGCCACGGCCTACCGTCTCTCCAAGACGCTCGCCGAGAAAGCGGCCTGGGACTTTGTCGCCCGCGAGAAGCCCAACTTTGACCTCGCCACCATTTGTCCGCCCGTGGTGTTTGGCCCCGTCGTGCACCACCTAGCCTCCCTGGAGAGCATCAATACTTCGAATGAGCGTGTTGTGTCGCTCGTCAGCGGCGGCTGGAACAAGGGGATTCCGGCGACGGGCCCCATCACCGTGTGGGTGGACGTGCGGGACACAGCGTTGGCGCACGTGAGGGCCATGGAGAGGGAGGACGCCGGCGGGAAGAGGCATTTGACGATTGGGGGCAGGTTTAAGAATCGTGATATTGCGGAGGTGGCGTGGAGGAGGTTTGCGGACCTGGGGGATAAGTTGCCGGAGAGGGATGTCGAGGGCGGAGGAGCGCCGAGCGCGAGTGAGAATTTTCGGTATAATAATGATGAGACGACGAGGGTGCTGGGGATGAAGTGGACAGGGTTGGATGAGAGTATTGGTGATTTGATTGTGTCGTTGAAGGAGCATGGGATTTAAGGCTGAGTACACATCACATGTAGAGTAAGTTGGGCAAACTGAGTAAACATTAGCCACTACTTGAGTACATGTCGTTATCGTACATTTCCATCCATATCTAAACTCCATTCTAACATTACGCCGTTCTGTATTCTCAAGCCAGGGAATCCAAACCATGCAACGCACGCAATCGCTAAATGCCATCTCATGTACATATCTCATATATCGTTCCCACACCCATTCATTACCTCTGAAACACATCACACAAAATCACCTCTTAAACGGCGAATACGTGCCCCCCAACCTCTCCATATCACGCTCATCCAGCCGCGGCCACCTCTCCCTCTTCTCCTGCACATCCACCGTCGGCGACCCAATCGCAATCCCAATCTCCTCGGGCCGCACATTCTCCAGCGGCACACCCCCCTCCAGCGGATTCACCTGCCAGTACTTGAGCGGCGGCGACGGCAGCGCCCTCCTCGGCGGGGGGCCCGGCGACACCAGGCCGTTCACCACGTCCGGAATACTGACCGGCGTGGCGGGCGGGCTGGATCGCGATCCGGGGCCTAACGTGGAGGTTGTCGACGTGGAAGCCGCTGATTTATGCGCCTTCGGAAAGATGCTATACTTGGGGGTGGTGGCACCCAATATTCGCTGCGTGTCCGTAGTATAAAGAGCCATGTCCTTTGCGGAGGGCACATTCCCCAGACTGGATGGTTTCCCGCGCCGCGTATAAGTGTACGTCTTCTTGGGCATCTGAATCGCGCCCTCACTCCGGGTCGTCTGATGGAACTTGCGGTCGCCGAGGCGCGGGGGCGCTCGCAGATCCCGCTCAGGTGTATACGGCATGTCTGTGAGATGGGGGAACGGCGAGAGGCCAGGGGAGTTGAGGATGGTGGAACTGGCGTTTACGCTGCTGGGTTTGTGGTCGGTGGTTGTGACAGAGGGCGGCCGTGGTTTGTTTCTCTTCTGCCGGACTTTCAGGGTGATTATGACGACGGCTAGGCTGATGAGGACGGCGCCTGCTACCGCGCTGAGAACAATGGTTGCAACGACGGCGGTTGAGATGCTGGATGAGGATGAGGTGGGAGAAGGAGAAGGAGAAAGCTGGGGAGGAGGCGGTTCAGCAGAGGTCTTGTATTCCGGTGGGAGGTGAGAATTGACGTCTTTGTACGGCATGTTTAGAGGGTTGTGTCCATGTTGGTTTTGTGTTTATTTGACTGTGTGCGTGCGTCGTCGTTGTTGTTATGTCTGCATCTGCGGTGTCGTCTGAGCGGCTGTTGTATATGTAGTGTAAGTTTTCCGCATCCGTCTCTTTTTTTTTGTCCGTGTATTTTCATGAGATATGAGCAGAGTGAGAAAAAAAAAAACCAACCTGTTTACACGTACACGCACGGCCAATCCATCACCCTCCCCGTCCATTGGATTGCTGCGGTCCAAAACCCTGTGTGGTCCTCGCGTTTCAACGCAAACGCATTCGCATTTGCGTTTGCATTTGCGGTGCTCGGTCGTTGCGCTTCGACCTGTGCGTCTGAGTCTGCATGCGCTAGATTGTGCTTGAGCGTCGACTTTTGAGTGCAGACACGCACATTCACGGGCAAGTCGAGTGGTGCCGGAAGAAGACGACGACAGTTTTGGTGAGGATTGTTGGCTTTTGCAACGCATGAATCTGGATGTGGCTGTGGTTCTGCCTCTTCTTTTGTTGCATTCTGCCTCCCCTTCGGACTGGCTGCCATCCCTGCTTGCCATCTGAACTTTTTGACACTTGACCTATTTTTTTTAAAATGACACTCGGGTAGCAGTGTCCGAAATGTGACTTGTGCTTGGGTACAGGTATTCTGGTCCACAGTCTTCAAACCGAAACGGCATCAGTGCCACTTTCGTTTTGAGACGAAAGGGGGTGTTGTGCCTGTTTCTGTGTCTGAAATGGGAAAATGGCCAACTTGAATGAGTGAATTCCATTCAGGGTATTTGTGACAGAAAAATCTGCCTGTTGACTATGCGCTTTTCAAACGGTTGAGGCGTCGAGTCACGAAGCATTGAATATCGTTTTTCTTGGCATCCTGACTCGGGAATACGACAGCATAAACCACCTAATAACCACTCTGCGCAGTAACAAAAAGGAAAAAAAAAATAAAGAAAGTCGCACCACATGCCCACCGTTCAATACATCAGCAACTACGTCAGGAAGATGTTGTTTCCGCCTTGGCATCATATACTCGTCATCAAGGGCGATAAAAACCCCTGCGTCAGGCACGAAAAAGGGTTCCCAAAGGTGTACACTGGGAATGTGAAAAATTTGGTTTGTGCCACGGACAGAGCCAATTATTTGTGCTGCTGCGCGATACGATGTGTACTTTTTCACGAAAATCAGGAAAACGGTAAAACACCAATCGGGAAGCGTGGACGTGTGTGACAGAATCTGGGAGACAGCAGCTGGAAGCTTGCATATGCGATGGAGACACAGAGAGATCTGATTCTTGTCTCGTTTGGGGGGGGTTGTCTGATTGAGATTTCTGGTGGGAGAAGTTGACGTTATTGTTGCGACGGAAGCGGTTCAGGATGAGGCATCAAGATGAATTCTAATGACGTGTTTTGATCAAATGGATGGGAGTGCTCGCGCGCCGCGTATAATTTGGCGGGCGATGAATGAATGCATGTCCAGAGTATCGTGCGACAAGATGGTTCGTGGCAGACATCTCTGAGTACATCGGGACATGCACGAGAAAAGAAGAGGGAAAAAAGAAAATATAAAGCGAAAAAAAGGGCACATAAAAAATAAAAATGAAAATAAAATTAAAATTAAAAATAAACAAGTCTAGTCTCATCCCATCCCAACATCAATCTTCACCCGGCTTTCAACATCATGCATCTCACTCCATGTCACTCACTCACTGCACCCGCAAGCCACCGCCTCTTTACGCCCGCAACGTGGCATCCAGACGCAATTTCTTCCAGCCGTGCTTCCTCTCGACTCCATCATCATCAACCCTGTTCCTGGTCCCTTCACTTCACTTTTGCAAGGCAGATACGTCCGTCGACGCAAAGAAAATATGCATTGTGTGGTATATAACCCAAAGCCGTAAATGTACAACGGGCCAATCGGCCTCCAGTCCGCTGCTTATTTTTGCACAGAACACATGCTCTTAATGGATGTGATGGATCAACCTAGAGCCAAAAAAAAGTCCCCAAATTTTCCAGTGTCCAGTGCCCTGCCTCATGCCCGTCCGATATGCCCCATATGCCTGTCCCTTGCCTCTTTTTAGAGCCTGTCTGCTTGCCTTGATGTCGTCTCACGGTCTCAGTATTAATGCTCCAATGAAACCCCTCCTGTAGACAAGAGCTGGCCGCTTCTCACCAGTTCAACCTGTGGCTTAGTCGCTTTTGATCTCTCCTCAAAACACGATGCGGATGAAACAAACAGATTGCTCTTCAAAAAGGATCTGCACCGGCAGACCACATCTCCTCGGCCTCCACTCACGCCTGCATCTCACTTGATCGTGATACTTCAGCTGTCAGCTGCAGATGAATCTGCCTGCGCTGGAGGTGGTGCCTCCGACTCTGGTGGCTGCGGATGCGGAACGTTTCCTAGCCCGGGTGGCTGAGGTGTGTCTGAGGGAATTGGCAACACCAGCGGGCCCTTGGGAACAATACTTCGTCCCGGCAGCTTCTCTCCTCGAATCACCATCTCCACCTCCTTCTTGTCCAGCGTCTCATACTGAACAAGAGCCTGCGCCAAAAGGTCGAGCTCTTTTCGCTTCTCCGTAAGCAGTTTCCTCACGTCCTCGTACGACTTCTTCAGCGTCTTCTGCACTTCTCCCTCAATAATGGCTCGGGTTTCAGAGCTCAGGTTTTCGTATCGTCTGCCGTATTCCACTGGCCCCAGCGCATTCGACATGCCAAAATTGGTAATCATCATGAAGCTGAGATCCGTAGCCTTTTCAAGGTCCTGCAATATGCAATGTCAGCCCAGGCCCCGATACACATACATACATACATCCACAAAACTAGTCAACTCCCTCCCACACTTACATTTGAAACTCCAGACGTAACCTTGTCGTCACCATATCGCATCTCCTCGGCCATCTTTCCACCAAGCAGCACACGTATGTTCGACATGTACTCGGCCGCAGTGTATGAGTACTTGTCCATTTGCGGCACATGCGCAGTGTGACCAAGCGACGGGCCCTTGGGTAAGATGGTGACCTTGTACAGTCGACTGGAGCTGTCCTTTTCAAAGAGTTGCACGAGTGCGTGGCCAGCTTCGTGATAGGCTGTCATTTCCTTTTCCTTTTCCGTGACAACCATCGACTTCCTCTCTGCTCCCATAGTAACCCGATCAAACGCCCAATCCATGTCGTCCTTTGAAACCATTGTGGCTCTGGCCCTGCTGGCTCGAAGAGCGGCGAGATTGAGCATGTTTTCGAGCTCTGCACCAGATCTCCCCGGAGACCGGGCAGCAATAGCGTCCAAGTCAACATCGGGTGCCGCCTTGATCTTCTTCGCGTGGTGCTTCAGAATAGCCAGGCGCCCGCGAACATCCGGGAGGTCTACGTTAATGTGACGATCAAAACGGCCAGGTCTAGTCAAAGCCTTGTCCAGCAGATTTGGCAAGTTGGTAGCGCCCATGATGATGATTTTGGTGTCTTGGTCGAATCCATCGAGTTCCGTCAGCAGCTGATTGAGAGTCTGCTTGGCATGTGCCTGGTCTCGAGGATTTCGCTTGCCACCAATGGCGTCCAGTTCGTCGATGAAGATAATCGCTGGAGACTTGGCTTTGGCCGCAGCAAAAAGCTCCCGAACACGCTTGGCCCCCACGCCCACAAAGATTTCGTCAAATTCACTTCCGGACATGTAGAAGAATGGTACACCAGCTTCACCAGCCACGGCGCGAGCAAGCAACGTCTTTCCGGTTCCCGGGGGGCCGACAAGCAAGACGCCTTTGGGGAGCTTGGCACCCAAGTCGGAAAAGTTTTCCGGGTTCTTGAGAAATTCGACAACTTCCTGGAGCTCCTCCTTGGCCTCGTCGCAGCCATGGACGTCGCCGAATCGCGTAGTCTGCTTCTCAGCCTTTACCTCGGAATCCGTCTTGGCGCCAGGTCCACGTCGGAACGTACTGAGTGTCTCGATAAGAATGGTGACAGCCGCAAAACAAAGATATGTAACCACGACAAATGTCGCAAAGAACTTGACCCAGCGGAAGATAAGTGACCGTGTTGATTCTTGGACAACAACATGAATCGGCTCCCCCTTGCCGCCTTTGGATGCACCGGCGCCGTATGAACTACCCGAAACAGCAGCATTAGCAATGGCCTGCTCCTGCGTAGTCCATTGCCCTCTACCATATCCAGACGGCGCCGATGGCCCCGCGGTGGCATTGGTGCCCGCATTAAGTGCTGCCAGAGCCTTCTTGTACGCATCTTCGGTGGCCGCGTTTGTTGCAAATCGTCCTGACTGGTATCGCTCGACTAATATGCCGGGCATGTTCGCCCTGAGGAGGAGCTGGTAAAACGCATTTTGCATGTTGGCATTGCCAGCGTTTCGATTCGCAGACTCCTCGACAGTAGCTAATTGGTTCCGGGAAATGCCGTTGGAGCTGCCAAACCCTGTGCCAAAGCCCCTCTGTTGCATTGCCACACCTCCAAACTGCAACTGCTGCAGACGCATTGATGCAAACGGGCGCCATTGTGCTCGAGGAACAAATCCCTTAATTTGGAACTGCGGCTGCCGCAAGACGGGGTTCGCCGCCCGCAGACCAACTTGAGAGAGCGTAGATACGGTGTTCTGAATATTCATTGGCGCGGTATTTCTCGGTAGAGCGGGGAGAGTAGATAGTGATGGAGTCGCATCCCGGATGAAATCAGGTAACTGCGCTGACGATGCCTTGTCGCCGAGACTTGACCTGGCACCCTTAGCATCCGACACAGGCCTGGTTTCTGATCTCTGCGCCGGCAGCGTCGCGCTTCTCCAAGGTGTTGCTAATGAGTTCGCAATCGATGGCCACGCCTCCGCGGCGACTGACGCCAAAGCCTACCATGCATTTGAGTCAGCTAATGTAATCCCGCTTCAGGTCTTGACAGCGTCATCTCGTGCCTATGCACATAGACTTACCGGAACGCCGTAGAAAGCCATCACCTTCAACCGCACCGTCGAGGGCGACGTATGGGATCAAGAAAGGGCTCTCCTGCAATGACGCGATAGAGGGAAGATGGAATAGCGGTTGATGCGGTCGCCGTGCCTTGGTTTAGGTGGACCGATCGCTTGGGACCGTGTTCGGCGCAGCGGCCACAAACCACGGTGATGGATGCACGCGACCGATGGCAGGCTGATGAAACAAGGTCGTCGATGTCAACTACGTGTCCGAATAAGTCGTTGAGTATTTCTTTCACGTTGATGCACGCATCGTGCAGACCGCTGTGCCCAAACTGATGTCGTGACCGCCAGGAGTCAGAGTGGGTGTTGCGGTAATGATGTCGACTTGCCACTTCTCAACGGCGTATCCCAACACCCGAAGTCGTTCGTGGGTCCCAATTTTTCCCGGCCAGGCTGCACGTGTCTTAGTCATCCCCTGGAACCTGGATGATCCGATCCCGCAATCGACAATCGACTGATAGAAGCACATGGAGCCGGCAACACCCGCTACACCAAAAACACGACATAAAAACATGACAATCGCGGCTATATGGCTTAGAAAGTCAACCAGGCTGGTATTTCGCCATACAACAAGTGTGATTTTGAACTTACTCGAACTCAAATCTTCTCTCGCGCACGTAATGCTAGACATCGTCCCTATGTGAAATATGTCTCCATGTGTCAACGCGTGAAGATGACTCTTGCAGCTGGGGGTCAAAGGTATTTAACCTTGTGAAAGGTATCGCATATGGCGTAATCTATCCAGGCATATACGATGTGTTGTGTTCGTGTATACTTAGATGTGGACAAATACTTCCACCACGGGCTGTAGGTGTGTAAATGTCACTACCGTAAATACTTGAGTATTTCCCACTAGATTCGAGTGCAGGCTTGAGTAAGAGCGCTTATCTCAATCTTCGCAATCCGAGCTGGAATCCAGGTCCAATCGAAAGTCGTTTGACAAGCCATTGGCCATGTACCGTGCTTGAACCGGCCGCTGTATTGAGCGTGTTCCGCATACTCTTTACGGTATATAATCGCCATAATGTCAACTCGTTTGACTTAGACTCCATAGCTATAGCTGCAAGACCGTGGATGCCAGAAACCAAACAACACACCAAGTGACCAAGTGATACAGACAGAAGCGCACCAGAACACAACCCCCAGTGACGACAAGCGGCCAGTTACTAGTGTTAGTACGAACGACAGCCCTGGTAGGGTGACAGGTATCAAGAGAGAAACGGAAATGCTAAATCCCGGTCGAAAATCTTACGGAAAAGACGACAGTCCTTAGCAGCAAGCAGCAAGCAATTCTGTCAAGGTTTGCTATTGGTTGACAGTAACGGCTGGGGATCATATTCGATAAGAGACGTGGCAACAACATGCGAGTACGCCGCTAACTCACGAGACACAAGAGTGTTGAATTTCGTGACTCTGTAAAACTGTAATAGACATTGTTCATTGGTTACAACAGGCCTTGAATTGGCTACGTAGGAACAGCAGTAGCAACTTCATCTGTGATAGTAGCATGCATACACAAATTGGTAAGGCTTTTAAGCAGTTACAATGTATCTTTCAATTGTACGCTTACACTAAATAAAAACAGCGCATTTCTCAACTCTTGTGGCCCGGTGCTCATGGCTAAAACCTCTCTCGTCACTTCATCATCATGGAAAATGCTCCGTCGCGCCGTAGCCCTCCCCATCGCCGAAAAAAACCACCGACTCGTGCCTGTTTCATCGGTAGAAACGTGAAATCAGAGGGCCAACCCATGCTCCCAAACTCAATAGCTCCGAATAAAACATCCAAACCCCTAGTCAACAGTCAAAGGCCTTAAAAGAATATGTAATGGAAAATTAAATGAAGACTCCTTGGTTCTGTAGATCCCAAGTGGTATATCCGCCCCGGAATTAATGTGCAATAAGATTAAGAAAATAAGTGCCTCCCACGAGGAAATATGTTGTGGCTATTAGTTGTACAGGTGGTATATTATCTTGATGTGAAAGGCCAGATACAAGTGTGCATTATGCCAGCGAGTTTTGATTACCCACTGGGCGTAATAGGTTTCATTTTACATCGTCTCAACTCGCGAGCTAGGAAGCTGCATGGTAGGGTCGTCGAATTCGATCTTGGGCCCGGAGTACATGTCGTAAACCCCAGAGCCGAAAGCCGGAATCTGTCCGATAGTAGCTACCTCAACCGGAGGTTGGTACTGGTAACCCCACTCATTCGAAGGTTGTGATCCCTGTGTTTGCTGCATTTGTTGAGCATACGGGACCATGCTGTTTTGCGACTCGACGGTGGCCGCGTCTTGCAAGCCGTATGTGGCCGTAGCGGGAGGTTGGTGAGTGTACATGCCGTCCTGGAGGGCAGGGCTCTGTCCGGATGCTGGAGAAAAACTGGCAGGGCTGCTGCTAATGGAGGTCATGCTTCCAGCGTTATATGACATCTCAAGCGTCGGTCGGTCAACATGCTGTCGGGGAATGTGGTAGGTTTGGGGCACATTGGTGTTCATGGTGGCAATCCCAGGATTATTCTGGTCAATAACGTAGTAAGGTTGTTGAGGCATGCCGGTAGGCCGATGGACCATCTGCAAGCTAGGATCTTGAGTGTGATATTCATGAACCTCAGCAGGCATACTGTTGCGATGGCCAATCTGCTGGTCCATTCCGTACTGGTTCATATGATGGCCAAAATCGGCGAAAGAGGCAGCTCGGTGCATCGGATGGCCGTGGGCTAAACCAGGATGTGTGATAGCTCCCTGCATTGGCCAGGCCATGGCTTGACCAGGAGTAGGAGGTGATTCCCCAATGTCCGATTCTGAGGTGCAATCATCAAGAATATCGTTGGGGTGGAGGCCGCGCTGATGCGACCGCCTCTGGTGTTTGACCATTGTCGTCTTTCGGCAGAAGCTATTTTAGTCGTTGTCAGAACACAAGTCATCCCGGCCACCGGCCATAACCCGGGACTGAAGCAACTTACCTCTTCAAACATCCGTCATGGGCGCATTTATACGGTCGTTTACCCGTATGGATTCGTCGATGACGGGCAAGAGACGAAGACTATAAGATATGTCAGCCGATTAAAGGTATGTCAGAGTTATAATGGCTCTCTACTCACGTCGGAGAAGCGCTTCCCGCATCCAATGTGCTGGCACTGGTGAGGTTTCTCGCCGGTATGTGTTCGGATATGCACAGTCAAAGCACTTCGCTGAATAAAGCTCTTGCCACAACCGGGCGTCGTGCAAGTGTAGGGCCTCTCGTTTGTGTGAATTCGGTAGTGTCGCTGCAGATCCGATTTGCGGTTGAAACTCTGATATGTTGTAAGTACATTGGATCAAATAGAGCCAATGTTCACATCAAATACGCACCTTGTTGCAAGATTCCCAGTCACACTGAAACGGCCTAGTAGTAGGCTCATATTCGACAAGCTCGAGCAGCTCCATAATGTGGTTTGGTGAGGTTGACTCGAAGTCGTTATGGCAGGCTCCCAGTAAATGCAATTACAACTTCCAAAGTGTTACTGTCGTTGGCTAATAATGGATGTAGGTGACCGTGGCGTATGTTGAGACAGTAGCTCAAGAGGGCAGCCCAACAATTACCTTGGGGCTGGAATTGCCTAG
Source organism: Pochonia chlamydosporia 170 (assembly GCF_001653235.2). Classification (NCBI taxonomy): domain Eukaryota; kingdom Fungi; phylum Ascomycota; class Sordariomycetes; order Hypocreales; family Clavicipitaceae; genus Pochonia; species Pochonia chlamydosporia. The sequence goes on from NC_035790.1 coordinate 7,721,310, forward strand.
CTGTGCAGGGCAGTAAGACCTGATGGGTACTATGAATGTCGTTCTTCCCTCTTGCTTCCCTCTGATATGGGTGTGAGTGGTATGTAGGCACTGTGAATAACTCAACAGGCACAAACAACGAGCTGAGGGAGTATGCGTTCTTGGAAAGGATGATGAGATTGTTTCCAACAGGTCAAGTCAGGTGTTCGAAGGAAGTCTCGAAAGAGAGTGGGTAGAAAGATGTGTGTGTGAAGAAGCAAGGTGAAGTTGGGTTGAAGAAGGGAGACGTCTTTCTTTATGAATGTTCTGGGTGGTATGTGTTTGAGAAGGCTTGATAGATGTCGATGGATAACGAGGCGGCGATGAGATGTTATATATATGATCGTGGACTAATGAACAAGGATGGAGGAAGTGGGACGGGGGGTGGAAGGGGTGAATCTTTAAAGAACAGAGACCAAGCAGGCTCCCAAAGAAGACAGTCCTCTACGCGGGACTGTCGTTATTCGGGACAAGACCAAGGACCCTGAAAACCAACAGACTTGTAGACGGTGGGCTCTGGAGTGCGGTACTGGAGCTGCGCTCGGGCGTGGGCGAGCCAGGATCTGCTACACAATCGGCTAGATCAATGGCAAGACCAGATGCTGCAACGGACGGTACGGCGATCTCCACGGGGCAGGTTTGGGACAGTGCGTAGTGTGGGCAACGAAAGATTGAAATGGTTTCGGAGGTCCAATGTGGTTTTGAGTATGCCCCTTGAGCTGCGAGAGATAAACAGCAGGACCCAGTTTGCAGGAGCCTCGTAGATATTCCGTCTCGGTGTGGCCCGATTGCCAAGTGTGTTGCTTGTCCAAATAAACGAATCTAAAGTTGTGTTGTCGTGTGTTGAATTTGTTGGGCCGTTTCTGAATCAAAGTTCTGATTGTTGCTTGAAAAAAAAAGCTGAAGCAGCACCAGGCAGGTTTGCGAAAATGGAGCAGATTGAGAAGAGCCAGTGGCTCAGCTATCCTCAGCCTGCCTTGAGAGGATAGCAACCTGATCGTGACGAGAACAGTCTTGGTCAATTTATTTAACAACCTTCTTCTTTGGGAACTGATTCAGTAGAAGGCCTTTGCGAATAATCTGAAATCGTGAGGGCCGCGTGTGGGGACTGTCGTCGATGGGGAACTCGAGTTCCGTTTGTATCGACCTTAAAATGCACGGATATGCCATTCACAAGAACGACAACAAATGCCGGCAGCAATGTATCAGTCGTGGGTAGAGGACCCGTGCTGAATCATGTAAAGCCTAGTAGGAACGGGAAACTGTCGAGAAACTGCTCGCCGGATGAGAGCAAGAGACCAGAAGAGACACAAGATCAACACCACACACCTTGGAGGAGTAAAGAGGCAGAGTGAATGCTATATATCATGATTATGGGGTCGCCACACACACACAATCCAGGGCAAATCAAACCAGGGACACATGCTATGTGGACTTTGCAAGACAGAAGCAAAATTGGCTATTATTTGGCATGACTTAGGCGTGTGGGGAGTGTTATGGGTGCCCATGGCCAGCATCGACTCGTGGCCGCAGTAGTGGCAGACAAAAAGCAGCAAAAGAGTGACGGCTCTTGCGGATTTCGGTATTGCGGCGCTGGTGAGAGCGAAGCGGTTGAGTCGAGCAAGCTCTCCACGACATGGACCGACATGGACGACGACCAGGACCGTGTAAGTGACTGACTGCTTGATGGAGACATTGTGGCTCACATGGGGTGGGGAGCCCTGCAGGACCACTTCCCGGATACTAGGGGAGAGAGCCGGGGTGGAGGAGTGGATTTGGAAAATGATGGAGTTGAGGAGTGTAAAGAGGAAGTCCAGAAATGTGAAGGTGTATGTGTGTGGTGGAGTGGGAGTAGGAAGTCAAGGTTGGACGAGACCTGTCGTGGGCGGGAGGAGGCCAACTGGTGTGTTGGGGGAACAAGGTACCTGGCAGGAGCTACCTAGGTACTTGCCTCCAGAGTCACTGCTGAGGTACCGTACCAAAGCACCGGAGACGCAGTCGCGACCTTGCATGTGCCGGGGACAGACTTGCCTCAATTGGGAGCAACTGGGGTGCTGTGAAATGTGACCAGCGCCTCATCATTGTCCGGCAGGCTTGCGAGGCTAGCCTCTTTTTAGCAGACAGAAGACGAGCACACCAGAAAGCGGGACGGGAGCAAGGCAAGAACAAGGCAAGGCAAGAGCAGGACCAGGACCAGGAGCAGAGTAAAAGCCGCGTCGTTTTCCGTCAAGGTTCGTACTCCCAACATGTAGCCAGCACTTCACACCAGTGGTCCATCCTGGACCTCAGTACTGTATCAATCCCTTACCTGGACTCCGAATCGAATGGCGACCCCTCAGAGTTTTTAGTGCCTGCCAACCGAGCCGGCCTCGAAGTACACCGTCATAAGTGCGAAGGAAGCAACGATTTGTTCTGTCAGGTACGTACCCTGTTATCTCGTCTGCCGATTGGCCCACTGACTGGCTGACTGACTCTGCCCACAGCAGGACTGCCTATCTCCTCACAAGCACAGCAAAGCAACCGATGTACAATACATACATGTATGTCTGAATGTATGAGTGCTTGTCCTACAGCCCCTTTTGGGTGCTATAGCACAACTAATGCTTTGTTGTTGTTTTTTTAATTCCCTTGCCCCTCCTCAACTTATCCTCGACTTGCTTTTTGGGGACATGGCCAAGGCATGGCCCGCCATTTGGACCCGGGCCTCTGCCTACTGCGCTAAACTCCACCTGCCGGACGATTGGGAGGGAATGGCTCCCGGCACTCCGTACAAAGCATTGCGAAGGGCCGCCCATGGATGCATGCAAAGCACACCACAGAGGCGTCCAGAGTCTGGCCTCAAGAAGCCCAGTCGCATATCCCTCGAGTTTACTGGCAACCTGAGCCAGGGGGTGGGACTGAGAGGCAGGGGAGGGGCGTCTCCTTCTCAGAATGTCGACCCTCATGCTATTGGCACCAGGACCACAGTCTCCGAAGACACACAGACCAGTTGATCCCCAATAGGTAAAGAGGTTGGGATAGCCCGAACCGGAGCAGCCTCATGGGAAAAGAAAGAACAAAAATACACTCGCCAACCAAGCTGCCTCCTGTGAACTGCGACTGAACCAAAGACCACCAGAGCGCGAAATCAAAAGGACATAACTCATTGGTTACATGGCGGGCACCTCGGCTTCTTTCAAGCAAAGGAATAAAAACAACTCAAGATGCGAATTCTCGGATCAAAGGGGTAGCCCGTTCTTGGGCGGGCGGCACTGTTTGTACCACAACGGCTACTCTCAAGGTTTTACCCAAACTGCCCTACTGCCATAGACCCGGAGTCTATGTTGTAGCACTAAACCTGCTGTCACCTCACCACGTAACAGCCCGGCAAGTCAACTGGAAGCCGGATGTCGTTCCCAACGGCGTTTCCGAGCGCACGTACCGCAGCTTGTCTGGAGTAGGATGATGCATCCCAAATCCGTTTTGACTTGAGCAAAACGGCACCTTCCGCTGGCCGCCAGAAACAATACCTCTCCTCACGCCGTTCCCCTTCTGGGACTAGTCTCAATAACCAGATTATCCCTTCCGGGCAATGTGTGGCTTCCCCTATCATGCAGCTGTCCAACAGCCTCTCACCCATTGCCACAGCACAACGCTCCTGCATGTGCCTGCAATGTCATACCAAGCGCTGGTTTCTGTTGTGCCCGTGGTTGTGGAAAAGGCTTCATGTCCAAAAGTGGGATCTACTCTGGGCGAGGATGGCTTGCGGGGTGTGACAGGGAGCAATTTGAGATTTGTGGCCACGAGAACAGAAGAGGAGCAATCAACCAAGCCCATAACGTCAACATGAAAAGAACCTGGTGGGGGTTGCCCCATGGCAAGGGGGAAAGTCGTCAGCAATTGATGAGGAGTGGCCATCTCTCCATAATATCCCACACTGCAGTTTGCTGTGTAGCTCCATAACTGAGATACTCAATTAGCAGGGCCAACCTAGCAAGGAGCTGCATCAAGCTTCAGGTGGAAGGGGACACGAGCTAACCACTGCATTTACAGCAAAATTAATGAGATTTGGGCCTGGTAATCGCCATGCTGGCTCTGGGGTACGAACTCCCATCTGGCTCAGCAATCGTTGGCACATACAAAAGTCGAGATAGGAACCGAGCGCTGCACACCACACATCAATCAGCGGCAGGCGGTGGTTTTACCATTAATTACCATCATACCAATGGCAGAGGCTGCATCTTGCTTTGCAGGTCATCACAACCGCACCAGCACGACGTAACAGTTTAATGTCAATCTCTTGGTCATTGCGGTGTGTCGGTACCTCTGAAAGACACAGATGCAAGTTCGTGACTCGAGCAGTTGCTGGACCTGCAGGCTAGTGACCCTCGTACCTGCACTTCAGTCCAAAGTTCAAAGACAAACCGACCCAGCAGCACCGACCACGCATGCTGTTGGCCTGTCATGAATCCTACGTTATTGGCTTTCCTTTTTTTTTTCTGTGCCCTCTGTTGACTTGAATATCTTCTGGTGCTGGGAAGGAGTTGTCGTCCACCAATTAAAGATTTGAGCTCCAGCATGGGGTGGTGGACAGAGCGTATGAACCAAGTTTATGGTTTATGAGGCATCATGGAGGATGGCGGATGTCTCAACGCAAACTTCTCAAATCCTCAAACTCCATGAGAAATCAGCGTTGGGCCATATTGTTGAGCATTTGACCCTGTTTCACACCTATGTGATTCTTTCCTCTACTGTCTCGATACTCATCGTACCAGATAATGGAAGTGTGTCACTATTGGCAATCATTGACAGGCATCGCGTAAGCTTTAGCTGTTCCCCAAATAGGCTTCACACCACCCTGTGTCATTCAAACGAGACATCGCGCATGAAAGATTTACAAAAATTGATCTCGGGTGGCCTGGAGAGCAGGGTCATGTATGTCTTTGACTGGTTCAGCGCGGGGGGGAAGTTGTTGACATCCTGCCTCCTTTGTCGGGCTGTTGCTCCTCATGGCCCATTCTCGATACTTTAAAGCTACCATGGTATGTTTGTCTGACCGACTGTTCTTCATGGATCATTTGTTAATTATTTGGGAGGACAGATCCTTGGTGAATAACTTGCGCCGGGAGATGCAAGTGATGGCATGGCATGCGCTTGCATGGATGATGGGCTTGCTCGCATTCAACCATTGGCCATGTGAACCAGAACACTGCGATACCAAATGTCTCTCTACTGTCTTATCTGAATTTGGTCCTGGGCTAGCTATTTTGGCCCCTGGTATCTCTTCATCGTTGCTTTGCCGAACTAGACTGGGTCCAGTTACATTCTATACTCGCCATGCCTAGACTAATCCCGCTGGTTCAAACCCTGGTCCAACGGTAGCCTCAGATCCCGAGGGCGAAACGACTGCCTTGGATCATGCAGTTCAATCAATGACGACCTCCAAACTACGCTCCCCGTCTGGTTCCAGACTCAAGCTTTCATGGTCAACCTTGGCGACATACGCGTGTCCCACGCCGTTGATTAAAAGGCCGTGCGTTAAGGTGCTGCTTCGCACCAGCAACTAAATGGTATCATTGGAAGCCGTTGAGTTTTGACCGCCCACAATAAAGGTGAAGCCGCACTGCCCTTCACTTTGAAGAGCACGAGGCTGAGCTCCATGTTTTCCAATGTAGTTGCTGACTTACACCTGATAAGGATGCGCCATACGTGATGCCATTCTGTTTAGGCCAGCCAAGGCACTTCATACCACGGAGGAACCTGCTTTACTCGAACCAGGGTACATGCTCAATTACTGCGTCCCGTGGCTCATGATGCAGCTTCAGCCGCTGTCTGTTCCCATGCGGTAAAATCTCTTCATTTGGTCCTCGAACTCAGGTTGGACGGCGGGAAGACGGCGTTGCCGTAATGTGCAAGCGTAGACTGTGAGAAGGAACTCGTGATTTACATGCATCAAACAACTAGCCCATCTACACCGTGCATGAGGAACAGCTCGAAACTGGCCGTACATGGAAGTGTTTTGGTGTCTTACATCATTCTGTCATGCAGGACATTCTGTGTTCAACAAAGCCAGTTCAGGCGTACATACCAGTTTGTGGACATGTTGAAGGTAGATGTTTCACTGGCCCATCTAATCATTTCATGGAGCCACACTACGAGTCTACCAACACACGGTCCTGACTCACTTCTCCGTAGCTAGCTGAAGAAAAATCAGACGGAATGATTACCAGTTCCCAAAGAACGCTCACAGAGTTGAGTACGCCAATCCACGAGGCCACAACCCTTTGTTTTGACCTAATAAACGAAGACGCGACACAAAACGTCTGTTCACGACACCTGAGGCGGTTTGGTGATCATGCAAGGCCAAGAGACACGAAATTATCAATTATCAATGTGAACGCACTACGTTCTTGCTTTCATCTGTCATCTTCAGTCCATGCCAGAATGGGAGAGACAACGCAAGGGGTTTGACAAGTTGAAACACAAAGTTTCCAAAGTTAAATTCATTCTCTGGCTGTGCAATTGGTTTAGAGGTTCCATCAGGTTCTTTTTGTTCTTTTCTGTCTTCCAAGCGAGGCGAGGTTTCTAGGCGAACCACAAGTCTCACCTTTTTCAAAAAGAGGTCTCGCCTTCCATCCAGCAGAATGTCGTCCAGCTTTATTTAGAGGCTACTGGAGCGGAAGCAGCGGTTCATCTGCTTCAATTTCTGAGAGCTTGGACCTTGGGTCGGCTCGACGCTACGCCTCCCCGCAACGATTCGAAACTTGGGGTCCCGGTTGAGACGAATTGATTGTGTGAGTACGGAGTAGTTGTGGCCAAGAATGGGGATCGCGTTCTACGCTACGGAGTGCAAATGGCCATACCAGACCTTGGCTGTGGTAAGTAGCCTGTCTGTGTTTGAGTCTCAATTACGTGGTGGTGTGGTACTCTATGCAATCTTGCCCACTCGCGCGAGTCGGCCGAGACAGCATTTCGTGAGCGACGATCTTTGGGCGAAATTTTCCAGACCGTTGCACAAGCGCAAGCCTCAATGCCGGGAAGGATCCCCACACCCATGAGAATACTCGGCCTACTTGAATCACTTCATCTCTGACATGATCTACGTGGTGGGCTCTGTCAAAAGGGGTCGGTTACGTAGCGTTGGCATGCCCAGAAACACGAGGAAAGGAGGGGAATGAATGACAAGCAAGGCGTGGCCATGTTCCGGGAATAGGATCAACATATTGCATCTTTGGACATGGTTTTCTGTCGACCAAACTCCCTTTCCCCTAATACAATGCCACGCTTCGGCAGATGCCTCCTTGCCAACACATTGCGAGCAAATTGGCAGGACAGCCATCTGCAGGTTTGAAAATCCTTTTGGCTGGCCACGGTACTTGCACCTCGCAACTTCAACTTGCATTCTGTGGCGCAAGCGAAGTTGCAGAGTTACGGTGGTGGTGGTGCGCTGTGCTGACTACCGTCAGCCAAACAGCCACTCCAAGGGCAGTGTGTTGCCTACAGAACGACAGGTCAGTTAAACGAAGCTTCCGCTCGGGAGACTTGAACGAGATCCGTTCCGGGCAGAACGAGGTACGAAGCTAGGGACGGAGTGGAGGGATGCTCTTGCTTTGTCAATAATGCTTGTCCGCTTCGATTTGCATCACCACGAACCGCAGTTTTCCAACCATCCTCCTCTTGATCCTCAACGGACTTAAGTCCCGTGCCTTACAGTCCCGCTCCTTACTCCTAACTTAACGGCAGTGCAATCCGGCGGTGCGCCGATTCCTACATCCGTGGAGCGTTTACTGTGAAGAGGTGAATGATCGGCCTGGTTGCAATGTGACGCCATGGCCGACGGGCAGCTTTCCCGGCACGCAAGGCATGCGTGGTGGCTTGCTGTCCACGGTTCAATTGGAAGATGTACTGGTTGACCTTGCCTTGTTGACCTTCCAAAGCCACAGGCTTTCTCACATTTTGTCACGGGGCTGGTTAGTTCATTCATACGGGTTTCCCACCCATTCTGCCGTACCTGACAGGCACTAGTCATCCAAGGTTCCCTGTCAATATCACCACTGGACTCGGCAAGTGAACTGTCATTGCAGGAACGGAGAAGCGGAACATTGCTAGCGTACCGTGTTGTTTTTCCGTTGCTTAAGCGTCCAACTATCAACACCAGACCACGAATCACGGATTTGACGAGCCAACAAGTCCGACGCCGCTCCTCGCCCCGAGCATCCTCTGGCAATTGTCCACCAGGCCAGGAACCAAATCCCGTATCCGCCTTATACCTGGAGTTGGGAGGCCCACACATGGCATGGACTGGCAGGGCGACACAGGGGATACTAGGGTTACCCAGGCCAAAAAAGACTGCAAGGCCGGGCAAAGGCCGTATACCCCCAACCACCCCCCCACGACAAATCTTGGGACAGACTTTGATGGGAGGCTGCATCCAGGATCATCGCCAAGGTTTGTTGTGTTGCTTGGTTCGAGCCCTGGTTTTCGTTTTGTCTCGTATGGAGAGCAGTTTGGGAAATGGCGGCAATGACCCAATCAATTGTTCTCGCAACAGATGCCCCTCTCACTCTACTTGACACTCTCTGGAACAAGCATGGTCATAAAAATAAACTTACTTTGTCGCCAGGTTGGGCTCGATTTAAACCATCGAGCTTGGCACGCGGTTCAACTACTGGAGTAAATTGGTCATCTCGAGATAATAAGACGAAATTTATGTCCCCGTCTCCAAACCTAGATTCCCGCTCTGACATCGGCAGGCCAGATGTGGACACGCGAGTGTGAGTGTAGCCGTCACAAAACGGTGGCAGGCAAACAAAGCCCAAGCAACCATGGCGAATCACCATGCCTCTTGTCAACTAGTTGATCATTTCCCACAGGGCTCCCCACCAGATGAAGAGGGCAAGCTTGGAAAATGCGCCCAGGTGTGCTGCGACCTGCACCTTCATCACCTACCGGCCTAGTCTCTTTCTGTCCCTGTGGGCAAGGGCCTTGCATGATGGCCCCAAAGAGGCATGGTCTACATGGAGAACAAGGAGAAAAGCTGGGGGTGGCTAAAACAGTGGCCGTACCGAGTAAGTTTGGTTTGTTTGTCTGTCTTAAAGCCGCAAGCTAATTAGTTGCTGTGTCTCAGGATACACATTCTCATACAGGCCACGAAGAAACTGTCATTTGGCTATTTGTCAACTTGTCCATTGACGCGGCAGACTTGTTCACTACGAAGACAAAGCTAACCGTCCTGCTGAGAGTCTCAGGATTGACAAGATGCCAAACTACGCTCGGGGGACGGTGTTGCCGGGGGGTTGACGCCATTCGTAATGTTGGTCTTGTTCGATCACACTGGTAAGATTAGCACACCAATTACATGAATTAGGCAGCCAGATTCTTTCGGCCTTTTCGACTTCCGCCGCTAGAGATGAGCAACTGTAAACCCAACTAGGCGGAATATGGTCGGGCACTTTGGCGAGCATCATCAATTACATTCCAGGTAGTTTTGTTGCACCTTTTAATCTTTTACAGTCGGCATTGACGTGCCCATGTTAGAAAATACAATTGGTATTTTTGTTCCGAGGCAGAACCTTTGTTCGGAAGGCACGATTGTTGACGCCATCCAAGCCACCTCTCTTCATGGCGGGCAGTCTTCCGTACCACGTTGTCTACGGCGCTTTTTTGCTGGATTGTCCAATAGACTCTCGTCTCAAGCTTCTACCTCCACAGGCTCTCTCTCCCTCTCTCTTTTGAAAGGGACCTCTTTTGGTGGTCAAAAAGTCGCACGGGGCGGCGGGCGCCGAAGGCGCTTTAGTTTCGATCTGGTGTCAAGTCCCAGAGTTTGTTTGGGTGGAGATTTTCGGAACGAGATATGTCTGGATGACGAGGTTGAGCAACAGCCGGAAGCCTAAAGTTTCACGTGAAGTTGATACGTGAATGAAAAATACGGCCGGCAAGCAACTACGGAAAGCAACTTGTATGGTTGCAACGAGGCGTCGATCATGATGACAACAAGAAACTCTAGCTTCTCTTCACCTGAAGGGAAATTGGAGTGGGCTTCGTCGTCGTGGCCGAGACCTCTGTGCCAGCTGGAAGCTTCTCGCCCCCAATGTCTCTGGGGTATTAGCAAAATCCGACAGGCCGGCAATGCAATGCAGTGAGAGGTTCTCGACATTGCAAAACGATACTCATGTTGCCCAATATAAAATTTCAGCCACAATACAATCTCGACTGAAGGGCGTCTCTCGAGTACTGAAGCCAAGTCTAGACATGACACTGAGCCAGCCTCAGCAGCTCGGTTACACTCTTGTCGGGCAGAGCAAATGAAACAGGATAAGGCGGTGGCGCTGAGTACGTCACGAATAGAACGAAAGAACACGGCAAAGAAAACGGAAAACAAAATTTTGAATGTGAAAAAAGAAAAGAAATTCAAACTGTTCGTTGACCATGTTGGTCCCAGACAAAATGTCTTGCACGTATTTCGGCGAATGCTCGTATGTTCAAGACAAGGCAATCTTAGGACCCATCATAGGAACCACTGTTCTGGGACTAATAACTCGCCGCTGAGAGGGAGTATGTGAAAAGAACCCTTTCGACTGCCAATCAACAATGATGGGCACCACAAAGACTGGATTACTAGCACGTGGCATTCAAGACTTGGTCTGTCTGGCAAAAACGGCCTTGTTAGTTCAACGGTGAAGTTGACTAACGGAACCTAAGGGAAATTACAAGATGAGCCCAGATGACGGGATGTCATGTGTGGGCCAGTATTGACAGAAGATTTCCCAGCGAAAAGCTCGCGGTTACCAGATCTTCCAATTCCCCATCTCTAGAGCATGGGTCTGGCGATCTGAGGGTCGCTACTCCGTACAGATCATTGAAGATGGAGGGGCGATGTGGTCTGATTGAAGACCTGGCTTTACACGGCATTACAAATCTCTTATGCCATTCTGTTGGGTCTATTGCCGCAGGTGCAATTACAGAAACGATAGCTCCATAGTAGGCTCCGAATGTCAACATGATGGTGGAACTTTTTTTATTGCATTTCGGCGCAATATTCGTATATTTGGCCAAGCAGGGTCTCTTTCCTGTCTGGACTGGTCAACTTTCAGGTAATATAATCGTGAGGAAAACTACACATCAGGCACAGACCAACACAGTCACTGACACAGTCAACGGGGGCGCTCGTCACGGCACAGTAGTTGTGAGCACTCAAAAGAAACGAACAACAAAAGGTAGGGGTAATGAGCCAATACCGGCGTCAGCATGGCAGCCCGTAGCCTTTCAGGGTGAATCCAGATCTTGACATTGACCCAGGCCATGTCTGAAGCGTACCACATCTTAGTTTTGTGGCACTTCTTGGCGAGTTCTCGTGTGAAAACCAACCCGTAATGTCACAGCCCATTGAGATCCTACAGCAAAAATTAAATTTGGGGTGAGTGCGGACCCTGGCGGGCTCTGTTCAGGTATCACCAAACCTGTGACGGTTCCCAATCCATCATTTTGTAAGCGTTATGTGTGCTACAAGAGTCGCAATGCTAACAGTGTGATTCTCCACTGCAAAAGGATTGGTAATGATTCGCATCGACTTGCTCAATTCTCGGCAGTCACTTGGTGACATGATGTACCGCGTTGATCCGACCCTCTCCACCTCGATTTTGTTGTTGTCTGCCTGTCGGCTCTGCGGCTGTCATCAGTCTCGACGCAGTCTGGTGCAAGAGTAGCCAGTGATGGACATGACAACAACAGTTGGCTTTGGAGTATGGACTTATTAGGGTAGCGTTTTGGGACCCAGCTTGGCACTTTGGGGTGTTTCCCGCCCCTTCCGGCCTTGCGAGACTGACCAAGGGTTCCCATATTGACGGGGGTATTGGGCTTTGGTGCCCTGAACTGGTCGTGGTTCATGGGTACTCCCACTTCCAGCTGTTCCAATGCATGACCTGATTTCAAAAAGGGACTGACTGACTATCAAGAGAGCTGACATTGCTTGATACGGACAAGTATTGTCTTCGCCACCTCTTTTGTTCTGCCAACTCCGCCACCACCATTGCATCTGCCGTTGCAAAATGTACATGTCGACTCTCGTCTCGGTAGTACACCTGCAAAGAGGGTGTCAACCCCATCATCCAAGCCAGCCTTTGTGGCACAAGAGAACGCACTACTGCAGGGATTCAAGGTCAGGGCCAGGGGCAAGACTGCAAGATGGTCGCAACATCAAGGGCAAAGAATGACCCTGTAGTGCACACGGCATGTGACAGAATCGAAGATTGAACCCTGGCTGGCATTGTGGTGTGGTCACAATGCTGGCCAGTAAAACAAGTCCAACATGCCTGAACTCCTCAGCATCTTTGGTGCCATCGATGCGGTGCAGGGATCTGCAAAGTAGACAAGCAGGCATGCTGAGTCGCGTTTCGTCGTGGATAGTTGCCGAACCCGTGTCCAGATAGGTCTCGATAGGAAAAGACCGACAATGGTGGCTTGTATGGGGTGTCATTATGCTTGACAGTCAGGTTTTCATCGCACTTGAAAGCTTGCAGAATTTGATGTCATTTCATGTCGTGTCATGTTAAGACAGGCCGAAGACGGCTGTGCTTTTTTCAGGTCGCAGTCCTTGTAGATGAGCAAGCCATCCATCCTCCACAGCCAGGGGACACTAGCAGCGGCCAGTACCATCCGTTCTTCTCGCAAGGTTTGACCAGAAGGCTCTGCCCAGCGGCTGCGTCCACATTGTATGATGTTTTTGTTCTGACAAGATCTAATTAGCCGATGGACTAGTTTGATTTCCCTTTCACCCGGATGACTTACAGGACACACTGAGAGACGAGTTCAGGGTTGCAGTGCAGCTCGGCCGACTCAAACTTGCCACCGGACCAGAAAATGTGCTTCCACCCCCGTTAGGTGAATAGAGGAGTGACCTAGTGGCAGCTTGCGTGGATTGAAGTCCGCGATAGGCTGGGCTTGCGGTGTTAGTGGTTTGGCTGGTCAGCACTGGTGCAATATCCTTGTGGCCTGTTTGGACAGGACGAGGCTGGTTCTGGATTCCGTTGTTTGTCACTGAAGACGGTCGCGAGGCTTCTCTATCTCAAACTCCCTGAGAATCCTAGACTCCCGCCCGTCCCCCGTTTCGGCCCCTTAGCTGCTCAGAATAGTGAGACGGACATCAGATAGAGCGAATCATCCTGCCCATACAAAGCCGTCATGCGATTGCATTTGCACTGCCTGCACAAGCTGTGGTCGTTTAGCTTGTCAATGTCCATTTGTCACCAGGGGCTCTGTTTCAGGACAGAGAGGATCCCTTTCTGGGTCAGACTGAGCACAGAATTGCGAACACCCCAGACAGAGCCAGACCAACCCAATACGGTTGGGGTGGGGTTTCGTCAAAACCTGCTTGAGTTGATGGTGCATTGGACAGACTCGACAGATCCTGTCGGAGGCCAGAACACTTGATGGCACCGTGGCTTGTTCAAAGATGTCTCCATGCCTCCAGATTCGAATGCAAACCACTACCACAGCCAGCACAAGCATCACCAAACCAGTTGTGCGAGTCAAACCATACAAGGGTTGGCTAGTTCATCTAGGTTACTGACACTTTCTGCCCCAAGCCTCCCTGTAATCAGCGCCAAGCAGGCGACCCTGCCCTGTCTCCGTTGTGGATGGGTCTTCTGGGCTGTAGCCTTTATGTCATGGCGATTGCGATGAGATGCGATGCGATGACAAGTGGTGGGTGGAGTGGGCGATGTCGATCCGGACCAAGTCTTGTGAGTCCCCCTTGTCAGCACCACAGATTATCTTCCTAATGCCCGCTGTCAAAACTCTTCTTGTTATATTGCCGCCACCTTGATGGACCACAATATCCGCTGTCCGCCATATTCTGCAACACAAGTGTTGTTTGCGCAAATCCGCCTGGTGTCCATCCTTGGGATTGCGCGAGTGAGTCTTGAGTCGCATGCTGCCTTTTGGGTGTTGAAGGCCTCCACCAGTTGTCTATCTCCGCAGGTCGTCAACATCACCATATTTCGTTGCTGTCTGTGGTGCAGCTTCAATGTATTACTCAATACGGAGTACATACGAAGTAAATCTCCACCTACTAGGTTCCGGGGTCTAAGCCGTTTGCTTTCTCCTCAAACCATCCACCAATAGTTAGCAATATTCGGTAAAATGAAGACCGGCGAATAACCTGAACTGTCCTCGAATTCTGTCTGCCTCTTGCAACAACTCGTGCCCATAAAGCGCGCTGGGCTAGAGAGGTCTGCGGGAGCTTCAAGATGTAGCATAGTGGATGAAGAGTTGCCATGCCTACAGTTACGACAATACGGCATAGCCATGCGGTAGTTAGTTGGTTCCTTTCCTTGTATGGGAGTATTAAAGCCGGGGATCGCATTAAGAAACACCACGTGGATGTAACTTAGACGCAAAGTGTAATTCGTGGACTCAACTTGCCAGTACGCTGATAAGCCCGGGAAATACCCACTCCACCTCATTCTGGGTGTCCGTGATTCATGCGTCCTGGGTGGAGGGTTTGTTTTTGTCCTTTCGCCTTGCAATATTTTCCGCTTGTTGTCGTTTTCTCCGGTATCAGACAAGTCTTGCAGGCTATGACACAGTTAGAGATCGGTGCAATTACCTAAATCAGGTTGTAGTTTCGCCTATTATTGGACTGGGTCCGCAATTTTGTTGGTCGTCCAACCTCTTTCATGCATCAGACACACCCAAGGCGAGCGTTACGAGAACAGTTGGCCGGTCCCAGTTCGTCTCTCAGGATGGCGAGGCGTTTCTTCGTCTCGGATCAGCGCCCAACTTCCCATCATGGTTCCAAATTCTCAATCATTTATTAGTGCCACAAGAATAGCGTCGAAACAATAAAATAGGGTATAACTCCAAAAGAGGTCGCCAGTGCCGGCAACAATAATCTCTGAGGTTGAAAGCAAATGCGTTTATCACCAATCAAAAGAGACTGCGTGCAGAATCCTTGTAGTCAGACAACGTTGTACAGACCTAGACCCTGCAATTTTGGTGGTTCGGATGCAGTTTGTTCTTGTTGTCAAATGCAGACTTCGTTCAAGGACAGGCGTGAAGTGTGAGGAAGTTTCAGGTGCACGTGAACTTGCAAGAGGGTCAAAGGTTCCTTCCGCTTTCCCTGCAAGAGTTTCCATCCAAACTGCCGCATGGAACCTTCAGATCTCGTCAATTCAATTTGCTCGCTCAACTCGTGAGAAGCTGTCAATATATCACAGTCTGCAAGAAATCTGGTGGCCTTGTTCTTGGCTCATATGTCTACAACAATCCAAGACCAGAGAGGTCCATTGTGCCAGCCACTCGCGACCATCCGACCGGCCAACGCCAGTGTGTCAACATGCGTTTGCCATGCATTCGCCTTGCGTGAACCCCTCTTTTGGAAGATGGATGATGCCTGTTCCATCGAGAAACCGCCAATCGAAACTGCCCTTTGCTAGGGTTCGTTGCGGTCTCCTGCGCTGCTCCTCATTAGCTAACTTGCCCGGTAGGGCGTATGGCGTATGGCGTACGGCGTGGGCAAGGTGAAGATGGATGGTAGTTAATTCAGCCCAGCCAAGTTGACCAACCCCATGCCCATGCTCTCCGGCCGTGATATGGATATGGCACATGACTCTTTCGGAATCTTGATCCGTGATTGGCGCAGTGTTTCTTCGGCGCAACCATGTGCTATTCAGCCAGAAACGCGCTCATCATGAAGCTTACTAGTTACTACCCATTTTGAGAACTACATCCGCCCCAACCACTCGAAACAAATGATTCAGTCTAAGCTTTGAAGTGCATGAAAGGCCACGAGGGGCCGACATTCGCCTACGGCTGAATGGCGGTATTCGGCCGACAGTTTAGCTCCGGGCGTGTCGAAGCACTTCAGCACATCATCGGCAGTGCCGCGTTGAAAGGTTGCGGCATTGGGGAACAATGTCGTCTGTTGGCTTCTGCGTCCTTTCTCGATGCCAATGTCCGCCGCTATTTCTCTCCACTTCTTTTGTTTCGTGAAGTTCGACAGCCCACATACTTGCATTGTGGCGGTTTCTGGGCTTTTCCAGCTCTCACCAGATAGTCAATTCGTGTGCAATCACACATCCCCTGCAGCGGCCTTGTTTCCTGAATTGTCACCAGCATTTATCAATTACGTATGTATAGCCTCGCCAACGGGGTGTTACTATTAGTTTCATGGTTCATGGCTTTTCGTCTGCTACCCGGTACAGGTTCAAATTGTACTTCATGTGTAAGTACTGCCCCTGTTCTCCCTCGCGCCTTCCCAAGTTGTGCTTGTCGGTGAAAGCCCGGCGAAATGCAATTGACCAACTTCAACAACTCTCCAACGGCCAAATGATTCTGCTTCAATCATTCAATGTTATTGACCACCGCCAGCTACAGTACAGTATAGTACTTCGCATAGCAAATATTGATGGTCTACCTGCCAGTCTCGGTGGGGTTTATGTGGCTGTTCTTTTGGACTGCTATTGTTTTGTGTCGTTCAGCCCTGGAATGTTCCCCCCCTCGACCCACCAGGCAGCCCAACTGCACAGAAGGACTCAGCAAAGGTCCATGTCATCATCATCATCGCAAACCGGTGAGGTTGCTCTCTGCGACTTTGATCCATCCACCGTGCTCTGGCTTCGTCGTTTGACTCGACGAAGATATGGGGGCGACTTTTAACTGACCATTTGACAGTACTTACTTGGCGTGTCTCCAAGGTAGCATGAGCAATGGATACTCTCGTTACATGAGGACCAATGCTTGTTGATAGGCATGTTGTGCTGTTGCACGCCACGCGCAATTGACATTGTTGAGATCGTCATTCCAAATGCTCAAGCGACAAGGTGTGTAGTCACCGGAGCTGAGCTTGCCAGGCGAGAGTCTTCTTGGTGCAGAGAGATGCCCTTGCGATGGACCAGAGTCCGTGTTTCCATGGAAAGTCTGACTACTGCCGAGGGAGCTCAAGTACTGCAGTCACGGTAATGCGTCAAAAACGACGACATGCCTCTATTTCGACTATTCATGCCCTGTGAATTGAGATTACGAACTTCATTCGACCGTATTGTGTGAACTCCCCCGCCGACAGATTGTCGCAATGCCCGTGGCCGCTCCAGGGTGAATGGATGATGGCGTGGACTACTTGACTGGAAACCTCACCAGGAACAGTCAATACAGCAATTTGAAACACTGGCTCGAGGAGGGTTGGCTGCCACGTGTTTTTAGTGTGAGTCGTGACACAGGCGCTCGACCTGATGCAGGACGCGATGGTACCATAAAACGCCACTTCAATCAAGGTGTGTCGCAAAACGTCAAAGTTGGGAGAGCCTGGCTTGGGGCAGCCCATGTGCACATGAACCGCTACACCAAGTTTGGCAGTCGAGGATGAGAGAGGCTGGCTCAATGTCCCACCCGGCTCTCGGCTCCTGAGCATTTGGGTTGCTTGTCACCTGCTGCTGTCCTGCGTACTGCACTTATTGGCCGATGAGTGGCTAGGACCATCATTTTCTAAATTGGGCAATGCAGCTTGCTGCGTAAAGATTCCCCGACGATTATTGTTGGCGAAGGACAAAAAAAGAGATCAGTGTTTCGCATTCACGTCTCCTAGGTTTTGTATACTATCCGGGCCAACTTGCTTAGCCGTAATGTCTCTGGAAATTGGGCGCGTTCGCGACTGGCTGGCTATTTTATTTCAGTCATAATCGTATGATACTAGCCATGTCTACGCTAACGAGATGCAGTTGCGCCTTTCCGGTACTTGCTGCTGCTCGACTCACTGTTTGCACATGACTACCACGGCTGCTGCCAAGGGCCATTACAACCAAGGATCACCAATAAATCGAAATGCGGGCGATATCCCCAAAAAAGAGTCACTTTCATATGCAAGGCTGCTTAGTGCCAGATCAAACACAAAGCACAACCATCCGGTTACCTTGGCTCCATAAGGCTGTGACCTGGAATTACTATATTAGCCTTACGGGTATGGATAGGTAGGACGGGCTCGCGCCATCATGCAGCCCCTGATGCACCGCCCCCAGAAATTCGCACCAAGCAGGAGGAACACTTTTGTTCATGATAGAATGTCGAACTAAGATGCCTTGAGTCGATCAGGCCCAGGAAGCCAGCTATTTGTCCCAGAGATACCATTGATATGGCACGCTTGAGAGATATATACCGGCGGCCCATGTGCATAGTACCACCAAGACACTGGCGGGGATGTACCGGCAAGCACGGTCCAACAGTTCATTCCTTCGGATGGTTGCAACCAGTATCCGAGTTACAGGTCTTCCCAGGGCCATCGCTGCAGTTTTTGTCATCAAAACATTTGCTGCAGCCTCAAATCATCCTAGGTTCAGCCAGAATCGGTCCACGGGCCATCATATTTCATTTGAGTATTACGTTATGCCTCCTGCATTTCCATGCACGTTAGTTTCACCACTGCCTTCCGCATAGGCCCACTTCACTGTCGGCGACCCTTTAACAATAATCATTTGCCAACTTGCGGCTTGTTGGTGGTCTTTGAGAACCAAACGATTTCATGGCGAATGGTGAGACTGGCCGATTGCTATTCGTGTTGTCGCGAACGAAGACGACTGGTTTCCCGCAATAGCACTGATACCAAATTGAGTCCCAGAGTGGGCTCTCCGTCATCATCATGATGATGTCTCCAGCAAAAGACCATTCAGTACAATGATTACCTCATCGCATGCTCTGCAAGGGTCGAGTCTTGCCCCACACATGGCATCTCCGTCGACGGCAGTTCACATCGGAGGTCGTACCCCTTGACATCAATGGGCCGGGATCATGGCTAAATGGACTCACAGGCTTTAAGCCTAGAGCAAACCTCGATAATAAAGCACTATTTGGTTTGGAGATTAAAGGTAATATGCTGCACGCAAGTAAGTAAACAAGAGAAGTGAGGTCCAGACGGCGGTAAGTGAACGTCTCTGCGCTAGATTGCACCAACCCACCGAGGGGGTTTTTTTTTTTTTTTCTTGGCTATATTCCTCCATCTGCCCCCTTAGCAAGTGCCATTGGAGGTGCAGGTCACTGGCATGCAAGCTTCAAAGATTTCGCGAGGCGTCAAGGCGAATGTTGGGCCAGCATCGGTGTGATGGATTCTGCATAGCGCTGGTGTCAACCAGGATGTCAGAGGTTGGCTGTGCAAATGCTGGATTTCACCTGCAACGTGACCTGTTGTCGCCTGAATCAAATCGAAGGCGGTTATCCGATACGATCACTGCAGCGAAATCAGGCCATAAAAACACAATTAACCATATATTAGCTCCTTTATGAGAGTTGACTACAAAGGTTCTAAGGTTGGATGTTATGGTACGCCTCTTTTTGTTGCACATGGGGTGGAGGGTATGACATATTGAACTCAACACAATGCGCTAATGTTGTCATCAAAAACAAGGGGAGGTCTGATTCCAAATGACCCGAGCTTTTATTGCAATACAACAATGAAACGTAGTCATAAATTTTTTGAAAGTACATTCTCATCGAGAAGCAAGTAAGTACCAAGAAGTATTCACGTCAAAGGTCGATGATAACAAACTTGTTGGGTATGTCAACAGCACGCCATCAAACAAAATACCGACTTGACGCGGGAAGCGATTGGCGAGGCCTTGAGCTTGTGAAACAGCGCCACACCTCTAGCCACCCACGGTAGCCTAAGAGCCTTGCTTTTGTTTGGATCTAACTAGTTGAGGGAGCGAGGCAAATTTGGATGATGCTAAACCCGTTGAGCTGTCTGGTTTCGAAGACGATGGCAGGCTGCGGAGCTTGAAGTATTGAAGGCTTGACCCCATTTGCCTACCTAGGTACCTAGGGACGTTAGCTCAATGCCAGGAGCATACAATCCGAACAGCGTCTGATTCAGTGGCGTTACAAGAGCGTCGGGCGGATCGCGGTATCAAGTCTCCAATGGAATATGTGTGAGTTCAGAAACCGGGTGTCGGAAAGTTTAAAGTCTTGGTTGCTTGTACCACCACTTTCGGCCACAAGTCAAGTTTTACTAGGGATTGACAGCGGTCAACCCAGAACCAACGTTCAGGGTTCAGGGGACGGGAACGGTGAAAATGGCGTGAGCCGGTACCGAGTCCACAGCCGTGATATCGGGATGGCTGTCCAATCGCATTCTACAACCAATCGCATCTGCTTGGATGAAGTTGAGCCAGGTGTTCAAGCTCCAGTCACAAGGCGACGAACCTCTGTATCACTCGATTCCCTAAGAACGAAACATCTTCAAACAGTTTGTGTGCGTTTGGGTAACATGGCTTGTTTCCTGATGAGCCATGACAACACTATCTTCGGGGTATGGATCTACAGCAATTGAATGTGCGCATTCGAGTCATGATGCACTGTTGGCTTCATGGCTTCTCGGAACCAAGATCTCGTGTTGCTATGTTTGTTGATACGGTCACGCCAGTAAGGGGGCATTGACAAAATGCACTACTACTAAGGCTGGGAAAACGACAACGGACTCATAGCAGCGAATTGGCCCTACGTACATTTCGCACCACCACGATTCGCTCAAAGTCTGCAGTCTCACACGGAATGGCCCGAGATCGACCGTGGATAAAATTCCCGGCTGCCTGACTCCGAGATTATGGCCTAGCAGACAGGAGAAGATTAACTACAAGCACATGAAGGATGGTTGGGCTCCGTATTCCCCGTAAATATCTCGAGAGGTGGTTGCTTACATTGCAGGATGATGACGATTCACCTGAGGCTGACCGAGATATTATTATCATTGATGTCTGGTAGCTACGGAGTATAGTCCAGAGGTATGGTATGTCAGGCTGTTCGACCAGGTCCAAGGCGGCGCACAGTCGAATGAGGAGATCCATCAGACTCTGTAGCACAGGTACAATGTAGGGTACAAAGTAGTGTACCTCGACTATTCATGTCACCTTATTCTTTCGCAACAAAACCTCAATTCACCGCGGGCTGGCATTGGGGGGGTGTATCTGGCGAATACTCTAAGCACCCTTCCCATTGGAATCTTTGCCGGTCGATCAGCTTTGCCGACTCATCGGGGAACTTTAGATCTCGCGCCTCCTGCGCCACAACGGTTTTGACAGCTCTCCATACTTGGTTCTACAAGCGACAAGCTCAAAAGCAGACGCAATGCCTCACTTCGCCGAAAACGAAACGTGAGCGAACAGAACTGGAAAGCACTTCCGTTCTTTAGTGGGGCAAGAGGTTGAAAATGAGACCAGACCAGACTCTTGAGAGAGGCTACGGAAGACGGAAACGGCAAAGCAAACACCTATCGAGGCAATCATGGGCAGCCGAGCAGAATCAGCTGCCATGAACATGTTACTCTTTCGATCCTAGTCGGATTGCCCTGCCTCATCGGAGATTCAAAACACTCCAGTCTCCATCACGCACAGATGTAAACGCCCCGCTCGAACAGAGATGCGCTAAATCTCACCAAATTTATGCCATTGGACCCGGCTGGCAAGTTAAAGGTTGGAGCAAAGGCTTCTGTGCTGGTTCGCCTTGGCCGCTTGTCACGTCGCTTTAGAGAATTGGAATGTTTGATGATCGACATGTCGAAGTCGAATTGGGCAAATTAATGTCTAACGTAGCACCGACTGTTACAACTTGACCAGACCCTTTCTGAGTCTTGGAGAGCCATGACCAGGACTCTTGACCATCAAAGCGGCGGACTGCTCACCAAACGCACCGCGCTAATGGATCCGCCTCTTCCTGATGAGTTCCTAATAATTGTTTGTCAAACGTCAAACACCACAATCCTGTATGTGGATATGAGAGTGTGGGTAGTACAGGGAGAGAGGAAACACCAGATGGAGTCTGATTCCAATTGCCCTTGATGCCGGGTTTCAACCCGGCAGCGATAGATATCAAGACGGTAGGGTGGTGAGCTAGCGGGAACTACCGGTGATGATGCGATGGGATGCGACGAGATCCTCTGTTCGAATATGGAGCGTAATTTGAGCTCGTTTGGAGATTTTCGGAAAGAGCCTGGTGAGAATTTGACGACGAAATAGGTATAGACCATGGCGAGTCAGTACTGCACGGATACCAGAATCCTTACAGTCGATCGAAAATCACATGGCAGCCAACTCAGGCAACAGTCGGCTATTGTCATCCTGGTCTAACATCACAAGATGCCAATAACTGTATGGAGTATACGATAGCTGGATGAAACTCTTTGAACACCCGACATTGCCGTGCCAGGATGCCGGAATGCCTCCACTACGGTCACGATTGGTGAGTGCGAGGCGCCTTGTTGGACGTAACTATTGTTACCAATTTGAGAGAGTTTTCGACTTCATTAGGCCCACGCCATTCGGCCAACGAAGGTAAGCACAAACTGATCCCAGATGAATTACGGAGCACCTTTCTTGGCCTCTCAGCGGTCTTGATATGGAATTTCAACCATGTCCACCTCTCGGCGCCGAGGGTCGGTCCAGAGCCGGGGGAGATCGGTGGGCCTTGGCCTGTTCATCTTTCCCTGTTGTACCCTTTCCACTGGCGGAACACCAATGTTGTGAAAGGGAGTCCTGAACACTGCTTCATGGATTGATCCAGTCTGGCTTACTAGAGTTGTGAGAACGAAAGCCTTTCTAATGTGAGAACCCCCGCAGCACCGTCATAGCGAGACAGTGCTAACGAGACCCTGAATTCAACAGAGTAGAGATCATTGTTGCACAATGAAGGGGGTTTGCCCCATTCGTTTGGCTACGTACTTGCTAAGCGCTGCAGTAACGTAACCAACGAAAGCTGTAGGAATCCTGGCAAGGGTTTATTGATGTTAGTTGAGAGCATAATTTACCTTCTCAACCTCCCCATAGAGCTTTGTCAGTTTTGTCAGTACGCTGCATTACTGTCCAAATTGCTCCTAAGTTGTGGGAATACTCGCCCTCGGGGCTCAAGGCGAGCTGTAATTGACCAAGGCCCATTGACGCCATTAGAGGATCATATTTTCCTTGGTCGTATCTCCCTCAAGGTTGAGAGAGGACTGCCGCACACGATTGTCAGGCACACCTTTACTTTCCTTGTGCCAGAACGCATTGTCACAGTGTACGGTTTCAACAACTCCTGCCATTGTGTGCGCTCATGGCGATTGACTTCGTCTTGACTCTTTGCCGGCCGGCTGTCGATAAGCACGCCGACACTGATCCTTCACTGCATGGCATCAGAGTAATTTGGGCAAGTCCTTTGCCATTATGGCAACAATTCAACCTGATACCTGCGTCGAGCTTCCAGTTTGGGCATTGCTGTCAACGTGTGTTTCCTTCCTCCAGTCACATCACAGAGTCTCTGCACTGAAATGCTGCGCATGAGAACCCTTGACATCCGTGTCGGGGACTGCATGTGTGTGCTGAATACCAGCTTCCCATGGGTTCGCATAATATGTTGGAAGGGATTTGAGTCTCACAAAGGATCCAATAACTGCCAGGCAGCTACATGACCGCTTCTCCTGATGGGTCACTGTTCTTGATGCTTGTGACCGGTGAAAGGGCAACCCCTGGATTACGGTGACCACGGTGGCCAACTCTTCACCCTTCACCTTCCATCTATTACAGACTTCTGTTGATTGGCGTTGGCAACGTACATCGGTGTCATAGTGACAGCGCGTTTGATTCGCGCGCCTAGAATATCGGTTCTCCTTTCTCCAGACTATTCACCGCCTGCACACTGACGAAAAGACAAGGCTCGATATTTGACGGCTGTACCAAAACTCGTGTTCCACAACATCAGATCTATGCAGGGTTTGACCTGAGAATACCACTGCGGCTGCATTGCATAGCCTACCTTCATTTGTCATCGCCAATCTCGCTCTTTTTCCCGAGTCAGATGGTCATACGCTCGATAATTCACCGAGAGCCTGCAGTTCAGACCGGTGTGGGCCATGGTTGGGATTTCAGTCTTGCACAACAGGCGCCTCAACTGTGAAGTGAGCTGTTGAGGCTGTCCAAGGCTTCGGACAGGTATACACGTAAGAGTCAATCAACTCCGAACTCACACTGCTCTCGGGCAAATCTTCTGCAGATGTTGAGGCTAATTGCTGGAAGTCAGCTTTGGCGAGCACCCCACGGCAGGGGTAGGTTGAAAACACCAGACATTTCGTTCTTGCCTTTCCGTGGCGATTTGCCAAGACGTATTTCCATACCTACTTCGGCATTTTTGTTGCACCACGCAATTCTACGCCCTTTGCGCTTCAAGGGGTTGCCGGCTCAGCCTCACCAGATATTTCTAGATGTTGCAATTGAGTCTATTACGAACAAATTGCTCGGACGGCGATTCACCACGTCCGGGGCGTGCCGCACCATGGAGGCTAACCCCGGCTGCTCGAAGGTTTGCGCTTCTATAACTAAATATAACCATGTGAAGACACAGTATTGACCTGCCCAGGGCCTTTTTGCGGTGTCTTCGACTACTCCATAACCCTTCCCTCGTCGCTTCTTTGCTCGGGAAATTTACAACTTCACAGGTCTGACAGAGCGTTCTGGGTGTAGTATTGCTCTTGCGCTAATTGACATCTGGCTTTACGGGTACGAGCCAGACAATGACTACGGATAAGATTAACCAGAACTGATGCGGCTGAAGTTCTCTGAGTGCATTTCCCAATGCCGCGGGCTTTGGAGCGGTGATGCCGTTCGATCAGCATGTTGAAACACACAAGGCGACTTCAACATGTCCATCATGTTGGTTGGCAGGCTTCACCCTTTGACATGTGTTTACGAATCAAGGCATTTAACTTGCCATGGACAGTGATACCGCAAACTCCCGCCATTGGTCCGTATTAAATTTGATCTTGGCTCAAAAGGACTGGTGGCACTGATCCAGAGAAGCTTCCTGTCCAAGGTTCTTGGAAGAGGTCTCTGCGTTGCATATGCCGGGCGAGTGTTGTTATATCCAGGACGTCATATGCTAAATTCAGCCAGGACCTATGTTGCAGGTATGTCTGAGCAAAAGCCGATAAATGTTTGCAAAATATTAGGGCACTGACAGTAATTTGAACAGCATATTGGCGCCGTGCCAGGTCGAGGTCAACGCTTTGTTAAGCGACATGCCTTGTCCAAATCGTTCAACGTCGTCATTAATTCATAGATAAATTGATACGGGCCAAACTTGGATAGAAGACACGCTGTAGCACCAAACATCTTGGGGCTGACCAGTTCGTCAACGGCAGAGATTACGAAATACAACAATCCCGACTGTTGACAAGCGCCGCCCATGAACCAGCCGGGAGTTCAACTGTGCGATAAATATAGATTAGCCTGTTGGTAGGTGGCTTGTTTGCTCCTCGGCCCAATTTCCCTGGCGAATGTCGCTTGGCAGAAAGCCCTTGCCCTGCTTTCATGTCCTGGTCTGGACTCGCTTGGCACGCAACAGTTGTGCAGGCGAGACAGAGGGCGAACTGTGGTGGCTTCGTTCAGCTGCAATTGACACGCAACGAGATGGTGCCTGTGGCGTAGACAGAAATACGTCTCTAGCCGGTGTTTTGGCAGAGTTCCGTCCAATCCTTTGGCCTCAATGGCCATCCGTGGTTGAGCTATGGGCCTACTTCGTCAGAGCCGGAGAATGGCCTTGTTTGGTTGCCATATTTGGCGGCGTCAATTACTCCTCTCTCTTGAGACGTCGTATAAGGTTGAGATGGGTCCGACAGTCATGTCAGGGTATGCAATGTCACCATCCCATGGTTGCCAATGTTGTCATCCCTGACACATCTTGTATCACCAACACCTGTGTTCCTGGGTACCGATATATCGGTACCAATAGGCAAGAGGCGATTCAATCTCTTGGGCTACTGCAGTCTTCACGGCGACCTGTGGGACATCAGAATTGGGACACGCTTGTCGGAACTGGCTAAAGCAAATTAAAAAAACTTGGATATACCTTCGACCAACAGCACGCAATATTTAGCTTTCTGTGGTTGGTACTAACGTACCTAAAAGCAAAAATGGGTGTCAGTATGTACAATGTACCTGAAGGTATGTATACGCCGCCAACTCGGAGTTGGTGCTCTCAAAGCTGCATAGTTTTCTCAACCGGCTTTGGCCGGAGCCATAACCCTGTGTGGAAGAAGGATGGATAACCGTTTGAACCGTTGACGATTTAGCCCGAGGCTAGAAAAGCAATACAAAGAATCAACAAAAAGAATTCCACTATATGACAGGGGGGACAAAGCGACTTGCCCGCCCGTGTACTCCGTATTGTAGGGTTATCCCATCAAACATGGGACACTAAACTGACTGACACTATTGCGGGGGCCCACGGTTCACCTTCTTACAGAGTACGGAGTACTTGGGGAGGTATTTCATCCAGCATCTCCTGTCAGATAATGATGTGTATTTTGACAAGACTTGAGACGAACACCAGACCTTTTGCCCCCCCGGCAGAACCACCAAATGTTTGGGACCAAGTGGGAAGCACGCACGGACGGAACGGGCTTCCGAGCCATTCCAGACATGTTCCAATGTTGGTTCTGCTCACGACCCCAGCTTGTGCCGCCCGCAGTCTATGCGATGCCGGTTCAAGTGCACAGAGTATGCCTACTCGTATCCTTGGGACTATGCACGGAGTGTTGCTCCGTGTTGCCTCATACATCCCCGGTATCATCACGTTGGGCCTTGGCTGGGGACGGGAAAATGAGAAGTGACGGCCCGGATGCGGACCCGGATTCCGGTGCTTTTGAAGTTGCAGTTGTAATTTACCTGCATCTAAAATTTTCGTTTCGTTTCGGTCTTGTTTGGATGACAATTACTCTGTACAATAATGCTGCAACACTAGTCGCATAGGATGGTTCACAACAACGGTGGGAGAATTGAGAAAGACACATGATGCAAGACTTGACCTTTATTCCGCTTGCAAAAAACACTATCGATCGCAGCCAAGGCTTTTGGTGGTCTCTTGTTAGTCTGATTGAGTGAAGAGTTTGACAACCAACAAACCCCTCACCAACTAACCAGACAATGCAATGTTGGAAAAAGCAAAAGCAAAAGCAACAGCAAAGCAACTAGTCGATGCGACATCAAAGGACTGGCGGCAGAAGGGGCGGAGGCCAAAAAGCAAAGTGCACCAGACACAAATGAGAACAGACCAGACGACGAAGGAGAGAAGAAAAAACCGCAAGGTGAAAAATAAAAATAAAAAAATGAGCCATCACAGCGCCACTTCCTTCGGCTAAGCTTATTCAACCAACATCAAACGTCAATCTCGCCGCGTCTATCGCCTCGCATCAGATAATCTTGGTCACCAGGTGAATGGCACATGCATGCGAGATGCGGGTGTGTTGGATGGATGGAACCTTGAACATGGTTCCGCCCTGGCCGATGGAGAATGCAATAAAGTACTGTATAATCTCTCCATTGTAACAAATAGGCCCTGTATCTAACATGTCAAGTTCCAAGGATATTTGCTAACTACCTAGTAGTTTACTCCATACACTGGTTCATTTTGGGATGAGATGAGACGAGACGGACGGCACGGCCTGGCAGGGTTGCTTGCTGGTGGTCTGCATGACGACTGGAGTTTCAATTCAACCAGCTTTTGTCCCTATCAATCTGATATGTAAGATTTTCTGCTCTCTTTGCTAAGTGCAGAACACGAGCAAGAACAAGAACAAGAACAAGAACTGTGGGTTCTGTTTACTTTCCTTTTTTTTGGTCACAGCACTGTAACCATTGTTTCCGGTTGCTTTCTTTTTTCTGTTTTTGTCCCGTTGCTGCATTTTCGCATCCTGGTGTTTATGACATGTGAAGAGAGGGTCATCATACTGTACACACACTCACTCACTCACTCAGTTGTATACTCCCGGCTCACATCATTTCTGCTCACATAACGCAAACATCTGCGTTATTTAGGATCAAAATGATGACATTCACACTCAACACCAGACGTCAATAAATACTGTGTCGATACTCCGTACATGTCTACCATCTGAGACATCTCTGTCAAAAGCCCCCCTTTCGCAGCAAATAAATAGCCGCAACCACATGGCCACATGGCCAAACATGCCGTCATGACACCCTCCCATCTCTGATGGAGCATCAACCGCCCCATCAGGACGCATACATACATCCATACCCCCAATGCAGTTGCATCTGCTAGTATCAAAAATGAGAAGCCTAGTCACGTCACGTCCACGACGACACCAACAGCCTGCCACTTCACCAAAAATGCACACTCCCGTACGGTACGTCCGGCACTGCCTGCCCTGATCTATCACATCCGGATCATGCAAACGCCCCCCCTGGGACTTAGTTTTCGTGCAAAATGCCCCCCAAACACTGCTTCAAATCTCAAAAAGCATAGAGACTTGTGCGGTTGTATCTTTTCCCAATCCATCTCGTACCTGGTCTGAACGCGAACTCTGGTACACGCCATTGCTTTGCACGCCGTCGCATTTCTATATCCAAGGGGCGTGTTGTAGCTCGGTAGATTGTAAATTACTGCTGTTTGCATGCATATTCCAACAGTATCATGTTGAGCAGTGATGAGATTTCAGGCTCAGACGGGACAATTTCGAAACGGTTCAACACATGACTAACCGCCGTCCCATACTCAACCCGTATATACAATCTATACACTTCCCTGCCCTATAAATGCAATACAAATAGATTACAACCCGTAAAATCACTACTACCGTATCCAAATAAACCTCAAACCCCGAAAAGCGGTCAGTATAAACCCTCTTAATCTCAAAACCTGTTCCTCACCGCCAGTACTTCAATACCGAATCCAACTCCATCTCTTCCCTGCCACACCCGTTTTCAGACACAGACAACCAAATTACCAACATGAAAAAAAACCCATCCCACATGCCCTACCAGTCCCGTGCTCTCGGCCCGTTTCCCACAACGTGCATCCAACGTTGGCGCGGGCCGGAAACCCGGCTCACGAACCATGACAGTGTAACGGTTCTGGCGTAATTTGTGCCCAGAGCTCGGTCACTACGCTGGCGTATGCTCCTGGGGTAGCATGTTGGGTCTTTTTGGGTTTTTGGTCCAAAAGCTTGGATGGGGTTAGACGCTGTCATCGTGTGTTGGTTTAACCATTGTAGTACAAAGCTCGCTATCATCGTCATATTTGGAATATGTAACCTTGAGTAGCATTTGTGCTACGTATCCGTGCTCGTTGTGTATCCCACTCCCCAAACTTTGTTAGTATCCCACTCCCAGACATCAAACTCGGCCGAGATGCGATGAATGCCCAGGTATTTGGAATCAGCGACAGCCGGCCGACATGCCGACCTTGCCGCATTTTGAACTCACCATCGTGGCTTGGATATCAAGATGGTAGCTGCTGTTGGAGAATTTACCCGTGTCGATGGGTAGTAAAACAATGCATGCAAACACCGTTACGTCATTATGTCCTTGACAAACACTTGGATATTGGTTCGGTATCCAGGAAGGAAGCTCTCCCGAGACTTTGTCGGCCAACGCTTGTTCGGGACCAGGTATTTGTCAATGATGCAGGTCCCTCTTCCGGGGCGATCTCCGAGTTGTGAATTGACTGAGGCTTGCTGGTTGTTAGTTATGGTGGTGGATTGGATGGAGGGGTGTTGATACTTGGTATTTGATATTCAGGTAAATGTATGTCAATGTGTTTAAATGATTATTTGTAAATATTTAAATTAGACCTTGCAATATGCCTAGTCTTAGTGCTCATGTAATCGCACAGGAGGATCGTGTCTTGGTTCAGGAGAGACATGTGATACGAACTAACTGCTACGTCAACGATAACAAAGAAAGATACTACCGCCAGTTAGACTTTGGAAAGACACGGTCAGACATGAGATATGGCTCGTCGTGTATCAGCACTCGCGGTACAACTTAAAGACAGTGACTTGATCAACCGTCAGTACTGAACTTAAATGATGCTCGTTATAGATATATTGTCAAGTCATACTTTATAGACCATGCTTTGAATGTCGATACTGGAAACAATATCAGGTGTACCATCGCTTGTAAACACTTGTGACAAACCCCATCACCAAACTCACGTGCAAGAACTCCCAGCCGTCACGATATCTGTTCATCACACAGCACGTTGTCATGCTCACGTCTAGCACAAGAGAAAATTGGTTGACGCAGAAACCCTGCTGTGCCATAGTATTCGTCGTAAGCGGTCATCATCCATGGACGGGTTGAGCAATCCATGGTGATCGTGTTGAAGAAATTAACTTCCTCATATGCCTGCTGTATGATGCTATTTATCCCCTTTTGCATGCTCCCTCCTCTAGGTAACGCACTACACGTTGGTCTCCTGGGTATAGGTTTATTTCGCCTCAACGCTCAATTTCAATTCATCCTCCGTCGTAGGCGAGCCGTTGGATCCGTCGGTGGCATTGGACTCGCCGCTCGTGAGACCCTTTCGGATGGCCAAGACGCTATCAACGATGACGGCGTCGATGCCTTCTTTTACTTGTCTCTGTAAAATGATTAGCTCAAGTCGATCCTAGACGACAATGATACAAGAGACACCATACCTGAACCATAATAGGATCGTTATTCAGCACACCGTAGCTGACGCACACCAGCCCAATTTCTTTCACCACCTTGACCAAGCGGGGGCTGTTGATCAACGGCTCAGCAGCGGACACAATGCCGAGCAAGTTCCAGCGGCTTGCAAACCGAATTGCTTCCTGTAGTGATGATGCGCGAATGTCTCCAACAGGACTGCAGCCCGCGTCCGTGAGAAACAGGATAGGGATAGAAGGCTGCTTGAAACTGAGACAGAGGCAGATGTCTGGATTGAAGGAGCTGAAGATGATGTGGCGGTTCTCAGCCAGATCATACACTTTGGACAATACGGTATCACAGAAGGAATTGAGCTCAACTGCATATGTGTCCATTTCGTGCTCTTCGCTCTCATGAAGCATGGGGTACTTGAGCTCCATGTTGAAGCCAATCTCCTCTGGCAGTTGTCGAAACAAATCTTCCAGCGTGGCAAAGGGGGCCTGGATAAAGTTTCCGCGGGAATTGGCCTTGTAACCCTTTGCCTTGAAATCTCTGGTGTGCTTCATGCGTTCTTCCATCTCCCTATTCCCGGTACCAGCATAACCCATGGACAGTGACCGCTTGGGGGGTGCAAAGCTGCTGCTGCGAGGCCGAATAGGGAGGTCATCAAGGCTTTCCCTATCTAACCCATTCTTATGAGCTCGGTCTCTGGCCTTGTCCGGGTTGATGTGCAAGAACTGCTCCAGTGTAAGGGTGTGAACTGGAGCGTCGATTCCAGTTTCACTGACAAGGAAGTCGTGGTAGATGACTGGGACGTGGTCCTTGGTCAACTGGACATCAAACTCAACGTATTGAGCACCAAGGTTGGCGGCGGCGATGAAAGATGGTAACGTATTCTCTCCAAGCTGGAGCGACTTATTAGATGTAAGATTTTTGCCTAGACCGCGGTGGCCGATGAGCATCGTTGACGAGAGCTTTCTCCAGTACGTCTGCCGCGATGTAATCTCCATGTTGGGGTGGTAGAAGGGCGTGATGACGAGAAAGTTGAAGTTGACAGTACCAATAACGTCCAGGTTACTAGACATGATGGGGACACAGACATCTCCCTGGAGATTCATCCGCCGTGAGCCAATAGTGGGCTTCACTGTGGAAAGCAGGGCAACAGCGCGACCAATCTTGTTCTTTTCGCTGCCGGAATAGGTTGGAATGATATCAAACAGCAGCTTGACCTTGCTTGCGTCGGTGGTCTTGAAAACAACTGGTTCCGTGGAAATTCCTTCGTGGACGGGAAGATCGATGGTGGTAGGATCGCCTTGGGCGCCATTGGCACTCACAACGACAGAAAGTGCTGTGTCGAGTTGTGTACTGTGGGCTTCGGTCAGAGGAACACTGTCCAGGTGAACAGCTTCTGTGGACTTTCGAATGTCCATCGTTCCCAAGCTCACTAGCACCAAGCTCTCGTTTGTGAGATAACGATGTCCAAAGGTCTTGACTGGCTCTGCAGGGCGAGAAACACTGCCGTTGGGTACATTGGACCGCCGTCCATCGATGGATGAGTTCTCTGGTGGGTGGGACTGCTGTAGGCCTTGCGCTATTCTCGCGGCAGCCTCTTCTTCATTGGTATGCGTAGCGAGATAACGAGCGATATCCATGTGTCCTCGAAGGGTGGCATGTTCCTTGGCAGTCCAGCCCGATGCATCTGGTTTTGATACGTCGGCGCCAGCATCAACGAGAAGCTGCACAACTGAGAGAGAGCCGTCGACAGCTGCCACATGGAGAGGAGTCCAAGAATAAGAGTTTTCTGCAATCTCAATATCGGCTTTTTGAGAGTCGCTACCACGAAGAATGATGCGGGCACAAGCTTCGTGACCAAATCTGGCTGCAATATGCATTGCCGTTTCGCCAGTCTTGTCAGTCCAATTGATGTCTACTCCTGCATCAACAAGCATTTGAACAATTGGTTCATAGTTGGACTTTGTGGCCAGGGCTAGAGAAGCACCAGATTTTTGTATGGTCTTTCGAATCTGGACCTTGGCCTCACTGCTTCCCTGCCAATTTTCGCCTTGGAGCAATGCTTGCGTGGTCAGGGGATGACCGCCCATGACGCTCAAGTGAAGTGGTGCGAAGCCATCGTTGTCGTGCCATTCAGGGGCATCAATGCCATCCTTGGCGTCAAACTGGTTCCAATCCTGCATATACTTCATGATAATTTGACAGACGACGACAAATCCAAACTGGGCGGCATAGTGCAAAGGAAGGCGCCCAAAGGAATCGCGGCTCTTCAAAGCCACGTGCTGGCTCTCGCTAAGCTGGTCCAGGAGATAAAGCAGTAATTGAACGGCCTCGTCTTCCTTGGAAAGAAGGTTTGACTCCTTGGTGTTGATTGCTTTGACAGCAAGGGTGGACGACACGGCTGGCTGCAGGTGCCGATTGGTGAATTGTGTCCCGACAGGCACGGGATACGCACTTGAGTCCTCATCTTGAGCTGCAGACTTTGTACGACCAATGTGGATGACCAGTCGGTGGATGCAGTTCCGGCCATTAATGTCATCCGGTTCGTCCAAATCTTTGATCTGGGTAAGAAGGTACGTGATGCACTGTCGGGAGCGGCCAGAGATGGACCGCTGAAGAAGGTTCAGCAACAACGTCTGAACTGCTGCCTCTGAGGCAACATTGGCGTCCGTCAGACCCCATTTGAGCGATGATACGTCGTCATTGCGAACAGCATGGTCCAAGATGTCCAACTGCGCCTGTGGCAAGTTCAGCATAGCCTTGGCCGAAGCACGACCCAGGGAGCGAGTAGAGCGATCTGACGTGGAATCGTCCACTTGCTGGGCATCGCTAAGCACAGATAGCCAGCGGTTTATTTCAGCAAGCAATCTAGTAATGTTTCCATCCTTGGCAAACTGCTTCGGGTCAACCTTGGTAGAGATGTATCGATGTTGGTAGGAAATCTGCGGGACTTTCTTATCCAGTTTCTTGGTAATCTTGACAAAACCTCTGCGGTTGATCTCACCGAACCATTGGAGATTCCTTAGCTGTGTCCGCAGCTCCAGCAAGGCGCCCATAACCTCTTCAACCTCATCTTGGTCAAGAGTGGCCACGACATCGGGGACGCGGCCATAGCGATTGTGAAGGATGTTCAACCGCCGGCATGCCTCTGCGAACTTCTTGTTGTAGAAAGAGTCGACATCTTCAAGATTGCGGTCGAGGGCGAAGAAGAGTTCTGCCGAGGGGTCATGAGTTAGGGGACCCGGGGGTTTAGAAACCCCCCGAATGCATTCTTCTCGTTTAGGAGTTATGAAGTCATGTATGGCAAAGAAGCCCACCTGCTGGATCTACCGTCTCTCCATTCCTTGATTTTTCCGCCAGAGCTTTGACGAGTTTCTTAAGGCCCTTGTAGTTGATATACGAAGCCGCCCACTCGGGGACCTGATTGCGTGGCAGGCTTTACATGTTGCGAAAAGCAAAGCGAAGTCTTAGTGACTCTGCCCATCCAAGTTTTGTTTCCCTTTTGCTGGGGGGGTAATGTTTTTACAAGGAAAACGATGGAATTCCTGGGGGGCACTCACTTCCTTCCAAACTTCATACTGCCCGAGATGCCAACTTTTTTTCCCTGCTTCAAATCTTCTCACTCTGAATGCGCGCTATGCACCTGCTAGAATTTAGCCGCGCTCTGGGGAGTTCGAGTCAAGTTCAATTGGTGAGCAAAAGGGACTGAGCCCTACCCCTGGCTGACGTCCCTATGAACAAAGCCCCTCGATAAGATTGACTGAGCACAGACGAAGAATGCAATGAAGAGACCACCAACCACAACAAAAAATACCAACAGTGCAAGACAAGAGGGAAAAAATACAGAAAGAGGATAAAACTATAAGAACCAGGAGAAATAGCAAGTCGCTTAAATGAAGGCAAATAACGGACCGCGACTCCCGAGTGCCGACCGAAAGTTGTGGAGAGAGATGGACCCCAATATGGTCGCGTGATCGTCGCCCCGTGTTGGAAAGTCCCCAGCTAAGACTTACAATAGCAGTCAATCCTTTCTGAAAGGACTAGACGGTATCGTGAGACGGCTGCGTCGGCGAGTAGTGTCCCACTGTGCCTGGGGTGAATAGACAGCAGGGAGCGAGTCGTCTACCGATTCTTCTCTCTTGGCGCTTGGCGTCGTGTGTCTCAAGAGGGTTCTTGGCAATGAATCGTCGGAATCAATCAATCACCGCATCGGCAGAAGATGAGCGAAAGATGAACGGGACAAACCCGCCATTATTATAAGAACTTTGTGTGCCTCGTGGGGTTTTTGACCTTGCTGCATCTCCAGAAGATTTTCAATGATTGACCCTCAACCATGTGCGAGTAATTGAATGATTATGTGGGGAAAGCCATGTCATCCTTTCGGGTTGACGGCCGAAGGAACAAAGACGAACGCGATGGATTGGAGGAAGGAGCGTCAGAGGCTGTCAGGGAGGTTTGGTGAGAAATGAAAAGGGGGGAGTGAATCTATCCACCTTCCAGCCAGTTCTTGCCGCCGATTGGTGACCGTGGACGAGGTCCTCAATCTGACTGGATAAAGTCGCATCAGTGAGAACTCAGATGCCTTTCAACATTTACAACGCCCGCACCGTCTGCTTCATCAATCACTGCTTTATCCACGCCTCCGTCTCCCTTGGACGCCGTCAAATTCCGTACATGTCCAGTATTGTTGCCTCACCGCGTTATGTTTCACTCTGGTGTGCAGCTTGCATTATCGTAAACACCGCCGCCAATCCACGCTTCAAATACCAGCAACGTGTCTTGCAGGGCTGTATGCCCAAGCATTGGTGCTTCACCCATGCACCTCCCCACGCGCCAGGCACGCTCAGCATAACCGTAATCTACATCTGTGATACTCAATGTCTCACTTTCATATATCCGTATACTCTGTGCCATGTGATGTGTGCAGCTCACGGAAGCATAACTGACTGCTCTTATGCTGTGGCCACCATGAAACGCAGTGTGAGCATGCAAGGGAACATGTGGACAATATATATGTACTGTACTGTACGGAGTATATGGATGAAAAAATGTACAAGTGCGGGCGCTATCTAATCATTATCCAGTCAATATCCTCAGCCGTTTCATCTCTAGTCATCCACCTTCTGGTATCATACAATACAATAGCATGCTACTATTCAGGATCCTACAGCCCATTGTCTTCCCTCCACGTAGGTTGTACGATGTGAAGGGCGTTGCCATGCAAGCAGTCCTCTTGGTTTGAAACTGAGCCCTTCTGGAACATGTACCTGTTTCCGTTCCCAGCCACTCACTGCCGTAGAAGGCGTGGCAGTTTCTTGTTGTCTTTCTCCTTTGTTTCCCTCTATCCGGTCTTCCACAGTCATGGTCTCCATTTCCTCCACCAAATCGGCATCCTCAACAACCTGGTCTCCACTGCCCGCTCGATTCAACCGACGTGACAGAGGTCCAGTTGGAACCAACTCACCCTCGAGCTCCCGGGTCAACGCTTGGGACTTCTCGACAGCCCCCGTGCCAATGTACATTGCCATAGATTCTCTGAATGTCGATGAGAATTCAGGGTAGAGAAGTTTGCTCTCTATTGAAAGCGTCGTTTTCCGGACAAACTCATACTCCTTCCACATACTCTCGAGTTGCAACAGCCGGCTCTTGGATATAGTTAATTGGCTGTTCTCTGCCTCAGTTGGCGTCTGAAAGCTACCAGAATATATTTCTGGTAACAGTAGATTCGCCTTGGCTAGTGACTCCAACAGTCGTTGGAATTTGGGTCCAGAAATGTCCAAGTTTGCGAGACCCGTTTCGCTAGGTTGCGGTGAATGTTGTCCGAGTCCGCAAAGGTCGATTAGAGCGAAAACCCTGCCGACGAGGTAGGCTGCAGTGTTATCGTCTTCCAGTGACAAGAGGAGCTCCCATTTCTTCTGACTATTGGAAAGACCCCGGACTAACCTCACAGCTGCTCTCCAATCAAGAGCAGTGACGCACTCATCAAACAGTTGCTTGACCGCGTTTGTGCTCAACTCAACGCCAGAACGCAAGCACGAGACGAAGAATGACGCGGCTTCGTCAAAAAGCTTGAAGTGGAGGAGGCCATTGAGGATTGTTTCCACCAAAGGCACATTGAGAGGGACATGTTCCCATACCCAATTTCCTGTGCGCGTACGCAGCTTGGAATTTGCAGCCCATTTTTCCATGCCCCAATGTTCGATGTCTTTGAGATGTCGTCTACCCATCTTGCCACCAGACTTTCCATCCAGCCCAGTGAGACATGCCAAAGCCCGCAGAAACTGGCCATGATTTTGCGTTACCTTGTAATGGTTGAGAATCGCTGTAAAGGTAGATGGGGTCGGTTTCAACAACCGTCTATGGAAAAAGGAGTACACCAAAGCGTCGGAGAAGGCGTGGTGGCCGGACTTGTCAAAAGCAACAATGAGAGTGTTGTATGTATGCATATCGGGAGGATGAGCCGATACAAGGAGATTGTAGCAGACTCTTCCGATCTTCTCTTTCCAGCTCAGGCCCTTGGTCTCGATCAAAGATCGGATCTGGCTGTTCAAAGCAGCTGTGTTTCTGGTCGCTTTCTCCGGATCTACTGATCGGAATGAGAAGTTTGGATATCCCTTCGCTGTGAGCCCCTTGGCCTCATCAAATGCCGGGCTTGACGTTGAGCCATTGTCGAAGATCTCCGCACGGTCCAGCAATTGTTGAACGAGATATTCAATGCTGCGTGTTTCGCGGAGCAATTGTGTTTGATTGAGCGACTCTCGGAAGCTGATCCGTTCATCTCGCTCTTCAACCATGATCGCCCTTTCCAACTGCTCGTAATTGATCTGTCTCGAGCGGCGCAACGAGGGCTCTCCTAGGGTGTTGTAAAAGTCTTCCTTCAGGTCGGCAACTAGCTCGGATGCGGCGATGGTCGCTGGTTTGTCGATTTCCTTCATAAATGGCCGGTTTCGGTAAATTGCCTTGAGACTTTTCCAGAGGGCGTCCATCTGGTGTATTGATAGGTCTGATCCGTTGGCTTCTGTCGTCGATACACTTGATGAGCAGCGGCCCTGCAATTCGCTCAGTTCTCGCCTAGCTTCCTCCAGCTGCCGATCCAACTCTCTTCTTCGCTCATCTTTCCGTACGGCATCAACAATTGCGGCGGTAGCAAAAACTGAGCTGTAGCAGGCTGTGAATATTTCGGCAAAGGTCGCTTTCCGTTGTCCAGCAGCCCCAG
This sequence comes from Pochonia chlamydosporia 170, assembly GCF_001653235.2. NCBI lineage: Eukaryota > Fungi > Ascomycota > Sordariomycetes > Hypocreales > Clavicipitaceae > Pochonia > Pochonia chlamydosporia. Next base: position 7,758,951 of record NC_035790.1, read on the forward strand.
TAGCTCGCCTCCTGGCCGCACCAATTGCGGTGCTACAAGCCCTGCACCCGCAACGATGAGCCTGGCCGGCCCTAGCCCAGAGCGATTGCATCACGACGTCATCTGAAGTCAAACAGGTGTGCCAGGCTAGCTGTTGGATCGGTAGGGCTTCAATTGAGGTCAAAATAATATCAGCTCGCTGGTTGAGCTGTTCGGAAGCTGCTCGGTTCAGAAAATGGGTCGATGCAATTTCTCATCACGTGATGCCATGTAGCTTTTGGGTGTCCCCATGCGCCGCATGTGGCGTGGGTCACAGTCATGGGGTGGGATGCGATGTCTGGAAAACGTTGGAGAGAGCAATCAAATTTCACCAGACGATATACCAGCATTTAGGACGTCTCCTAGCTGATTATCCATTATGTTTACATTAATCGTCAAGGCTGAGCAGACGGGGTATGTTTATCAGGAGCTACATCTTGGGTAACCTGCCAACTAACCTAATAATCCAGAGTGACCAACCTCCGACCAGATGATACCCAAGACAACCCGTTCTGGTATATGTTCAAGGTTCAATGCACTTCATGCAGAGAAACGCACGACAACTATGTGGGAGTGAACCGTTTTGTAAGTGTACCTTAATAAGTCAAGTTCGAACCCGGATGGGCAAGACTTTGGTTCTGACATGCCACTTAGGAGACCAACGAAATGAGCGGAAGCCGTGGTGAGGCCAACTTTGTATGGAGGTGCAAGAACTGCAAGGTATGTTGTTTGACTCGTTGTGAACAGGATACCCAAGCTAAGGTATTCGACAGCGTGAATCATCGGCTTCCATAAAAGCAGCCCCAGTCCCCTACGAGCAGTCGGAGCCGCCCAAGGCGCACAAGGTTATTGAATTTGATTGCCGCGGACTCGAGTTTACCGAATTTAAGCCAGAGGTATAAATGAACCAGGCTTGGCTACCCGTTTGACTTGTCTTTTCCAATTTCTAACACTACCGTGCAGGGCGAATGGCTAGCTGATGGTCTTGACTCTGGTACCAAGTTTACCGCCATCGATCTATCAGATGGAGAGTGGTTCGACTATGACGAGAAAGCTGGAGAGGAGGTTAGTGTCAAGGATATTACCTGGGAGATTCGCAGAGCTTAAGTATTTAATATTTAGGAAGGAAATACAATTTAATTATCCCATCGAGCTTGGTGTAGGGTAGTGCCATCTTGTTTGTTGGCAATCTATCGGTACCCCACCCGTGGACCCAGACGTCTCCAGTAAGGGATTGTTCGTGGTGTAACTTTGCCTTGGCCAAAAATCTCGTTTGCACGCCTCACCTCGAGATAAGCCTGCGTCCCAGCACCATCCAGGTATATGTGGTCATAGCAAAAGAATGGCATCAGACCAGCTCTCCGTTGGCCTCGATTACCTCACCGATGCAGCCCATATCCTACGACAGACGGCCCCAGAGACATCCGCGCATCTGATGCTGCAGCGCAATGAACTCATGTTCCACAATCATCTGGCTCAGCATGAAGTGCAGCGTCAATATGTTTGCGGCGCCTGTGGACATATAATGATTCCCGGGGATAATACAGCATTGGTGCTTGAGGCTCGTCAACCACTCAATCTACGGAAACGAACTGCCTCGACAAAAGGCAAAGAGCAGCCAAAGTCTGCCGCGTCAGGATCGAAAGGACCAACAAAAACCATCACGTGTGGGCACTGCAGTCGAGTCACCAATATCAGCCTTCCGGCGCCCGAAGCCGTGACGCACCGAAGGACAACCAGAGCGTCTGCTATCAAGAAGACATTACCGGTTGAGTCACAGAATCAGAAGACGACAGCAAATGCAAGTAGCAAGAAGAGGGCTAAGAATCGGAAAGGCGGACTTCAGGCGTTGCTCTCTGGGCAGCAGCAGAAATCGACAAACTCGCTGTCGCTAGCGGATTTCATGAGATGAGGCACTGATCTGAAAAATGGGCTTGTCCCGTTATCCCGACATTTTCTTTTCAAGTCCATTTCAAGATGCTGAGGATAGCCTCATCAGCAGCCTGGCAGTGAGTAGAAAATGGACGAATGCTATTGGACAGCTTTCTTTCGAGGCACTGGACATCTGAGCTCTTAGTGGCTGCTGGAAGCTTCAGTTGCCTTCTAGCGCCAAAACCCGGCTGCCGAACCACTATTTTCTCCCCAGACCCTCTGCCAGCCTTCAATGTTGCGCTAGCGGACTGGAATGACATAAGGTCTGGTTCAATGTTCAGATTTGCCCCTCCAAAAATTTCATTGCCCCTCCATCAGAGTCACTTGCAGACGGACTACAAAATTTCTTTACTCGTTGCGAACAGAAACACCACAGTAGCAATATGTCTGCAGACGACAAGAAAGAAGAGACGACACAGAACCCTACCGAGTTTTTCGAATCTATCGGAAACAAGGTCGAAGGTGTGTCTGCTACCACAAATGGCGCCACTGCCGAGGACGACCAGTACCGTCCTGTTGAGGAGATTGAGTCGCTTTGCATGAATTGCGGCGAGAATGTAAGCTTTCCGCCGCTAAAAGATTTCGTGGAAATGTTGTATACTAACAAGCATACTTCTAGGGCGTCACTCGTCTCCTTCTCACAGCAATCCCCTACTTCCGAGAAGTAGTCATCATGTCCTTCTCCTGCGAGCACTGCAACGTGCAAAACAATGAAATCCAAGCGGCTGGCACAGTTCAACCAAAGGGAACACACTACGAGCTACGTCTTACGGCACTCGAAGACTTCTCCCGCCAAGTTGTCAAGTCCGACACCGCGACTGTCAAATTCATCGAAATGGATCTCGAAATCCCCGCCGGCCGTGGCCAACTCACAAACGTCGAGGGTCTCCTAACCACCGTTCTTGACGACCTCGAGATGAATCAACAAGCTCGCAAAGAACAATCTCCCGAAGTAGCTGAAAAGGTCGCCGAGATCATCGCCAAGGGGCGCTCTATGCTTGCTGGGGACGCATTCCCTTTCCGCTTCTACGTCGATGACCCAGCCGGAAACTCCTTCATCGCACCGGATCTCAAAGACGGTGTAGGAAAATGGGAAAAGCGCGAATTCATCCGCACTCCTGAGCAAAATGCATCCCTCGGCATAGGAGACAGTGCCGATGCTCCTGCTGAATTCTCCAACCCCGGCCTCACTGAGGACGGCGAGATCATTCCGAACGAAGTATATAGCTTCCCAGCCAGTTGCCCCGGTTGCATGCATCCATGCACAACACACATGAAGATGGTGGATATTCCACACTTCAAGCAAGTCGTCCTCATGTCTACCGTCTGCGACCACTGTGGCTACCGGTCCAACGACGTGAAGACGGGCGGCGAAATTCCCGAGCAAGGCGAGAAAATCACCCTGACTGTCCAAGACTCCACCGATCTCGCGCGCGATATTCTCAAATCTGAAACATGTGGTCTCGAATGCCCCGAACTCCAACTGCAGGTAAACCCCGGAACTCTAGGCGGTCGCTTCACCACCGTCGAGGGTCTTCTTACACAGGTTCGCAACGACCTCCACAGCCAAATATTTGAAGCAAGTGGCCCCGGACAAGGCGGTGATTCATTAAGCACCCCTGAGAAGACGCAGTGGGATACTTTCTTTGCAGGTTTAGACGCGGCTATCAAGGGCGAGAAGGAGTTTACCGTCATTTTGACAGATCCATTTGCAAGCAGCTTTGTTCAACCGCTGGTGGACCCCCCTGCTCCCGACCCCAAGATTAAGAAGGAGAACTATGAGAGGACAGAGGAGGAGGAGGAAGAGCTGGGATTGAAAGACATGAAAGTTGAGGGATACGAAGAGCCCGAGAAGGAGGAGGAACAGGATAAATAAGCCGAGCAATGGGTGTGGTTGATGCAAGCGGGATGTGAATATGAAATGAACTGGACCTTGTCAAAGTGGATAGAGAAAATTTTTGAGCGCATTTAGAATTCAAGAAGCATGTAAATATGCAAGATATAAGAGCTTTCAGCCGGGTCATTGTGAGTGTGTGCCATTACAGTGGGGGGTCAGAAGTATTTGAACAGGGAAAGGTATCGCATATCTCGTTGTGTGCTGAGGCATATTGAGCTGTGTTAGTGTATACTTGCATATGTTCAAATACATTGGACCACAGACTGTAGACACTGATACGATATCACTTGCCAGCTTGGACCACCACGTGAAAGATCTGCGACTGAGCACACACCACATCCCTACCTACCTAGTAGGTTGGTAGGTTGAGATTCCTTTCTGGTTCGTGCCTGCTTGACTTGCACTCAAACATTAGGTGGTTGCCCCGGTTGTTTGAAACTCGTCTAACAACTTCCCAAACGCTGCCAGCGCTGCCTTGGACATATACTCAACCCAACGCCTGTCGCCATGATCTAGACCCTCGCCCAGATCGCTCTGTCCACGAATCACTCTCAACCACGCTTCTCTCCGCGGATGAGGCACTAGAATCAAGTCCATCCATGCCTCCCTTCCTCTACCCTTGAAGAGTTCTACCGCACCCAGCATCGGTGTCCGTCCGCTAAACCGAAAGGTTGCAACTTTTGCATCCACACCTTCGGCATACAGCCAAGCACGAGCAAGACTGTGTCCTCGAGTGAGGAACCGGTACACGTCATACCCGGTGATAAGCAGAAGCAGAAATACGCCATCCCAGCCCTTTTGAGCTGCTATGTACGTCATGGATGCAAGCTGGAGTATGTGGGCAACTTCGAACCACCGTCCAGCCAACTTCGCCCCAGGACCGTCTGGGAAACTTACCATGGGCTTATTAAGAAGGGTGTCGACAATTGCACGATTTCCAATGTACAGATGCCATTCGACGGCATTCTGGTGTGCTGCTACTAGCATACCGGCGTCATGCAGCTCCGTATTCTCCAGGTATGTGGATGGCCGAATGGCCGTGATGCTCCGGCCTACAAGTTGCGAGACCATGGTGCAAAATATGACGACGGCAGTTCCATAGGCGCCGAGAACACAGAGAATGATGACGACAGCTGTCATGAATAGATATTCACAGATGTTCACTGCCCTTGAGGAAACCAAACTAACGCGTTCTTGGTTCGCTGATTTAGGTATGAACTCGAAGTTGTACACGTGGAGGGTTTGATAGCGACGGGGACCAGCATTGTTGCCAGTCGACTCCTTGCGAGCCTGGGAGGTATCTGACGTAGTGGACGATGTAATCGTGTTCTGAAGATTGGTTGAATCGTCCTCTGGCATATCTACAACACCTGGTTTCGTTCTTCGTCTGAGATAGTCGCTTATCCAGACCACGGCAGCACCGTTTGCAGCTGGGAAGACGCTTCCCCATTTCACATCCCACACCGTCCGACTCGACCCCCCGGCACCAAAGCTGGCATAGTCGAGGTGTTTAGGACCGCCGTTGAGGAGTCGTGCCAGTCCTAAGAGCGCGCCGAGCCTGGGAAGCAATGGGACGCAGATGCGCCCTAGAAGCGAGACTTCTCCGATCGTGATATAATCCTCGCGCGGAGTAGCTAGATGAAATACCAAGGGTATCAAAGCACACCATTCGGACACTATCGCCGGAATCTGTGGGAGAAGAGAGAAAGGTGATGAGCCAAGGGTTCCGTCAGTGAATTCAATGGACATATTGAAACCGAATGTGTTGCAACTGTGCAGGTTCAACGAAATAATCACGCACACTCGAGGAACCATCTATCTGCATTTTGCAGGTTACACGACGCAGATATTGGGCATCAATTGCAAGGCTGCTGGATAGTGTCCCGAGACATATTCGGCTCCTAAAGTGAAGCTGAAATGCAGAGCAGCCATGCTTTGGTTTCACAGCAGGGAGGGGACATTGAAGGGGTTGATTCCAATATTGGTCTTGGTTTCCATGGTTTAGATTCTTTAGATCTGTTAACGACGACTATAGCAATCGTTACGAAGGATTCATCCTCTGAAATGAGGCTGCTCAATACGACAACGTATTTACTCCATGAAAATGATGAGCTGCCTGGGAGGGGGAACCCGCTCCCTCCATATGCTGTGCTATCTCACACCTGGATTCCAACGAATGATGACGGCGTCCAAGAAGTCACCTATCAGGACATGAAGACCGATTTTCGTCGCCTTCGCCTCGGGAGGCTGAAGAGCACGGGATGGTTAAAGCTTGTACGGTACTGCGACTTTGCTGCCTCACAAGGCTTCGAATGGGCATGGATGGATACATGCTGTATCGATAAAACGAGTCCTGGAGATACACAAGAGGCCATAAACGCAATGTTCCGGTGGTATAGAGATGCCGTTGTATGCTACGCATATCTTGTTGATGTGGTGGCTACCGCTCAGAACGAAACCACATCGCAAGTATCAGATTTAATGAGGCAATCCAATTGGTTTCGCCGAGGATGGACCTTGCAAGAACTTCTTGCCCCGCCAACTGTCGTTTTCCTAAACAGTAACTGGGAATTTCTCGGCACTCGAGAGTTCTTAGCTCAAGATATTTCAAGCATTACTAAAATTGATGTCGAAAATTTAGTCGCTTTCGTCCCTCAGAATTTGCTCCGAGCTTCCATAGCGTCTAAATTGTCATGGGCGTCCGAACGAGAGACAACGGTTGAGGAAGATGAGACGTATTCACTGTTAGGCATATTTGACCTGGCTTTGCCCTTGATCTATGGGGAGGGGCGCGAACAGGCATTTTACAGGTTTCAACGGGAGCTTGCAAACCGTTATGACGATGATTCACTCTTTGCGTGGCATAACAAGGATGCCATCGTCTCAAGGGACCTTCGACGGGATCGGGAGCAAACTTACTTCTCCGGAGTACTGGCGCCGTCTATCAGGTGTTTCCGACAGTCTACCGACATTCGATATCGGCGCACTCCAGGACCATTTTCCTTAACAAACCAAGGCATAATGATCACAAGAGCTCTTCACCGCATGGAAGGAAGCTTTCAAAATCACGCGATTTTGGAGATGAATTGTTATCAGCAGTCTTCCACTTCATCTCCGAAATCTATTGGAATCGTCGTTGGAACCAACCAGCCATGTCAAAGATTGAATAGGGTTCCTATGGTTGTCCGGTCAAGCTCCAACAGAACTAGGTCTCCAACTTGGACATCGATTACAATAGATGGTGAGGACTATCCCATCGATGCGACCCGAAGTCAGTCTACTGTAGTCATTTCCCCTTGTGATGTTGCGAGTCAAAGCCTTATACTCAGCTGCGAAAGAGAGGCACATGCCCCAGCGAGTGTTAAGCCGATTCAGCTGCTCTTGGAGGGCTCGCCACACATCGTGGTCAGTGAAAAAATTGTGAATTTCCAGACCGAAGGCCCTGAGATGCGAGAACGGCCTTTATCAGAGCTATTAAATGGGCCTCCTTCTCCAATAGAAAGAAACGTGTTTCAGGTCAGCCCCTGCTCCATGTTAGTTCTCGGCGTCAAGACGGCACTCGACAGGAGGAATCCGTCAGGGGCTCATCTGATCATCTCAGTTCACGTACAAGAGCATTATCCTACCGGTCCCTCCAATACTCCCAAGCCTCTACTACGTGTTTGGCGTTGTGCCAGCCGACAACTTGGTTGGAGGGGCTCCTCCGAGTCAACTTCCGGAGCGGTGGATTTGGCATTCCCACTGGCCGTAGGGACGGAAACGGCTGACTCTTACGGCGAGGACAACTATCAAATCTTCGTTCGTCCTATTGCGCCGGCATCCTTCCCGGGTTTCTCCGTGGACGGCTTGGCGCCGACATATGTACTCGAAATCATAAGAAAGCCTCACAAAACCTGGGACTATTAGCACTTTCAAGTGACGTACGGCTACCACACGCAAAAAGTCTAACTAGCTACAGAGCTAAAGTTGCCATAGTCCTTCCCCGATGACGAGTTTGATGCGGGAATAACGATCAAAGTTGGCGTAATGCTGGTATCAGAAGCCAGAAACCGAATGGGGGTGTTTATTTTCCGTAATTCATGCAGGGTACTCGGGGTTTCGTCTTGTTGATTCTGCTGGCGCCATTCTTCGTTTTATTACTATTTCACATTTTCAACAAATGTGACATTGTCACTGGTATGGCACAAATCTAATTATTCCGCTTGTCAGTGACTCGACACACATAGTATTTTAGCACGTAGTTGAATTCAACTTCAACACTTGTCATTAACACTCGCCTCTGTCATGTACAACTCTTATTACGACGGACTATTCACATCCTCCGTACACATCACTCATGTCGCTACAGGCCCACCAAAGCAAATTCCACAACATCAGAGAACAACCTCTCCCCCACCAATAAACATCAATCGTCCCAGGCAAACAACCATTGCCACACATCAGTGTTAAGAAACCAAGGGCAAGTATCCTACCCCTGTTGCTGAATTCGTGTTTTGTTACGACAGGCCTATTTTGGAGCAAGACCATTACCAAATATTACATTCATATCTTTCCCACAACCGACTTTAGGTGCATCGAATGAAGGTAGTTTTCGCCCTGTATCTAATGTATACGTCTAGACTCATTGTCACCGTCATACTTGGGTTGTAGTTTCGTAGTTCGGGACATACACGCTACGACTCTTACACGATTTCGTCTTTTGTGTATTTCCAATGTTGAACTCAAATCACCAGCCCAAGCGGCAATGGAAGTCACATTTACAGACACCGATGCTGAAGCCCGCGTAACCCTTGAATCATGAGACGACTACGCAGGTGAGGCCGGTTAACAAGAATATTAAGCATTCTTATCGACTTTTACCAAACGTGCTTCTTCCATATTGGGTATACCTCGACAAAAAAACACAAGAACAAACTGTACAAGAGGAAAGTCAACCAGATCCCTAAACTCCACGCTCCGGGTCCACAATGATGTCGGCCGTCCATAGTCTTTCACCACCCGTTATTCACACCCCTGATAGGATGCCACTATGAGATCCCCAAACTCGTTTTCTTTGTTTCCTAGCTTGTACACCTGTAAGCATCGCCAACCCTAGACAGGTGAAAACCAGGTTCCGAGGCCCTGCCGTTGCCTGGCTCATCCCCCCGGTCCGCAACTTCCCATCTTTCTCGAATTCGGATTCTCAACAGAAAAGAATAACAAATACAGCATTTAAATGACAAACGATTTTGTGTCTGAGAAAAAAAAGGAGCGCCAAAAAGCGAATCCCCCAGTCGCAAGGTGCGCTGGCCTGGGCCATGGACCATTCTAGTTTTGCCTACCCCTTGCGTCTGCCAAACGCATGCCGAACATAAAACCACTCCTGATTTGCGTCTGTATCCGAGATGCTCGACGCAGCCGAATGTAATCGTTCATTCTGTTTTCCCGGTCCATCTTTGCAATGAGCAAGCTAAGAGGGCCTACTCTCCCTACAGCCCATATATGACATGTCGACAGTATGGCCAACCTCTCACATTGTTGGTTGTCTTCGAAATCCCAGAAGTCCAGAACTAAAACTGCCGTATCTTCGCAATTTGCGTGCCAAAGTAGCTTTTGCGACTCTCAGAAGAACGAGGGCTTGGTGAGAACACGATATTCCACATAATCCTCGCCGTCAATATTGATAATAGTACCTTGTGATACAAGCTTTCCCATAAATGGTCCTGTCGCCTTGCGTTCATATTTGATGCCATCATAAATCTTGGCATCATCTGGGCCACCCTTCATGCGAAGCGTCTCCTGGCGCGCCCATACTTTATTCAGCCGTTGCATATCGTCCGACTCGTGGAAAAGCATTCTACCGTTCGTGTTGGGATGGTGCTCCAGTGGCATGTTGGAGGCGGCAGCGGCAGCAGCAGCGGCGGCATTAGCAGCAGTAACAGTATCCGCGGCAGCCGCCGCCGCAGCACGCTCCCTATGAAGCGCATGGCGATCTGCCCTTACCTGAGCGGCTTCGGCTCTTGCGATCTCGCGGCGTGCTAGAGCGTTTGTCCTCTCCACAGCGTCTACACTTTGAAGTCGGCTGCCGCGTAAGTCGTTCTCGTTGATTGAGGCTCTGATAGGCCGTGGCTCAGTTCTACGTGACTGGCGCAGCTCGTGGCCACTGTAACCATGCCGCCTGTTGATGGCATCATCGCCATCGCCTTGTGGAGAAGCCGTAAAGGTTGGGACCGTGGGGTTGAGGGGGTTCTTGGACGGCATTGATTTTACTCGTAGGAGTGCTTTCTTCACTGCATCCTCCTCATTCTGAACACGCTCAGCGGATGTCTCGCCATGATCCAGCTGATATTGTCGAACACGGCAGTATTCCTTCATCGCTTGCCTGTTAGGGCTAATGGACTCCAAATGAGGCTCAAACTCAACCTCTTCGTAAGGAATCCACAGAGCACCGGCTCCAGATGGAAAGTTGCCGTCGACAAATCGACCATCCCTTGTTTCTCGCACCACCTTGACGCGGAACATGTCATTCTGACCAAGGATACCATACACGGCGTGGCGATCCCTTGGATCGGGTTCGCTGGATGGCCTCCAGTACCCGACAAGAATGCGTGTGGGCCGAGTGCCTGGCAGTGATTCAATCGAAAATTGATTTTGGTGAGCTGCCATAGACTGCTGCTGAGTTGGGATTGAGGCCGGCTCAGGCGCAAGCTCAGGCGGTGCTGGGTTGATAGCAGCAAATCCGCCGCTGACCCTTCTGCGCTTGAGGTCTGGTCGAACAGGGACTTGAAGTGCTTCTGGTACATCGACGCCGTATGCGATAGCAGCAGACTGCAACGGGTTCTCCAGGGCAGGGTTTTCGCTAACACGACGCTTGGCCTCTTCGACGGCAGCGTGCTCAGCTTTGACACGTTCTTCCTCGGTGTCTTCCGATGTGGCGTCTAGTCGAAGTCGGGTGTACTCCTTTACTTGGAAGTGGTCCAAGCCGATCAAATGGTCAGAAAATATAATGCGCTCGAATGTGACCCAGCTACCACCAGGACCAGGAGGAAGTGGGAATTCCTCTGCTAATGATTCCCCATATTTGGTGTTGGGCAAAAGTCGAGTTCGCAGGCGGTCCCTAACATCGATGAAGCCGATGACAGCGTGCTTCCTTTCATGGTCTCTAACGTCAGAGTCCCTCCAAGTTCCAAGTAGAACGCCTTTTCCTGGGCCACCAAGACTCTGGCGGTTGGGCTTTGGTTTCGTCGCGCCAGTAGGTGATGAAGGTGATCTTGTGGGAGCTGAAGTGTGAGCGCTCTCGAGCTTGCTCTCGCTCAAATCATTGAAGATAGAAGTCCGTTTCCGTTTAGGGTAATGGGAACCTGCAGGCTCCTCCGGTGCATCCTCCATCACCTCGTCCTCGTTGGCTCCAGTAGTCTGGCGCCTGCTTGGCATCCTTGGTGCCCCTTTACCGTTCCGCCCGCTCACTACAATCTCGTCTTCTAGTTCGTGGAATGCTACGTTGCTGTCCGGGTCGCTCAATTCACTCTCACCCTCGTTATCCTCTGTTCGAGGTTTGTTGCCGTTCAACCGTCTAATATCATGTTAGTAGATGTAATCGGAGTATCCCCTGTTGCGCTCGCATGTGAAGTTGAGTCTGTGTCATGGATATGACCCTGCTCCGGTCCTGGGATGTACTTGAAAAGAATGCCCCCCCCCCCCCCCCCCCCAAAAAAAAAAAAGAAAGAAACTTGATGATTGAAACAACAAAACGGTTCAGTACTACGTCTTTGGCAACCCGAGTCGTCGCACAACCAACATGTGATGCGCAAAGGAATTGTGACAGATGAAGTAAAACGTTCGAGAGGCAAAAGAGGGCAAAAAGGAATCCTAAAATGCGCAGTTGCAGGTTTGTGTGACTTGATCACTTGCCTGCTTGGCCTCCGCCGACAACCCAACTGAGGACTGAGGCCGGCAACACCTGATAAGAGACTGATTCGAAGCGCTTGATAACATCAACACCTGTTGCTACCTCCTTTCCGCCCTCTAGTAAATGGTGTGACCGTCCACATGGATTGGAACAGAGACTGTGAGCCGGGTGCAGTTTGGCGGATCAAACAGCCAAGGGGGGGCCGGCTTATGTTTGCGCGCATAAACCGTTGGCGTCACACCACATTGATCAACGGACACGAATGGCCACGAAAAGCCAAGTGTCGATGAAACAAGGGCGAAGGTGCTAGGCCCTCCAGCCGGCTGTGGTTGTGGTTGGGAAACCAGAAGTTGTTTGAACCGGGCACCACTGCGACCAGTTCCAGCACCGCTCGACGAGAGACTTGAGGACGAAGCTTGAGATTGACCACTGGGTCGAAATATCGAAATATCGAAATATCCACTTTGGATCATGCAATAATACAATGGTACATTGGGCACTTGACACCTAGTCGTAACCTCGACCCTAATCGTGAGCTATGCTGTGAATGCGACGCGGCAGCAGCTCCGAAAATAGGCTCCAGTTTCTGTGCTCCCTATTTACGCACATATATTGCTGAGGAGTTGCATTGGCTGCCCAGCTCGTGTGATTTGTCTGACTCGCAGCGGGTACGCGAGTATGCGAGTGCGCAAGAGTGACCTCTTGGTTGTTGAGAAGTGACAGAAAAATTGCCGGTGGAACGGAGGACCGAGTGGGGAGTGGGTTGCTTCAAGTAAAGGCACAGACAGCAAGGGAAAAGAAAATGGGTTAAAAAAACAAAAGAGATACAGTATGGTACGAGATAGTTGAACGCAAAGAGGAGAACAACGAGACTTGCCTCTTGCATCATTGTTCATTGGCCTCTGCAACGCACATAGCCCTGGTCTGTGTTTCGGTACTAACTTCAAGTACCAAGTGGGAAATTGGGAAGTTGGGAAAATTGATGTTTTGAACAAGCAAAAAGGGAAAGAGCCAAGCGCGAATACTCTGGAAAAAACGGCAGGTATAATCAAATGGACGCCCAGGTGAAACGGTGTGTGGTTTTGTCGGGTCCGGTTTGGCCTGGTGCATTACTTCGTACCAGCTGGCGAATTGATGACCCGACAGATGACATCCATGGTCCAACCAAGGCGAGCCAAGAAAATCGAACAAGCCAGAACATCCAGAACATCCAGAACAGCTCGTCAAGGGTATTCGAAAAACTTCCAATTGCCTTTTGAGTAGTCCCATCTCAGCCAAGTTGCGAGAGTGCTAGCAACATCGAATGTCGAGGCCAATGTGCAAATCACGGCAAACCCAGCCATCAACACCAGTTTGCATTCAAGTTGAATGCAGTGTACTCTGTACGTCGAAGAGAGACAGACAGATACATAGATAGATTGCCTCAACAAGACCCAGACCCAGACCCAGACTTCTGGGACCGGACCGGACCAGACCAGCGATGACCGCTCTTTTGGGCTTGTGGCCAAAGTAGCAAGCCGGCAAAATGCAAGCCAGCTTTGGAAAAGTGAAAAGCCAGGGAGAGTGGCCGTGGCCACGATAGCAAACTATTAGTTTGCGAATGGGCTGAAGGCACACAAAGCCACAAAACCAATTTGAGGTGGCACAGAGGCGCAGAGTCCGTGGGCCAGGACAGGACTATCATGGGAGCCAAGACCCAGGACCCGAGACCCCAAGACCAGGTCCAAGTCCAAGACCAAGACAAGGTCCCAAAACCGGAGTGTTGTGAGCTAGGATGGGGAAAGGAAACATTTGACAACTCACATGGGTGGCGTTTGTTCGTCTTTGTCTGCTTGCTCAGCTGCGCCGTGTCTGCTGGATGCACCCTCGCCTGGGCTGGAAACACCATTCTCCTGCTTTGGTTGATGAGCCGTGGTCGTAGTCGTAGTCGTACTCCTAGTAGTAGCATTCGTCGTCGTAGTCGCAATGTCCCCCGTGGCAGAAGCATTGCCAGCTTGAGCAGTTGGTGCAGACGGTTCTTCTGACAAAGTTGGTCGAGTTGCTGATGGCGTGGCTGCTGCATCGGTTCTCCCAGATGGTTGCATTTGTGCCGATGTTGAAGCAGGCGACTGCGACTTGGCCTCAGTCGGCGGCGTGTTGCTGTTCTTAGCACCAGCTTGTTCCTCCATGACGCGCGCGAAAACGAGCCAAAATGCGTAATCGTTATGCGTATGCGTATGCGTATGCGAATGCGTATGTGTGTGAGTGTATTGTCCGTCGGGAGGAAGCGGGAAGTGCGTATTGCAGAATCCGACCAGACGAAAGGAAGAGGGAGGGAAGATAGAAAAAGAAACGAAGAGGGAAGGGGAAAAAAGGTACAAGTGTAAAAGAAATGAGTTAAAATAAAAAAAGAGAGATGAGAATGCAACGAGTGAGTCAAGAAGAGAGAATCAAAGACAAGGATGACGAAGTGGGAACTTGGACAAAGTTAACACCGTAATACCCCTGGTGCTTGATTGGTGTGATATAATAATCAACTGTTGCCGGATTTATCTTGCAATGGTCGGATTCCTTAGGATCATCCGGGATAATTGGTTGGGGCAAGGATAGTCTGAACGACCTGTCTTGATACCTCAATCGCTTTGCAGCCTCGAGACGGGAGATGCAATTTTGTATTGCCTGGGGCAAATGGTAAGTGGATGGATAGATTAATGGATGGATGGATGATGGCCAAGAAAACGTGGGTCTCGTGGTGCTGCTGTACAACAGAATAATGAAAGACGCAAGCAAGAACGAAAAGCTTAAAAAGAAAAGAGGAAGAAAACTGTGCGTGTGAAAAGGGCTGGGAGAGACGACAGGCAGGTGGTTGAGCAGATCAGACCAGACGAGATGAGACGAGACAGGAAGACAGCAAGACCAGACAGCAAGCAGAATCCAGGTGCCTGGTGATGACTGGAGTGATGACTGGAAGTCAAGGGCCAAAGCCACGCCTGGCCACGTTCGTCTTGTCCACGTCAAAGTCAAGTCAAGTCAAGTCAAGCCAAGTCCCAAGTCCCAAGTCCCAAGTCCAATTTCAATCCAACAGTCGGCGACCTCAGGCACGACAGGCAATTGGCTCGTTTCGGGTAAAATGCCGAATGCTTACACTTGACGTGTGGATGGGCATGCAAAAATGTCTGGGTCTGCCAGACAAGACTAATAAAGAGGAACAAAAGGTTGGCAAGATTGGGAGTGAGTGAGTGGGTGAGTTGGCTGGAAAGTAATAAAGAGAAGAGAACAAGTCAGAGATGTGACTGGCGTCTAATCGAAGAGAGACCAAACCGGGGTCTGCGACAAGACAAGACGATGCAGATTGCAGAAATCAGGGCTCTTGAATATGCAAGCAAAGCAAAGCAAAGCAAAGCAAAGCAAAGCAAAGCGAAGAGAAGCAAAGCAAACCAATGCCCTGCCCGTCTAATCTGGTCTAATCTGGTCTGGTCTTGTTTGGTTTGGTTTGGGTTGGTTTGTTGCCTCCTGGCCTCACCCCCCTAGCATCGAGAAGGAAGAGGAGTGAGAGCACGGAACGAGGATGGATGGGTGAATGAATGGATCAAGACGACGACCATGTGGGTGCACTTACAGTATCTTTGCAATGCGTCAATGCATGCGTACCGTCAATTCAATACAGTCCAGTCGGGAACAAATTGGCAAAGTACCTAGGTACTCTCAGGGCATGGGCATGTACAGTACGAGTTGAGCTCACTCAATAGAGTCTACAAGAAGACGTGATTTGATACCCTCAAGGGAAACCAGAGCGAGGAAGCGCCGGGTGCGCGCCAACAAAACCCAATACAACAAGTAGACAGACTCGAGGAACAAAAATAAATGGGACATGGAACGCAACGAGGGTGGGCAGATTGTGCATACATACTCCATAGACCACGCAGAAGTGATGAGAAGGGGGGCGTGTGCCCGTCTGCTGTGGTGTGTGTCCAACAAAGGAGACAGACAGAACGAGAGAGTCAAGCAATACTCCTTACTCCGTATACCAGAACAATAATACACGCTCCTCACTTGGTGCTGGCTCCCTAAACCAAGCCGAGCCAAGCACCATTCATAAAGCACCAGACTTGACAATAATCTGCAATGTCAACGACCACAACGGATCCAACCAATCCTCATTGGATAAACCAAGGTGCTTTAACCACGCGGCGTCGAGTTACGTCAAGCACTCTACCCAGACCAAATCAGACCAGACACGGCCGTACCCAAGTTATTTGATGTGTTGGTGTGGCTTGACCATTTAACTGTATTGGTTTTGCAATCTGCTTCCCATGTCTCCAACTCTCGCTTGACCCCTCCCTCCCTCCCTCTCCCTCCATTGTTGGCGTTGGCGTTGGCGTTGGCGAGGGTATCGGTATTGGAATTGGTATTGGCAGCACGATCCCAAAACCCCAGCCTGGTTTTGGTTGGTTTGGTTGCGAGAAAAAATACTGACACTATCAACTTCTTTGCAGTGCAGACGTGACAAACCTCAACAAGAGACAAATTACAAAGTATCCGCTCGAGCAATGCCTCGTGGGCGAATAATAGTCCCCTTCTTCCATGCAAGCAGGATAGCTTTTTCAGATCCAGAAATGCAGAAACCCAGGGGTATCATCATGCAAGGAGAGACTGAGCATATTCCAACCTAACTTGACTTTCAACTCCTGTCGCCAGACTATATTCCGCACGAAAACTTGCAGGGGGGGACAATGTCGCCAGCAAACAGGCCAGGGCGCGACCATAGAGACAGTCCATCTGGCGTCCGCCGATCGACCAATTGATGATTGCATGCCCACGGAATAGAAACAATCCAATCCAACCTGCCCAAGACATTGCTCTTCGTTTAAAGTTACTTCGCACCCACTTGCTCGAGTCCAGAGCATCAAGCTCAAGTCGAACCGCATGTGGCGGTAAGTCGTGGCCAAAGAACATTGAACTTGGCGAGTGGCATGGACAACCATTGGAAAGCCCAACGCAACTAATAAGTGCCGACCACAAATTGGCTGGTGCGTTTCGTTGGCGCCTGTCTCGACCAAAGAAATCACTGTGCTGCGTACTTTAGACCAGAATTGGTCCAGCCAGCCGACTGCTTGCAGGGGGTGCAAATTGAGAATGACATCCAGAGACAAAGTTTTACTTTGCAAGGGATGTGAAGACATACCAGTCGCCTGCCATTGGCACCAAGCTAAAAACTCGGGACTTGCCCAGCCCCCCAATCAGGCGCCATGAGACTTGATTGATGTGCTAAGGGTCATTTGGGGGGAGAAAAACATTGGACTTGACGTAGCACATGTCAAAGAAAATCGTGACATGCAATCCGTGTCTGTAACCAAATAACATGTTAGTCTGGGGACCATCGGCCAGCCGAGGCCATCACTCTCAAACATGCTCAGTCTAGCTCAACAGACAGACTGACCTACCTACCAACTTTAGCACAAAGTAAGTCACTGTATACCCGAAACATATAGAGGGATAGGTAGGTGGCTCTCAGAGTCCAAACCGTCCTCTGTCGATCGCAAGGGGTGAACGACCAAGAGAAAAAAATACAAAATTCAAAAAGTTCCCTTGACCTGTGCACTCGTGCAGATGATGAACGCCGGACACATCCAAAAACTGCAGGAGGTAACATCGGAGGCAGTGCTACTCAATCAAGCCCTTTTGCTGTGCAACTCCGTGTAGAACTTTTGAGTTGCCACTACCACTGCAAGTTGTGACGATAATAGAAGTAAGGCAAGGGCCAAGAAAGAAGGGGGAAAAAGAGGAAAAGAAATAGGAAACAAGGCTGATGCACAACTAACTCCCCTCAACTTGCCAGCATGTTTTTCGTCGTTGGTTCACAAACCGCTGTGTCGCCGGCCGTAGTAAGCAACAAGTCGGAATTACCCTTGCAACTTGCATTGAGACCTTCAAGGCAATACTCACGTATACAGGTCGTCTGTTGGTGGGTGCGATTGATTGCTCCACGCGGCCTCGTTCGTTCCAAACCCAAATTTGTCGTCGAGATGCCTTCCAGTCCAACCAAGTATGCCGACCACACTAAATGCTCCATACTGACCACCATCGTCGTGAACACGGCGCGACAACCGGCCAAACATGGTGCATGCCATCCGGTCAATCTTGCCGCTCCAAGGGCCCTGGTCAACTTGAATAGCCTCCATGCCTACTCACACCCATGTCCGGCCATGCCATGCCATGCTCCTGTCTCTCTTGGGTAAAAGCCACGGCCCTTGCTCCGTGGGTGTGGTACAACCATGTTTGATTTGGTCTGGTTCATCCAGTTTCCAAAGCTCATCTTCATTGGGCAAATTTGCTCGTTTTCCAGGTTCCCACTCGCCATGAACGCCTCATCCAGGGCCGCCACAGTCCATTTGGCAGCCTCAATACTTCCACATCCTCCGGACCTCTGTCATTCTTACTTTTGACAATGCAGGCCGGTGCACCGGCCAGGGACAACCTGTAACATGACCTCGAGAAACAACGCAACTAAAATGATGGCCTCTCGCTAGGTTCGGCACAATCTGCTTCGGGAATTTTCCGTCGCAGACGGTAAGAGCGTAATTGAAAACAAATTGCCCACGCCATATTAGACAGGCTCAATCTGAACAATTGTCAGCGAATGGTCACCGCAAATTTGTAACCATAGCCGCGAAAGTTCATTGGATTTGCCACGAATAAGATCAAACTTATGGCCCAATTCAGTACCATTGCCGCTTCCATCCCCTTCTCTTCCTTCGCCTTGCCACAACTCAAGCAGGACAGTAAAGGAATGAAGGCATGGAGCTACAGGCGGCTCCCTTCTTTGATGGTGTTCCAATGTATTTGCTTGTCGTTCTGGAACGATAACCCACTTGGCTCGAGCTTCTTCAAAGATCCTTCGGCTACTCCATGACACTAAACAGCGTGATTCGCTAAGACTAGAACTGATGTCCTCGACAAGGTGGGATGTTCAAAGGCTTTTGAGCGAAAGAGACTCGCTTATTGAACCCTGCCTGGGTTGCCAAGTTAGGCTGACCAACCGAGGGGGCAAAAGTGCAAGGTAATATCGTCATCTCATCAAACGCATGTCGCAGGATGTACTCCGTAGTCCTTATAGATCTGCATATTGCATCTTCTGGACAAACAATAACGCTCAAAATGATGGCGGAAACGATTCTTCACTGTCCTGTAGATATATTAAGGGTATTCATACTAGAAATCCTGGAATTTATGCCAGAGTACAAATCATTTGATTCCTCTTGCTTGGTTAGTGTCTTTCATCCAGCCATTCTGATGCCGGTTACATCGTCAACACACAGCTACTGAATCGCCATGATATTAGTCAAGGCGAGAGAAGTATGAGGACCCTGGTATGTCCACCATCTCTAAAACTTTTTCTCTTGGGAGTGCCGGAGGTTGAAGCGGTACACCCTTGGTGGTCGTAGCGCAGAGTTCCGCTGTTGTGGTCATTGCAGTTGTTCCGGTGTGAATTGGATTTTCTGTGGTCTAGAGTTTATTGCGCCATGCCATAGGCAATGGTGCTACCAGTCCAAGTGCTTCGATTTCCAAGCTTTCAAATACCGATATGCGAAGAGCAAAGACGTCTTGAAGGGTTCCCCACATAGAAATATGAATGTTCTGTGAAGCCGCAGTGCTCACATGGTAATAATTTTGTTTTCTTCGAGTTTACCATGCTAGGCTTTTTACCCTCAATATTCTCACGGCTCGGGTGCTATACCAGTTGTTGCCTGATGTAATTCCGAGTGCTAGTGGAACTTGGCAGGCAGACTTCCTCCCTCAGCCGAAGCGACAATAACACGCTATACTTGCTGCGTCGATGGATAGCTTCGCGACCAACTTCCTGCATCTCTGCCTCAGTGCGAACCCTGACTTTGGTAAGCGCATACGTAACATATTGGTTACGGCCTAAGGAAGTTGGGGTGGCTTGTGCAGCCGCATATTTCGGAACATTTCTAGTGATGAGGCCAAGGAAATGGATTGCGGAACCACTTGGCCCTCGTTTCGCCCCGTAATTCACCTCAAGCTCGGTTGCAGTCGTGGCACTCTAATAAATGGCTTTTGTACGTATTCAAATCTGCCCATACGACGGCTCTCACTTCTCTCGATTTGGTCGTGGGACACTGCGTCTCAAATGTCGTTTTCTTGTGTGAGCATCGTTCTGAAGTGTGTGACAAATTGCCCTGGCACAGCCGAGACCCGAATAGATTTCCATCCCGTTGCTTTTTCTGAACGATTCAGAAACCTCAAGCACGACAATGGCAACGTGGTGCTGCAATCCAGTTGGCTGGCTATGCCGCGGCGGCGTCATTGAAACCACGCATGGGCTACACAAAGCCAAGTTCCTGGCCGTACGAAGTGCGGAGGAGATGAAAATGTCTGCCTCCCCTTCCGCATTCTGTCGTTAGCATAAAAGGGACAGGGAGCCACTCGCCAATGAACAACTTGACAGCAAGGGGTTGTCGCATGCCAGCAGCTTTGCATGACATTCGATGTCCAAGTCTTCCAGAGGCCGTTGTGGTGTATGACTGAAAGAGCGCTCGCCCCTCTCATTGGCCCTTTTGGCCATCTGTGTTCCCAGACTACTGTGTTAGAAATTTCGAAACACCAGAAAGCGGCGTGACATTAGCATGATGCGATAGAGGAAGTGGTGCAAGTTGCTGCTTGGCTAAGTGGCTGAGGATGCAATGGGAGCGTCACTGGCCAGATGGTGCCGCGTGAATGGTTAGTTTACTTGCAAGGGGCAAGGTTGGACAAGGGTGGTGGTTAATCTTGGGCCGAGTGAGTTTCTTTCATACATACCCAGGTATGTGACAAATCCAGTCACTTTTCTGAAGAGAGTATTTGTGGACAAGACGAGCAAACGACCGCAGCGGACGCGACACAACGCAAAAGGAATCCTTTCAGGATGCCAAGCTTGCCGTGCGCATGCGTCAACGAAGGGGTTATTGTGACTGAGAGCTCTTGAAAATGCAACCAGACATCAAAAGTATCTCCTTCCCCTTTGTCAAAGGATGACTCTTTCCCTCCTTCCCTTCAAGTATCTCGTTTATGACAAGGTTGCCCTCATTGGCTGGCATTGCTTCCCAAATGCTCAACAAGTTGCTTGCTCCTTCCACCCCACCAAGAGCCATAACTACCTAGGTACTTTATACACCAGACAGTGCGACAGACTGTCGGGCATCACTCCTCACCTGGCACGCACCAAAACTCTATGGTGCTCTCTTTTGTATTCGCCAATCCAGTCACTCATTATTTCCCCTGCTCATGGACTCTACGAATGCAATACATGTGGTGTCCAGGAGAAAGAGAAACTCGTTCTGGTCTTCCTGTTACCTTGCCCCATGACAATAGTTGCTGACTCATGCCATTGGGTTTCCATTATATTTCGTGTAAGTACCACCGGCCCCGAGGGACTCAAGCGCTGGTGCCAAGAAAATGGTGTAATACTTCCTCGGTACAGATTACGGTTTACGAAGCTGAAAGCTTCTGTCGACGGCTACGCAGTAGCAGGGCGACCAACCCTTGGCCCAAGCAGAGAGCCGGAAGCGGATCCAGCATAGTTGTCAACTTGCCATTCAGCTAAAGCAAAAGGAGTCGGTGTCTCCGAGAGTTTCGGTTGGCAAAATCAAGTCTCAAGTCGCATGCAAGTGTGCATTTGACGTAACGCAGACCAGACCAGCAAGATCGACACCATTGATGCCCCCTCGTCAACACGACCGTACCGCGGCGGTCATGTTCCAATAAAGGGAGGCAAACTAACCGTGTTGGCAACCAAGGAGGCAGATACGAAGGCTGACGGGATGTCTTGTCATCAAAGAAATGTGCCATCCCGGAATTCTCTAAACCCTGTTGGCTTATCCGACAATACACCATGCAACTTCCACCAGCCTGAATTCACATAACGCGAAATGCTGACTTGCCACCCAAGCCTGTGCCTGTTGTGGCGCAAGCTTGAACCGGCGTCCAAACGCAGTTGCAAAGACGATGACAACGCGACGAGACATGTTGGGAGCAAATGCTCATGGGCGGAAGCGCATGCGTGCCCGACACGGCTGGGGAACTTGTCTCGAAAATTTCCACGAGCGACACCGCATTTCTCTTCACTACTGGGCACTTGTCCACCGCTCGCCCTTTCTCCATTGTCGGGTTGATAAGTTCAAATGCTGCAATCTTTGCACACACTTTCACAACTTGATACGTTTGCTTCATACAACCACCCTGTGGTCGATTACCTGAAATGCACAAGCTCCAACCTGGGTGAGCAGCCACAAAAATGTAATGCACTAATATTGCCCAAAACCTCTCGGTCCATTTTGTGATCGGACCAGGGTGACAGCCACCGCTCCCAAGAGAGTCGATTTAGATGACAACGAAGCGGCGATTTGATTCTCTCCGTTGGGCGTTGACACGGCAAGACTTTTTCCAACTTCAAAACAAGACGGGAAAATCAGTTTCCTCGGGTCCTCTTTAGCCCACTACAATGCACCCGTACACCGTTTGCGCGCCTTAGGAGTCAGTTCGATCCACATGCTTAGCTGCCTCGACAAGCAATGATTTACAAGGATCCGCGAAATGGGAACGTAATAGAGGTAATATCGTGAGGCATAGCCGAGACCGTCTGCCTAAAACGGCTATTCCATGGATTGAAAGGACCACTAACCCTGCCTGTTCCTTGATACTCTGGCAACTTGTGCTTGCATGCAACTCGTTGTTTCGTCTTATTTTGTTCAAGCGTCACCTGAGGCCACTAGGGAATCATGTTTTGTATTGTAATTAAACACAGGATCAAACTCGGTATCGGCACGGATAGGGCTCGGCAAAAGTGCTTAATTACCAGGGTCCCCTCGAGATGGCTCAAAATGTCGCTCCTCATTTCATCGTCATTTTAGCTGTGACGTTGCACGAAACACGTCCAGCAACTACCGAAGCCCGTGTCAATAAGCAAATTTGTCTTGCTGACTGAGCGCGGTCGCCGATGCTCACTGGCTTCTACTTGACCTGGTGCTAATTATTTCCACTAATCGAATTGGCTGCTGACATTTCTCCATTAAATGCATGCAAAGTCTCGATGGCAACGGAAAAATTCTGCCCTTGCTGGCGGAATCGTTTGACGTCCGCACTACTTCAACAGTTCCGTAGATCACCGAATCCTGCCGATCAACCTTGCAGCTGTTTAACCGTTTGGGTCCCGACTAGGCTAGGAAGGCAATGCTTGTTTGCAGCTCATCCCCTTCATGACGGATCAAAATGTGTACGTGTTGGAATCAATGCTGGTCCACAACTTCCATTGCTACATGAGTACATATCTGGAAATAAGAGCACGTTATAGCAAGCTAGACAAAGAGTGGTTTGTCGCCAACCGGATTTCCTTGCGGTGTGTCCTGTTATTTGCGCACATAGTGGCCACTTGCGCGAAGATAAAGCCTCATACTTGCAGGCATTCATACCAAACCATAATTTGTAGTACCCAACATGACATGACGGGAACTGTATCTAGTTTCAACAATCCCAATTTGTAGCCAAACCAACAACAACTTCCAAACGACAACGAAGTGATTGGCCAGCCGCAAACCAGGGAGGGTGGCTAGGAAGAGATTTGGGAACCAACAAATGCAACTAAATTCCTTGAATATCAAGTGTGCTGCCCGGTCGCGAAATGTGACTACTTTAGGGTACATTGTTGGTTGAGTGCTCTTGGCGTCGGTGTAACAAACTACCAATATATTGGCTTCTTCTTTTGCACACCAACAGGTTCTTTTGCAGAACACTGTTAGTTGGCTTTCAACTCCCATGTCAACCTCCTGTAACGTCCTTCAATTTCTCCCGCCTCGTCCTCTTCCCCGTCCCCTACCCCTACGCCCACCCCTCTTCCCACCTCTCCCACCAGACCGATTATCAAACCTCTCAAAAAGCGGTTCCTCCCCAAACGCCGCTTCACCAAATCTCATAAAATTGACAAGTCCCCTATCCACAACTGCAACAAGAACATTTCGGTGACCGTGTTTTAATCGTTGGTAGAGTTTCCCTGGCCCCTGCCAAGCAGGATTGGGTAGATCTATCGGCGTGGATTCCAGCAACGCCTCGATCTGCTCTAGGGTAGGTAATTCTGAGTCTGCCGTGTCCGCGACTGCGATGCGGAAATCTGGCGGCGGGGGGTTCTTCTTAGAAAATGGGGCACCGCCGGGCTTCCATACGTGGAAATGGATGCGGAAAGGTTCCTGGACGGGGTGATGTTGTGGTTGGATGGAGGGTTTGTGGCGTGGAAGGACGGCGAGTTGCTGGTAGATGGGGCGGTATGCTCTGTATATCCCGGGGGCGATGAGAGGGCCAAATGGTTTGTGTTGTGGTGTTTTGTCTCGGCTGATGAAGGAGAATAGCCACTGCCATAGGGACTGTGATGGTTGTGAGGATGTGTCTTGTCGGGGTGTGGGAGTTGTCGGGGCGCGCATGATGTAGAAACCAGCTCTCTTGAGATGCGAATATACTTGAAACTTGGGCAATGTTGTTTTTCCACGCTCGCCCTCGTATCCTGTGAGGAAGCAGTAGGCAGCTTCGAGACTCAGTGGCACGCCGGCGTCGTAGTCATCTGGTCCGAATTGGTTCCTGGTCGGCCCATTGTCGATGACCTTTGGGAGCAGTTCTTCGAAATCTTTGTCGGGCCACCAGATGTCTATTGTTCCTCGCTCGATCAAATAGAGCGCCTCTTCGGGTAGCAGCCAGAGTCTACCGACACCCAACTGGTCCTTGTTGCCGGATATGGCTCGTCCAATGTCTCTCATCCAATTTCCTCGCTCCTGTTCCATGACCACAACACGTTCGTGCAGTAGCGCATCGTCGTGAGTGCTATCTGGTCTTTGTGAGGTCCACCAATCTGGGAAATACCAGGCACGTAACCAGTTTTCCTGGCGGTGAATGCGAGTGTAGTTGAGAACTTCTTCCAGTGCTTGCCGGCTGGTCTCAAGGGCTGTGTCCTGAACGCGAGTGCCGTGGGATTCAAAGTCTTTCTCGCCTTTGCGGATGGTTTTGCTGGACACCCCCTTTTTGTTGAACATGGAAGCGAAGAGTTTGTAGTCTGGGATTTCGTCTTCCAAAGCGTCATCTGCTGTTCGGGCGGCATCTTGGTCCGTTTGGAGCGTGGATGCCTCCACGGCGGGGTTGTCGTCGTCGTCAAAGGGCATTGTGGCGGGAGGGCTGAATAGAAATATCTCGGGTGGTATAGGAAAGCTATTGTGTAAGGAGGCCGAGGTTAATGTTGTTGGCGTTAGATTTAGACATGGAAGTGTTTGTGGGTTGAGGATGGTGAGTGAGAGCTTGGGGGCAGAAAAAGCCTGATATAGCCTATCCTATAAGGCTGGCATTAAATAGAATGACATCAAAAATACTCTTAGTGTAAATCAGAAGAGTGGAGGAAATAACATGGCCAAACCGTGGAGGTTTACAAGATCATAAAGCTCAGTGTGATGAAATTGATGTCGAGACAAGCTTCTGTTGCCAAATGAATTTCTGTGGGTCCAGATGAGTGACTGGAAGCGGAGATACCTGTATAATGCTTACTATGGAAAACCAGTCACCTGACGTCTGCGAGTCTGGCCGAGTGGTTAAGGCGTTGTGTTTAGGTCAAACCCACAAAGGGTACACGCTTGAACCGCAATGGGCATCGCCCGCGTAGGTTCGATCCCTACGGCTCGCATAATTCTTTTTGACCTTGGTGTTCAAGAGACATGTTTAATTTTTGCTGACGTATTTCTCACGAGTGTCGAGATTCGTTCGATTTTTTTTTTGGTTACTGTCGTGAAAGGTTCCTTCTATTGGCTCCCTCAATTATTGTGCTGACGACAGCAGGAGGCAGTGTTGCTCCCACCACGCAATGCCATGATGCTGAATTACAACTTCGTGGCAAACAACGCAGCTCTCAAGAATTGTTATCGGCAGAGGCTGTATAAATGACGGTTATATTATGTAGAAAGGCTGTACAATAACATCGCTGCAGACAATGCGTATACCTCGTCCTGTTGCATACCGGTCAAATGGTCACGCGAGTTGAATGTCACAATACAAGCCCACGCCCATTCAGAAAAACGACGCGTTGAATTGGTGGACTACTCGGATCGTCCTAGTGCCACGTTGATTCATGCAAGTAACTGCAATGGCTTGCCAAGCATAGTGCAAAATTGAGCCCAGAACAAGCGGCTAATGTGTATCATGGCCACCATGATCCAAGTACATGTACCTGGCTGGTTCTGGCCGGAGCCATCGGATCACTTACAGGTTGTGTGGTGACATTGCGCAATGCGACGCTGTCTGCATGTCAGTCTTTTGTCAAGCTTGAGCTAATACGCACGGCATTGTTGGTATCAATCGATGCTGCGAGTATAGCATAGTATACAGTACGGTACAGTACTCTGTGGCGCTCGATACATATATGCTCTTTGTTCGTTCTCGTTGGACAGTCTGTTGCTTTGCTGTCTCACATGTAAAAATCGTTGGTTTGAGTTTGATCTATTATCGGCGTCGCCTGCCAAAATAATACCTTGACAATTGCATGTTTGCTGGCCCATGTCCCATGCCTCGATTTAGGCTGTTCCTTGTGCAACCACCTGTCCGTCCATAACTCCCTGTCTCCAGTTGAGCGTCACGAGCTGATGGATTGGTACCATAGAATCAGCCTACTGCAAGTGGCCGAATGAGCCTCACCATAACGCGGTGCAAAACAGGGAGCAAATCGTTTGGAGCAAAAGACTTTCAGCTCTGGGCGTACAATCGTCTGGTGTCTGCATCTGTGGCACGGTTGACTGGCGCCTTGTCCTTTTCTTTGTCCTATTTTCCCCAGATTTATCTTCAGAAGCACGGAGCAGCCGCCGCAGCTGAGCGTGTGTGTTGATTCTGCTGTGGACGGCGCATCAGCACCGGTTTGTCGCTCAAGGGGCTTCATATATTGATGGAGTGCAAAGTATTGTATTTTCACACTAGCACAGCACAGGTTCTGTCCGGTCTGGTCTGGATTTGGCTCGAGCAAGCAAACTGCATTGGTCCTTCCCACCAGACTCTTCTCAGGTCAACTGGGTTCTTTCTGTTTATGGCCGCGCACCTACGTCTGACCAACTTGGCAACACCAGACATTTTTCAACATTCTGGCTCGAGTCGGCATTGGCGTTGGAAGTGACATTGGCCTTTTGCCTCAGTTCATACCCGCGCGCACAAGTCGTGAGATTCCATTGCTTGCCTCTTGGTGCTGAGCGTGCTGCTCCGACTACGGAGACCCTGGCACTGACTGATTTGGGCCAATTTAAAGTCTGGTCTGGTTGCTTTAACTTTTAACCGTTGCGGCTGTTGCGTGCTGTCAAGTACCAGAAAGTATGTCCTCCTGCTGCTGGTTGCTCGTTGCTGGTTGCTGTTACTACCCCACTCTGGCTGGAGCTGACCGCGACGCAGAGCCGCCTTCCACAACCTCTTGATCTTGAACCCAGACATCATCAATACGCCCGATCCAACCCTTGCCTAACATTGTGCACTTCATGACGGCTTCAACCGTTGTCGACGGCCGCATCCCCTACCATCAATCCCAGTTGATAACATAGTCGTTACCTTGGTTCGCCGCCACCAATAGCTTGCAGCTGGTGGCGGGAGCAACACCGGCATCATGGCCTCGGCGCCAGCCAGCGTGAGGGTCTCTGGCCCTCCCAACAGCAGTTTTCTCGTCGGATACCCTGGCATCTCGGCCACTTTGGTAGGTCTTGGCCATTTTTGTTTCGAGTTTCTTTACATCTACCCCGAGCGCCCAAGCATGGTCAAGTGTTGTGCTCTCGTTACAACCCCTGCTGACCAACCACTCCCATAGCCGCGAATCGAAGGCAAAGTTGAGATTCGACCAGGACAAGGCTATTCCATGCCTGTGCCGGTATCATTAGTACGGATATCTTTACAACGACGTGAAACAATCCATCCCGATGCCGATAGCTTGACGAAGCGCCATCTCGGAACACCGCGAAAGGAGACGACTGACGTGGTTGGCAAGGAGGTCTTGCTATTTCGATGCGCAACAGGAAAGGAGGCCGAAAGTGTGATCGCCATGGATCTCCCATTTGTGCTGTTTATCCCCTTTGGACGTGGTGGGGAAGAGACCAACCGAAGAATACCGCCGGCATCTTTGCAACTCCCCAGCAGAACGGCAGAGACCTTTTATGAGCTTGTTGTCACTGTACAACAAGGGCACAGCAATCAATACAAATATCCTTTTCCGGTTCCGTTACAACGATACGACACGCTGTCTACATTTGGCATGTATAATAAGCCAGAAACAAAACTCGTCACCTCTGACAACGTGGTGCACCTGGGAATCAACCTACCGAGATGGAGTTATGGCCCTGGTGATCCAATCACTGTTTACATCAAGCTATCGCCGAATCCAGACTGGTTGAGTAAGGCAAAGAGGGTCAGCATAGAAAAAATCAACCTTACGATCGAGGAGGAAGTCACATATAATCCCGAAGGAGACGAGCCAGTCAAAAAGGTCAACAAACTGTCCAAACAGGTGCAAGTGGTTAAGATGAAAATCCCAGAGGCAGGGTACGCCACCAATATTGGGCTTGTATTTCCGTGCAAAGACCTGAGAGACCCCGATGGCATCGTCAAGAGAGGCAAACCAGCGTTTCCGTTGTATGAGGTTTCATCATTTACCACCACATCATCGCTCTACAAAATTGAGTTTTACCTGAGTATCAAGGTCAGTAGAGTCGTCCTTCCCTTTTGAACGCAATGTATCAACCGCTAACCAATGTCGAACAGGTCCAGTTGAGTGGTGCTCGCGACGTCAATTTGAGACAACCCATTGTTATTTGTCCTCTCGACCAACAGGCGTGTAAGGAGGAAATGGATGCTATAGAACAAGCTGCGAAAGATGCGTCTCATGTCGACCCCAACAATCCGATGTTGCCGGCCCGGTCGATCATCTTGGCAAATGACCGCGATTCGTTACGTGCCCTGGGACTGTGTCTTGTTGGAGGACATAAGAAGCCCTTTATCGATTGAGCAACTTGGGCGGGACCCAGGATCGATAGCAACAAGCCCATGTGTAGGAGAGGCAGGCATAGCGCTGTCTGCTGCAACAAAAATCGCCGGTCCCC
Source organism: Pochonia chlamydosporia 170 (assembly GCF_001653235.2). Taxonomy (NCBI): domain Eukaryota; kingdom Fungi; phylum Ascomycota; class Sordariomycetes; order Hypocreales; family Clavicipitaceae; genus Pochonia; species Pochonia chlamydosporia. Next base: position 7,787,809 of record NC_035790.1, read on the forward strand.
GAGGCTTTGACGTCTTTGTCAACTCGACTGATCACCAACTTCTTGCGAGAATGTATCGGTGTAATTCATATTTGCATGACTGCAATAGTATTTCCGCCATTCTCGACGAGTTGCACTATGTTGGCGTGCGTCTTATTCAAGACGCTACTCGGGGATGGGCGACCGAGCAAGCGGCCAAGCCTCTACACTAGGAAAATTCAGGACATGATTGTTGGGGCATTTTAGGGGCAAAGGCAAATGTATACCCATATGAGGCGTTCTTTTACAAACGAATGACCGGTTTGGCAAAGGCGGGTGTATTTCAGGTCTCGTATTATGGAAAGGCATGGTAAATGGCGTTTGAGGGGGATATATCCAGCAGTCAGGTTGATGGTGGATAACATTTACAGCATAATGATTTATATTCCATGTAAATATATCAATTGAACATGAACGGGAACATACTATTGTGATGGTGAGATGGTAAAGACTTTGGTGCATGAATAGTCTATATGTCCCGTTTAAGGTGTGAATTTCAATTGTTCATCAGCAGGGCAGCCTGGATGTCCTGTTTAGCGTTTATATTCGAATTCCTCATGGTTAAGGCGGCGTGGATGTCTTGTCTTGTTCAGCAACTATATTTTAACTGTTCGGGGAAAGCACCGAATATAAATCCAAGTGGGGTGGCGGGGTGAAACCAGACCCTCCAAGCTCCCTCCAGCTTCGTCACTCCAAAAATTCCCAATCCTCACCCTCGCAACGCAAACATGTCCGTAACGCTACACACCACGCACGGCGACATAAAAATCGAAATCTTCTGCGAAAGCGTCCCCAAAACCGCCGAAGTAACCCCCCCCGCTTCCCCCTGTCTTGTCGTGAGCTAACACACGTAGAACTTCCTCGCCCTCTGCGCATCCGGGTACTACAACAACTCCCCCTTCCACCGCCTCATTCCGAATTTCATAATCCAAACAGGCGGGCCGGCGGACAATCCCAAGGCCGGGACGTCCATATGGGGCAAACCCTTTGAAGATGAGGTCCGGCCGTTACTAAAGCACGGAGCGCGCGGGGTGGTCAGCATGGCGAATAAAGGACCCGACACGAATGGGTCGCAGTTTTTTGTGACGCTAGATAAGGCGCCGCATTTGGATGGGCTTAACACAGTGTTTGGGAAGGTAATTGGGGCGGAAGGGATGGCGACGTTGGCGAAGTTGGAGGGGGTGGAGGTTGATCGGAAGTCGAGGCCGAAGGGGGAGTTGAGGATCAAGAGGGTTACTGTGCATGCGAATCCTGTGGCGGGGTGATTACACTGGATTTTCTTTATAGACATCGGGGCTTGTGATGGTGGTGAGGATGAGGATGGATTTGATACCCTATGAGACATGGCGGGTATATTGTATTATATTCCGTTTTTGCAAACTATGAACACCACGAAAGCCTGACCTGCCGTACCGTATTGAGCAATTTGCTCCAATGTCCCAACCTTCAACACCGTGAAAACCATGCCATACGCCTATATACAGCCACTTACCCCATTCTTCGTCGCTTATTCCCTTCTGTTGGTGCGACATCCAAATCGTCTCTGTGAATCTCCTCTGTGCCCGCGGGACTGGGTTCACCGTCTCCATTCTTGGGAGGATCGTCTGCCGCGCCGTCAATGTTGAAATTAAAGTCATCTCCGTCGGCGCCGAAATTCGCATCGTTTAAAAAGGCGCTGCTGTCAAAGAATTGGTCCATGTCGACGGGTGGTTGGTCAAAGTATGCTTCATTGCCGTCGTCTATGCCTGGTATGCGGCCCGAGGGACTGAGCGGGCCGAGTAGTTCGCTGAGTTCGTGGATCTTGGCATCCTGGTCGGACTGGAGGCGTTGGAGCTGGTCGAGGTCCATTTGATTCGTGTTGATTTGGTTTATCGACGGTGGTACCATTTGTGGTGAGCGCATGATGGGTGACAGGGACGGGAGGCCGGTGTTTTCGCTTGGTGCTGATGCTGGTGCCGGGGAGACGCTGCCTTTGTTGGAGCGCGGTTGAGCAGCTGGCGTGGGTTTTGCGGATGTGGATGCGGATGGTGGTTGGGAGGGAGGTGATGCTGATGACTGTCCGGCCATGAAGTCGACGAGTTTGCTTCTCTGGTCCTTATTCAGAGTGTTGGGCGCGTTGGCTACGAGTTCCGCCGCTTCGGGGAGGTCCATTCCAGACGTGTTGGTGGCATTGTGGTCGTTGATAATCTTCATCATGCGTTCGTGGGGGTTGGACTCGAGTTCCTGCCGTAGGCTGGGCGGCGTCTCTGACCCGTCAACTAACTCGGTGACGTGGCCCATTTCTGGATTCTGATTGCTAGATTGATAGTATGGCGTTGAGGTCGTCGATGCATTCAGATTGCTTTTAGAAGCGTTGCCTTGCTCAGGGATGGGCGGTAGCAAGCCGCGGGCTCGTTTGTGGGTGCTGCCCATGTTTCCGGTGGGATCCATTGTTGATTGGAAAAAGTCCCCCAAGTCGACCACACTGCCTTGGTGTGACGGCTGCCCTTGGTTGGTAATCATGCTTGAGATGATGTCGCTGACGCTCTGTGTGTTGCCCTGGTCTTCTAGGGTCTTTCTGAAGACGTTTGCCAAGAAGTTGAGGATAGCATTGATAGAGTTCTGATGTCGGTCGTGCTGGGACTGGAACATGAGTGCTTGGTTGTATAAGTCGTTGTTGTTGCGTTGTAATCGGTTGATTGCCCCGAGAATCATCTTCTGTTGCTCTCTGACCTTGGTCAACTCCTCCCTGATCAACGACATTTCCTTCTTGGGCAGCTGTTGAGATTCTGAGGGTGGTGGAGGCAGGGCCCGAGGTGGTGGTGCACTTGGTCCAGCTGTCACGTTCTGAGTAGTTCCCTCATCTAGGATCTGATCTTCGTCACTATCGACCTCGAGACCCTCATTCTTGCTGGACGCCTTTTTAGACGATCTTGTCTTGGGCTTGTTGATGAGCCACAGTAGATTTGGGTGGCCCCGTCGAAAGAAGGGATTATGATACTCGCTGGGGCTCTTGTTTTTGCGCTCGCTCGCTCGCATCGAGTTATCCGACAAGCCCACCCGTTTGTGGAAGCCATACATGTTGAGTTGCCGAACAAAAGAGGCATAGTTGTTGTGCTTAAACAACTCTGGGATAAGAGTCTTGGCAAACTCATCCTCGTCAAGAACAATGAAGGAGTCGCCCTTTTCTGACCAGCGAATGAAGTGTTCGTTTTTCGGGTCCTCCAGAAAGCTACACGGAGATTTAGTTAGCTTCCACAATATCCCTAGACGAATCGAGGATACCACAACTCCAAATCTCTCTTTCAGAAAACTTACCTGCTTAGTTTCTGAACAAACGGTGGAATCCCCTTCCGCTTGCCCTGAGCATCCCGCTTCGCCTTTTGCGCCATCTCCTCCAGCGCCTCAACGTTGCTGAATCAAACCCTCCTCCTCGTTCTGCGGCAGGTGATTGTTCCCATCGCCGAAGCCCGTCCACGGCTCCACGGAAGCGTCAAAGTTTCGAGGATGCGTCGCAATCAGTGCTTGATTCATGTCTCGTCGCGCAAGACTGTTGGAAGTTGCGGGGACCTGTGTATACTGAGGTTGGGTAGGCATCAAGCCGTACGGATTGGCAGCCTGTGCTGAGGTGTCGACAAAGTCAGTTCCGTCGCCGTTCCATCTCAGCATATTGTCTGGAACAGCATTATCCGCAGGAAACGGCTGCTGCATGCGCTGCGGGTAGTTCACCATTGGTGACGCGCCTGGCGCCGCTCGCTTTCTCGAATTCGGCGCGGACATGAGGATCTGAAGAGTTACGCTTGGGGAGCAGGTCGACCGGTCGGGCGAGATGAAAATGCAGCACGCTTGCGTCGTTTGCCCCAAGTTGACACGCGCTGCAAGGTTATCGTGTTGAGAGAGAAATAAACCTTCTCCTTAGCAAAATGATGAGCTCGGGTGTGCGCTGCGTGGTTGAAGAGGATTGTAATGTTTTTTCCCCTAGTTCTTGTGTTTCGTTATTTCAGCCTCGTTTCTTGGGTTCTGGCCCAGATTGTTCGTCAGATGACAAGCAGCAGCAGGCTGACACGATCTGTGCAATGGAGCACAGAATTGACGACGCGCAAATAGATGACTTGTAGGATAGGCAGCGAGGACGGCACTGCAATGAGCACCCCTTCTCGAATGCCGTTCCGTCGACGAGGCGGTCTACGTGTTTTTGGTAGGACTGCGGAATAAGGCTCTGTTCTGTTGGTGTGTCGATTTTCTGCGGGTCTGTGATGGATGGATGGATGGATGGATGGATGGATGCAGCACCAGGGAAGGAAGCAACAAGGTGGGACGCGGAGGAATCACAAACTTTTTTTGGTTTCCGCCCGCCCGTATTGATAGCAACTGTTGCAATGGTCGAGATATAACGTCGCAGCAATCGAGGTGCGCTGTGTGTCGCGGGTATCGTTTTGTCGAGGATGATGAAATTATCATTAGAGGCGGCGTGAGATTGGCAACGTACGTCCCAATCTGCCACAGGATAGCACGGATCAGGAGTTATCGATTAGATCATCCCGGCCAGCCAGACCAGACTTTTAGGTTCGACATGGGCACAATTGTGAACCTTGACCCGACTTGACCGTTCAATGTTCCAGGTTTCAAAGTTCCACTCCGCACTCAAATTCTGTCCACTAACAGCGCTTCTAACGGCCAATGCGGATATGGACTCCGTAATGATGACTGCAAGCTGTTCACGTCCTGTCTCCATCACTGTCAAAGTTCGTCCATGCCGCATCAATTTTGATGGGTCTTACTCAGTCAAAGTCACTCACTGGTCCTTCTCCGCCAGTCCTCTGCCAAGACTCCGGGATCCCCTCGTTGTGAATCTCAGATTCGATTCATCACGTGACTCTATTGTTCAATGTTTGGTCAATCGTTGTGCATGCATTGTGCATGCAGACTCTAGACAAATACTCTAAATGTTTCATCACAGTACTGTACAGTACAGTACTCCATACTAGAACAACCTCACCCGGCATACCAAGTCTCAATGTAATTCAACCAGCTTCACAACCCAGGGTATCACCGCACTTCACATGCTCATTTAGCCCCCCTTCCAGCCAGTGAACTCGCCCTCGCCAACTTGGCATTTCGCGCCTGATCCCTCGCTTGGTCCCATGCCCTCGATCCTCCTCCCAGCTTCGCCTCCCGTTCTGCCCTCTTATCCTCTTTCAGTGTCCTTGCCTTCTCTCTAGGATCAATAACCACCAGCTCTTCTTCCGCCTTCTTCCGGTTACTCAGGTCTTTGCCCAGTCTATCCGCCGCAAACGACAGTGAATGTGACATCCATCCCTCATCATCGCTCTCCTCCTTGTCCTGCTTGTCCCAGGCCGTGCAGCTTTGGCAATTGGCTATGAAGTGCAAATCACAGAGCTCTGCTTCCTCATCCGCAGCCGCAGATTCCTCCTTGTCCTCGCCTCCCTGTTTTGTAGATTCTGGCACTTCTTTCTCTGGCGGCGCCTTGTCCAGTCTTGACTGAAAAGCACGTAATAGATTCATAGCTGCTTGATCGTCGCTTGTGCTTGCGTTATTGCCTCCTGGTCTTCGTTTTCTTGCCCGCATCGATGATTCCGGTATCAAGGATTCTAAAGCCGACTTCTTCTTTGTTTCTTCTGTTGGCTGTTCCGAGTGAATGGTTCGGCGCATCGAGGCCTTTAATGCCGCTAGTTCTTCATTGGCTTTCTCAAGAGCCGTCTTCTTGGGGGCCTGTGGCTCCTCTGGCAAGTCTTCTGACTGTTGCCTAGCTTTGCCTCTTGATTCACGGGCTTGCTTCGTATTCTGCTCATCATCTGAAGGCGTCTTCTCCTCGGCGGAAGGCTCCTGTAGCACAGGCTGCTTCTTCTGCTCCGCTTTAGAAGACTTCTTCTTGGCGACCTTGTCCCTGTTTGGCTCATTTTCCTGTTCCTCCTCTTGAGCAATCAGCCTCGTGTCAAACTTGGCCTTCTTAAACACCGGCTCCTCCTCCTCCTCGCCCTCCTCATCACCAAAACTAAGCAATTGTTTACCTCCCTTCCTCTTCTTCTTCTTCGATTTGTCCGCTTGAGTAGATTTCTGCACGGCATGTGTCGCAACCCTAGACCTCTTCTTCATGTCCTCAAACGGATTCACCAAAATTTCTATCCTCTCAATCTTGACGGCGTATAATGGCCTCTCACTTGCCTCATCCACTTCTGACTCTCCAATCTTGGCCAAATTATAGATCGTGTCGCCTGCAACCCTTCCGAAGAGGGTATTCTTTCCATTCAGCTCCTCGGTTTTATCCAGCGTGAAGAAGAACTGGCTGCCATTCGTATCCGTTCGACTTTCGTTGGCCATGCCCAACAAGCCTCTTCGATTAAATTTTAGCCGGGAGTGGAATTCGTCTTTGAAGTTAATGCCCGTAGGACCTGCATTTATACCCCGTCTCTCGTCCATCGGCCATGGGTCGAGGTCGCCGCTAAACGCGCCGCCGTCGTAGATGGATTCACCTCCATTGCCTGTCCCTGTAGGGTCGCCACCTTGCAGAATAAAGTTAGGAACCAGTCTATGGAATATCGTACCATCGTAGTATCCGTCGAGGCTGTGTTGCAGGAAGTTTCGACAGGTTAGAGGTGTTTGTTTTGCAAAGAGCTCGACCAGAATCTCGCCAAGGGTGGTGTGGATGATTGCGGACGCCGTTGGCTGCGGCTCGAGATTGTAAATCGCCGACATGGTCTACTCTTGTTTGGGGTATATGCTCGGCCGTAGAGAGATTTCGGGGTGAGCTGCCTTGCACGGCACTCTTCTGGCTTCGCTTCTTTGTTGATGATAAAATGCCAAGCTTGCCTTGTCGCGAGCAATTGAAGTGGCCCACTCTGAGTTATCGATAAGACACCCAGCTCAACTCACATGTGCCGGGTTATGAATGGTTGAACAGGCCAGAGACATTCGCCAACTGCACAACTATCAAGGGTTTACTAGTCTTAGTATTTTAGCTTTCATGATTTAAACACTTGGTGCATGAAATATTCTTCGTGTATTGGAATATTATCAAGGGGTCAACTGCGACACGTTTACAATAGCCACTACTCAGCATACCCAAGGGGAACCTTGTAAAGTAGAGTTGCCCTTCGCCACCGCTTTGCATTTCTATCATCGCAATCAAGTTTGAAATTCATGAACATGACACATATAGCGTTTATATCCTAAAGCATGTCGTCGTTTGTCTTCCACCCAGCTCCGAGTATATCCTGTTCTAAGCTTTGCGCCGGTGTGTTTGTTCAAAACATTGCTAAAACAATCTGGACTTGGTCAGTTTAGTGCTCCCTGTATTTGCAACGCACCAGAAAGGCTCACCTATAAACTGCCTCGTTATTGTTGGTATTTGGACCAATTGACAGGTCATGGTCCCGGCTACAGTTGCGTCAGCTCTCACATGGACATCGACCCAATTTCCTTCACCAACCATCCGACGTCACAATGTGCAGGCGCCCAACGCACCGCGCACAATGTCCAAGATGAACCTGTCCGAGGGCATGCAAGTTCGAGCGGAGCGTCGGCGACCAAACAGCCCAGCTAGCCTTATCAAGGAAGTGACGCCAAGCATACTATTGAAAGTCACCGAACGAACAAGCTAATGCTTGTCTTGTTTTGTACGAGCGTATGCCACCAGCTGCTGAAATGTGAAGATTAAAACACATCCAGCAGATAAGATGTACAAAGCGGCTCTAAAGTTCGATTACACTTTCGGTCTCAGCGTTTGTAGATTCAGGGCTCGTGGTATCCTGGCGAATATGGTAAGGTAGTTTGGTCTGAATCCGCCTGCGCAATGTTTCGAAACGCTGTTCAAAAAAGATGGCCATCTTTGTCCAGCTGTCTCCCCTGAAGTCTTCTCGATAACTGTCAATCATATCTTCGACTTTGGCTTTGATGTTGGGGTCGTCCGTGGTAGCCCATGCGACACATAATGTCTTGGGCATGTATGTTGTTCCTAGGGGACGGAAACTCCAGGCTCGCGCTGCTGATTCAAGGACCACATTTGAGGAAACCTCCTCCTGTTCTTTGAGCGTAGAGTCGTGGGGTTGGAAGATTTGGAGCGTCCTCCGAATGATGGCCATCAAAGTGTGTAAGACGCATACGGCAGACTCGCAAATGGTGTAGCCTTTATAGTAAGTGATATCCAGGCCCTTCATAACAACTTCATGTAGCTGCACTGCAATTGGAATAATCTTTCTTGCTTCTAGCTTCATTAATTCGTATGCCGAACGCAATTGGGGGAGGTGGTATTCAGGTTCTTCGAGGAACTTCGGCAGGTCTATGAGATTTGCGACAGTTAAATTTGTTGATCTGATATCAACCACAGAATAGTTATTCAGTGGTCCATAATATGATGTTTTCTTTAAATCTATGCGCCACGGCTTTAGTTGTACCCTGGGGTCAATTACGCTCTCCGTTATCTGTGTCCGGGGTCAGCAGCGGAAAAGAAAAGCATGCCAGTCGCAGGCAAGGAACGGCGCGCTTACGGCTATTATTGACGACATGTCAACCAGTGATGAACTGAAGGGATCGCGGTGATCGCGCGCTGCTTGGTGGTTCAAAATGTGTAGCAGCCCATGCATATGAACCAGACAGTCTTCATTATGACCACTAAGAAAGTTCTAGTTGAGACGGTGAGAATTTACCTCATCATTATGAAACTTGAGAGATAAGAAATATACACACCTGAGATAGCATGAGTAGATACACGCCACAGAGCGTCTCCGTCTTGCCAAGTTGAGAAGGGTCTTTGATGAAATCACTTCTCATGCAAGTGAGAGCTGTGCCATAATCCTTGAGGGCTTGGACAGTCGCTTGACGAGAATGAACAGCTGTGACAGCACTTGAAAAAGCCATTGCTGCGGTGCGGAGGATTTGACTTTTCCCTAACCGCTGCGGGACATCCTCAAGAAACGGTCCAAAGCCTAAAACTGAAAACCGTGGATCGGCTATTTGCAAAGTTGAGATAAACGCTCCCGTGATGGATGTCAGCTCATTTCCGAGAGGCCGTGACGGCACCTCTCTTGCCTGGCCATGAAGATATCCAGCTCTTGGCCGGGCAGTCCGGGACACCGGGACGCATTCCTTGACGGTGGCATTCTTGAATCTGTATACTTTTTCGCCAGATCCAATGCACCGAATCCCATAGCGAAGACACCTAGAGCATGACGGTTGTTTCAGGTCACACTATTCGCAGAATTCGTTAACTCTGTGGCCTCGTATTCATGGATGATGATTTGCGCCTACCTTCTTCTTGCGCTTCCGGCAGCCTTCACAGCCTCTGCCAGACGGACCACCCGGCATCTCAAATACAAAGCCTGCTTGATTCTCGCAAGGGCAAGTCAGCCGGGGCTATCAACGGCTTCAAATATTATAGACGCATTGCTGCACCACTCGCTGACAGCTTCATGCTTCGACAAGGCATTTGTTCTATCAATTGAATCCGACAGCGTTGTGTCGGCGATGGAGCGACATGGAAGTACCGGGCCACGTGATGCGCACAGGTAGCCTTAGTCATCTCCCATATCCTTTCTTCAGGAGTTGTGCTTGAACAAGATCGCGCGAGAACAGGCTCGGGTGTCAATCACCGAAGCTAACGAAATAGTCCGGGTAAAGACGTCTCTGTGCAGCTCCTTTCTCGGCTGGCCGGGGAGCTGGTGTGGCCTCGATCAATCTGGACCAGGCATGGACCCTTCTACCACACTTCGATCCCATGCATTTCGAGCCTCCTTTAGCATCTGTGGACCTGCGGGCAGGTGGATCTGTTTGACACGGGAAGCAGGGAGATGGGACGGACATCGAGAGGATCATGTCAAGTTTCGATGCTCACAATCGCCCTCCGCTCTGTCAGCCAAGGTTTCCCCGGATTGCACTCCACGGCGTTTCATCAAACTACGTACCGGTATCTGACTGGAAAAGAAACGCCACTAGAGGAATCCAGCAAACGGGAACACAAATACTATCCATGACGCCTTGAACCACCTTTTCTTGCATGGCGACGGTCGCAATAGATTGACGGTGACACTGCATCTTGGCTTGGCGTTTGCCCATTGGGCTCCGGATGTTGAACCGAAACAACGCGCCAATCTAAAAATTAAGCATCGTGCTGTGGAACAAACGTCTCTGGTCTCGTGGCCGCGGCGGTCGCTAATGGCACTCGTTGCACTACCTCTTTGCTCCGGTGATCGTATTGGGATTGAACTTCCTATCTGCTTTCAATTTGTTTGTGCTGGGAGTACTCCGCACGGCAAGGTCAGCATAGAAAGAGGCGATTGGCGACTCAACTCCAGATGATCTCAAATTTTGCGAGCAAGCCACTCCGAATTACTCGGGTAAGCCAACCTTTCGAAACAACAGAGGTCGAAAAATATCAACAGCTCCAATGGAAGGCCATTTCTTGCTTTTCGGGCGCCGGTCTGGCCTGATGTGTCACCCACTATCTCAAATGTGGGTGAACACATACAACTCATACAGCGACGTCTGGTCTAAAGCTGCCAATAAAACTCGCAGACTCACCACTGTCACACTTAAAGTTACGCCTAATACGTCTAGAATCTCCGGCGAGAAACCTGATTATGGTCTCTTAATGTTCTGCATGTACTTTAATAGAGAGTACTCCGTCTCGGCAGAGGAGATAACAACAACCTGCTGCATTTCAAGGGTCCTGGTGGAATTCCGCCGCTGTCGGACTAGACGCTGTGTTGCACCTGCAGCAACTCACCCAAACTATTCCGGTGCTATCCTACTGATAAGGCCCGATCGAAACCATACGGGCCAATAATAGCGACGACATCTTTATTGCATTAAACCGAACCGTTGCACTTACCTGGTACATCGCATTGGGCACGCCTTGACCCCGGCCGAAAAGTGAGTGGCGAATGGTGTCTGGTTTGTTGTTGTATGAGCCAGTGCCATGAGGAGAGGCCGAGACCAAGAATTATAAGCACTCCAGCCCACCCTGTTGGCCACGGCTCGGCTCCAAGCGAATTTGCTCCGAATAACTCCTCAAACCAGCATTTCACTGACCTCTCAGTCCTTCTTGAGCCTCCTCGACCAAAAGTTAACATCCCTACCTCAATGGAAAACGCTCATACCAAATGTCTTGAAGAGCATTTCACGTCATCCCCCGATTGCCTTCGGCCACTCCTTGTGTCCCTGAACGGACATAACTCGTGGCTATTGTCTTTCCCACGACCATGGGCTGACCAGAAGCAATCGGGGAGGGCCTACTTTCATACCGTCCTAGAGCCATGGCTGGTAGGATCAGCGGACCTCGTCGGCTCTTGGTTCATCCACATTGACCTGCCGTCGACTCCGGCATTTCCAACTGCCGAGGCAGTGGAGGCAGTTGCCCGTCAAATTGAAGACTTGGCTTCGGAGTATGTCTTAAACAGACGCATGTCAAATGAAGTCTTCAACCCCGCTAGCCACATCGACGCTATCCTGTTGACTTTTCACTATTACGACCACGTGCACGAGGCTTCACTCCGGGAGTTCAGCAGCAATGTACCAGTCATTGCAACTCCGCAAGCCGCCCGTATCATCAAGCCTTGGAATCACTTTAGCACCATCGATATTATCCATGATTTCGAAGAAGGAGCCACCTCGTGGTGCACCTCAGGCTTGCACCCAGGGCCACGTCTTCCTTCGTGGCTCACTGTGCTCCGCCTCCCAGGGCACCGCGAGATGAACTTTTGCACAGCCATTGTCTGGACGCACATGCAAGACGATGGAACTGAGGTCCATGAATCTATATTGACCTCACCCCACGGCACACTGCTAGATCGAGGACCAGTCCAGGCCTTCCTGGACGCGGAACCCAAGACTCGCAAGCTTGCCATGCTCCACGGCATGAAGGAAACGTATATCGGTGGCAAAAAGACCAGTTTCGGTGCAAAAAGTGGCTTGGAATTGTACCGAAAGCTCGGAGGAGTCAAGTATTGGGTTCTCTCTCATGACTCACTGTTGAATTACTCTGGTGTATTTATGCGATTGTCGCGCACGGCAGATATCCCACGGACATTAGCCTGGGCTCTAGACCAGGAGATTTCCGAGAAGCCTGTCCGGCCTGATGTGTACAGGGTGCAAAATGGAAGGTGTCTGGTGTTGGAATAGTAGCATATTGTTGCGAGCGAGCGTTCATCTTTCCAAGTTGCTTCAGCTTTTGATATCCATATACAGACAGGTAGCGTAACGACCTGATGAAATATCGATACTTTTATATCATCCCCCCACTATAGTTGGTTGCGGTATATGGCGATCAAATCACCTTCAAGAACAGATAATGAAATCTGGTATCTACCGAATACGAGTACAGTTACCTCAAACTGACCATTTGGCCACCCTTCTCCTCGTTCAGCTTCTGTGTTAGTTGACGCACATTCCGGCCATGCCACGAGCACATATGCGGTGCAAGCCATCATAAGAATGTAGTGTACCACTATTGGGCTGATACTCTAAGGATGAAAAAAAAAGAGAGGCTAATGCAATCTAACGCATGAGTTTATCCATGTGGATAGCTTGTCGGACCGATCGCCTAGGGTAAGCGAGTATATCGCAGTGACGGCAAACTCATTCATATTGTGGTGCTCGGACTTTTGTAGCTATGGACGGCTATGTACGGCAGACAATAGGGTCAATATGTCAAACCAAGCTATGACCTGTTGATGCTACACCATGTCGGCAACGATCATGTCAACCCAACTTGGTAATCAATCAATTCTGGCCGGGAATACGTGTACACTACATCTCGGCATGTCACCAACGAACTGATAGCATTCAGTTGATCATTTCATTTCAATTTCATTATGTCAATAGACTTCTCCTACATTTTGTCATTATTTTTTCTCGCAGTCATGAATCCCTGGCTATCCTTCCCATTGTTACTTTAACCAAAGAGAGCACCACCAAGTCTCACGGCAACACTCTTGTTCTGAGTGTAGTTGGCCAAAGCAGCCTCACCCAGTTCACGACCAATACCAGACTCCTTGAAACCACCGAACGGCCTGTGTACTAAAGTTAGCATTTGGTAAGAGCAAACCGAATTTTCATGCAGGGAAACGTACAATTGGTGGGAGAGCATGTTGTAGCCTGTGAAAAAAGCGACACGTTAGCAAAATTCAATTCGTGTGAGAAGTTTGTATGATATAACTTACAGTTGACCCAGACGGTACCAGCCTTGAGGGCGTTGCTGACACGGATGCTGGTGTTGAGGTCCTTGGTGTGGATGGCAGCAGCAAGGCCGTAAGTGGTCTCGTTACCCAACTTGATGACCTCCTCCTCGGTCTTGAACTTGGAGATGGCGCAGACAGGGCCGAAAATCTCCTCCTGCATGATCTTCATTTCAGGCTTGACGTTGCTGAAAATGGTAGGCTGGATGAAGTATCCCTTGTCGCCGTGGCGCTCACCACCAATCTCGACTGTGGCACCCTCATCCTTACCGGACTTGATGTAGCTCATGATACGGTCGTACTGAAGCTGGCTGACCTGGGGGCCCTGGAAGGTGTCTTGGGCGAATGGGTCACCAACCTTGTTCTGCTGGGCACGCTTCTTGAAAGCCTCGAGGAATTTGTCATAGACACCCTCCTGGACGAAGATACGGGTACCAGCACAGCAGCACTGGCCGTGGTTGAAGTAGATACCAAAGTTGACCCATGAAATGGCCTGCTCAATGTCGGCATCATTGAAGATGATGTTGGGAGACTTGCCACCAAGCTCCAATGTGACCTTCTTCAGGTTGGAAGCGGCAGCAGCCTTCATGATAGTACGGCCAATGACGGTAGAACCAGTAAAGGCAACCTTGTCAATGTCCATGTGGGAGGAGATGGCGGCACCAGCAACCTTGCCGAAACCAGAGATCAGGTTGAAGACACCAGGGGGGAAACCGGCCTCCTTGACCAGATTGGCAAAGACGAGAGCGGACAGAGGGGTCTGTTCAGCGGACTTCATGACAATAGTGTTGCCAGTAGCCAGGGCGGGGCCAATCTTCCAGGCGAGCATGAGAAGAGGGAAGTTCCAGGGGATGATCTGACCACAGACACCAATCTATGAAGCAAGTCAGTTTTCAGCCCGTTCCGTGTATGTTTGGCAATACAGCAATCCATGCCAAGTGATTCAACTTACAGGCTCTGGGCGGGTATAGTGGAACATGTCGGGGGCAATGTCAATGGTCTTGCCCTCAATCTTGTCGGCCCATCCTCCGTAGTATCGGATGCAGCCAGCAACAGCACCGACGTCACCCTTGGCCATGGTGATGGACTTGCCGTTGTCAAGAGACTCTACGGCAGCAAGGAGCTCGAGGTTCTTCTCAACGAGATCGGCAAGCTTGATCATCATGACAGATCGCTGTTGGGGTGTAACCTGCTTCCATGTGGTCTCGAAAGCCTTACGGGCAGCGGCGACGGCAAGGTCGACATCCTTCTCGGTGGCCTCGCAAACTGAGGTAATGACCTCTTCGGTGGCGGGGTTGATGACCTCGAACTTCTTCTTGTCAACACCCTCAACCCACTCGTTGTTGATGAAGCTGGAGGGAGATGTGTGGTTAGCTTCTCGGTGTGTTTCTCTGGCTGTAGCTGATGCTTCTGATCAAATACGGGCCGAGGATTTATAGCAGTTGTACTTACAGACCGATGGGCTGCTGGTAAGCACCCGTGACAGGAGTCTTGAGCTCGACGGTCAAAGTCATGATGACGAATTCGATTGCTCGCGTCTGTGTTGGTTGTGACGTATTGTACAAACAGGTGTTCCTGAGGGGTATCTTGAAAGACACAAGCGGTTGAAGGAATAGAATAAAAAAAAGAGTACGGTTTCAGAGGAAAGGACAATTGGAGTTTAACCAGGAACCAGCGGGTCTCGTAAGGTATTTAAGGACCAGGCGGGGGAATCGGGGGCCGTGGAGCACGTTTAGAAGTCAAGTGCTTTACTAAGGTCTGGTCTCGTCTGGTGCAAGTCGAAGACAAGCTGCTGCATCACCATCCATGGCGTGGGTCATGGTGGTGGCGTTTACCATGATGGATGCCCCGCAGTATTCGGCGTTAAACCAGCTTTGGGCGGGCAACAGGGAACCCTTGGCTGCACACCCCGCCTTCCTTACTCAACTCAACAGAGTGAAGCCAAGCAAGCCAAGCGTGAGCGATGATATCCGTCTGGTCAGATGCCGACGACAAAGAGAATGATTGGAGGTCGATTATCCATTTCAGAAAGCTCCATCCCATTTTTACTTTCTCCATTGTTCCAACGACATGCCTGATGCCTGATGCCTGCTACCAGCAACATCAAGCGCAGGAACGGCGTTGCACAACATTTGTTGAGAGCGTTCTGGGCATGTCATGTCTCGTTGTCGTGTTTGACTTGTCTCTTTTGCTGCGACCTCAGGATGTCAGGGTATCAGGATGTCAGGATGCACCTGGTTGCCCCTCCTTCTCGTCCTGTCTGGTTCCGCTGGCGCTGTCTGGTGCTTCCAGCTCCGCGCCGGAGCCGCGGCAGTAGTGCGTCTATCACCTAATTTATTTGCCGTACCGACGAATCACCTGGAGCTTTTGCAGCTATCCCGGCTTTTGCTTGCGGTCAAACGTGGAGCACGGAACATCTTTTGCTGCAGCATTCATTTCATCGACGGCAACATGATGCTTGCACACCCCTCAAGCTTGTCTCCTTCCCTCCTTCCTGATGTCCTTCCCAAAGCCCGAACTGGTGTTCCCCGCAGCCAGGTGGCCAATAATTGGGCTTGCCGGTTGCCCTTCGGCCTTCGAAACGTCAGTTGTGACAAATCTCGTCCGCTCGGCAGAACCACCAGCAACGAACTTTGCCTCTGGCTGCCGACCTTTACAACATGATACTCGCAATTCCCTACAAAGTTCTTTTGGCACAACCGTCATCCTAACAAGGCGAGTCGATCCGTCATAGTTGCCCACCATCGCCATCTTATTATCAAAAGCACGCTCCACGGAATACATCCACCCCTTTCGGACTGATGGCGAGGCAGTCGCCCCCGGTTTTGGACCTTTCTTCTACGCCACTTCGATGCTATCGTTTAGTGGCTCCTGGTTCTTCCGCAGCCTTCTCCGGTGTTCTCAAAAAATCTCCTCTTTTGTGGCCAGACAATCTTAGGCATTCACGAAACAGCAGAGACCTTGTCTGTAGGTCGAGTTTCAACGAGTAGTATCGGTTTGTATTTCGGCCTCCGCAAGGGTAATGCCTCAATGACCCCAAGTCTACAGCTTTGCTGCAACTCTGGGGACGCAGTAACGCGTCCTTTACAATAATCATGGGCCATTCATATTCACCCGTCGGGAAGCCTTTATGTCATGGAACACGACAGCGACCCACATGCCGCCGCAGACGCCAGAGCACCCCAGCACTGAAATACTGGAGACAGCTCCTGTTGGCGTCCAGTTGCTATGCCAATGAGTTGCGATATGCTCCAATGGACAAGAAAAGGCAGAGCTGGAGACGACATGCGTAGCCTCCGAAACCGAGACAACATGGTAGGGACACGGCAGAGAGTCGGCCGTGTGGTGACATCTCAAGACGAGCGCATTTATCTTCATACATGAAGGCAGAGACCATGGCCTCGTCCTCCCCATTCTGGAAGCTGGTGGAGAGCGGGTCAAGCCACCCCCTCGTCGCCTCGGCATAGCGGCTGGCGAGGGTTCAGCAACAAGTCTGGTAGAAGGAAATCTGAGACAATGTTGACAGTGTTGGGAAAGCTGTGAAACTGAGAACGTCCTTGTGCACCATTGGCGACAGGGTTCAATATTTTGGACTCCGAGAGATTGTTCTTCGTCTCGTTTCGAAGCGGTTGGAGCTGTCACCCAATCTCCCTATTTCAATGGAGCTCCGGTTACAATCCTTTGCAAACCAACCAGTTCCGACTCCTTCAAGCTCCCGGTTCCGTGATATTCGAAGTCTGGCTGCCCGGAGGGTTTGGCTTGCTCAATCCACCTGACCCATCAGTGAGATGTCGCCCGTTGTCCTAGATAGGTAGCCTCCTTCTCACCGATGATTAATGATCAAGGCCATGTGGCCAGTGGAGGGGCTTGTCAAAACGCCACACATTTTTTGGCAGCCAGCATATGCCTTTGGGTTTCTTGAGCTGTACAAACCGGAATAAGCTTTACCGGTCATAGGGAGGAGTGCAACAAATCTGTGTTCTCATGTAATCGAATTACGTTGTAAGGCATCAGTACCATTGTCATGGGTAGCACCGGCGCGGCTATCGGCTGTCGTATAGGGACTGGTAAGCAATAATGGCTCAATGTTCGCTTGCTATGGGGTTCGGAGATAATCCCATTGACAAGACATTGACAGGTTTCTTTGTGATAAGTACAGAGATCTGGGGAAGTCTCGTTGCGTTTCTTGGTCTGGAGATTCTTGAGGACTCGGGGCAGTGGGTCGAAACCCTCTGGCGGCTGCCCGAGGGGCCCAGACATTGATTGACATTTCACATCCGTCGGTACAACGGATGAGTTGAACTTGGCTAGGAGATGCTTATCCGCACGATGCTTATCTCTGGATTGAACCGGATCACATCAGATTCCAACCTTGAATGCTCCACACCTCTAGCTTTTGCTTCGTCCAGCCGGCAGCCATTTCCATTGGCTCTGGTGTAAGTGACCAACTTTGAAGTTAGAGACATGGGCAATTGAATTACCCGATGAAGTGCTTGTAGAGGGTTGGCTGCCTTGATAGTGAACTTGAGCCTTTGATCTTTCAAGCGATTATAAAACGCGGACCTGGATTTTTCCTTCTTTCGCTCAAGATCCACCGCCAGCAGGCTGTCGTGGCAGGCACAAGCAGTTGCTCCATGCATGTGTCGAGTCTGCTTGCTACCAGTTGACCTCAGTGTTGGCTACTACTACCTACCTAGGTAGGTACTTGCTGGGCTATCAATTTGCTTGTTCTTGTACGACCAGACATTACACTTAAGTCCTCATTTGCAAAGCCGCAGAGCCACTACTCTCTTGATGTCGCATCTTTTCCTCCAGTATCGACTGAGGGATAGCTCGGAATGATTTTATTCTCTTGAAATCCTAGCTCAAAACGCATTCATTTAATTTTTCAATGGTGCACAAACGATGGCCAACTGGCTGCCGGCTGGCTGGCAGCTGTCCTTGGTCCCTTTCAGCTGACAACGGAAAGAAATGAGGCTGTCAGTTGCTCACCTTGACTTTCTGCCCACTTGCTGGATTGGATTGATTCAAACGGTACCAAACTTGACTTGTCAAGTACCAACACAAACTTGACATGTACGAAAGAACCAGTGAAATCAGGTGCTGCTGCTCATGCATGTGAGCTCCCAATATCACCCCCTCAAATCCTGAGCATGTTCAATTTTGGCCGTTCAGCTACTCACCTTTTTTCTATCACAAATATTCTGAGCTTGCTGCGCATCGCGACTCCCCCGCAAACACAACTTACCGGTACCCTGTGCAATGGCTATCATCAGCAAGGTTCCAGACTTGAATGTCAGCGTCGTTGTCGACGGACAAGTCGCGCAAGAGTATCCGGCGCCAGGTCAGCAAGAGGAAACCGAAACCGAATCCGATATTGCATCGCACCTTTGCTACATAGAATCCAAGTCGGGCCATCCTTTTTTTGTTAGGCTCACTGTCGCTCCAGAGAGGAAAACCTCGCCCGAAAACGCACTCATATTGAGAGTATGCATTGATGGTGAAGATGTTGGAGCATATATCATATCGAACCACTCCGGGCTCCTAGGCTCGCATATGGTCGACTTCAACAGCAAGATTACTCGGTCGCCAAATTCTGGAGAATTCATTCGACAATTTTTTGCCTTCTCAGCGGTTTCCACAGGTTAGATCACGCCACTTACAATTGTCAGAAGTGTGGCTTCTTCGTTGCTAACATGGTTCTCGAATCTCCAGTTGAGGAAACTACTGCAGCATCCATCGAGCGAGACGCCAAAATAGCGAAGAATCTTGGCGAGATTAGAATCAGGGTCTACCATTGCCGTGTTGGCGAAAGCATTCCCTATCACCCGCCAGTATTGCAGAGACGTCCAGAATATGTCTTGGCAGAGAAGGCTTTGAAAGGAAAAGAGCTATCTCATGGGACATGGTACCTACAAATGTGAACAAAGCCTCATCGAAACCAACCTGACTGTTCCTAGTTATGATAAAGAAGAAGTTATTAAGAAACTGGCGTCTCGGACAACTTACAACAAAAGACTCTTCGCCGAATACACATTTCGATATCGATCTCGGGGTATGTCCATTCTCACGCCTCGCAAAACGGGCTACCATTCGTGCATTGTGCTGAGACCGTCTAGATGCCCTCCAGAAGGAAATGATAATTCCCCGAACGCCACCTCCACCTGAACAAACTTTTACATCAGAACTAGGCTCTATGTCCGATGAGGATATTAGACTCCTTGCTGCGAAGATGCTCCGCATTAAACAGGACAAGGATCTAAAGCGAGTATGTCGGGAACAGACTTAGCTCTTTTCTCGCTACAAATGATTTTTTGGTATGTCCCGTGCTAACAACCCCTTTAGGAACCGCCATCAACACCCTCCAAGCGGACTATTGATCTCACGGATGACGATGAAATCGAAGTGACGGGAAGTCACCGACTTAAGGTGATAAAACTTGAGGATGGAACGGACATGGTTGACTTAACGGAATAACCATGAAAAGTTCGACTGATGTACCATCTGTCCATCGTGGCGAGAGAAACGTGGATGCTGTGAAATTTGTTTGGGCGACAGTTTTTTGTGCTGTTGCATATTACTGACGTGGCCGGGAGTGAATGCCAATGTGGGTGGAGTTTTTTGCTTGATACCAAATGTTGTGTCGTTGGTGACAGAATAACATTCTTGAGGGGCAAAGAGTCTAGTAAAAGAAACAAAGAATCGTTTTCAATCATGTCATGCAAAATCGGTAGCTCTCTTTTTTGTCAATATCGTGCCAAACAATGCCACAAGTGATGAGACTGGTGCATGGTTACGTTACAGCTGGTCCGGGCGGTGTTGGATCCTAAGGGCAACATTGAAAGAGGTAGATGCTTTACCAGGCAGTACAGTACCGTCAGATCACTTCGTTTTAAGCTTTTACTATTCTGGATGTGCAGCACCACACAATACCGAATGAATAGAAGAGGGAGACCCAAGTATGGCTCAATGAGACGGGAAAGACTAATGCAGGGACATTTGACTTCAAATGTCAAGTTGCAACTGTTCCGCCATGGCGCCAGCCACGCCCCAACTTTGAACCCTCCAGGGAGCACCAGGCAGGGCCTCCACCCAACCTGGTGTGTGGTGCCAGCTCCGGGCGGAGTGGACATGGACTGTGGACTGTGGACGTACATGTGGGACGATGAACCAGACTGCTTGAGCTGAAGACCAGACATCCACAGTCATGACGTTTGGCGGGAGCTACCCCCAAAGCACCAGACAGACCCCTGGGAGACTAACCAGATCTTCGCACTTCAACTCTGCCCATCTCTCCATCAGGAACATCAAACGGCCGAGATGCTGTGTCTGCCATTGCCTGGCCGATTGTATTTTCCCGTCCCTCGCTGAGGGGCTCTTTGTCTTCTCTGTCTCTAAGACCTCAACTCTACATCATGCCTCCCGAAACACCCAGCAATATCCGGGTTTTTATCCGCTGGCGCGACCAGACCGTCTTCGCCGGCGAGGAGGTCAAATGCACAGTGACATTCAAGAATGTCGCCCCGACACCAGGGCAGCAGAGAACACAACAATCGCAGCAGCAGCAGAAGCCTCAAGGCGAACGACAGCGCTTGACCGTTCCGCTGCAAGCAAGGGCAAAGGGCAACGTAGGCGTCACGGCACCGCCCTCGACGACCACCACCAGAGGGCATCGCAGGTCTGCCTTGTCGCTTAGTGTTTCTACAACAAACTCTCACAGCCGGTCGGGCTCAGTACAATGGCCGCAGACTGCTGGAAGTGGTGGGGACTGGCGGCCGGGACATTCGCACAAACGATCGCTGTCTATTGTATCGATTGGGTCGACGAACACCGTGGAGGAGCATCTCCAGCGCAATGAACCTCCTCCGTCAAGGCCACAACGACCAAATCGGGGTCACAACCGGGCGGCCAGCTTACAGATTCCTCCTCAAGGCGTGACATCACCGGGGGCAGGGCCACAGTCTGGTGAGTAGTGCAGCATAAGCTGTCTTCGTTTGGCAGCTATGGACTAACACCTGGCCAGCACCTTTCTTTCCTCGACATACGAGTTCGCCGTTGTTCAACGCTTCATATCCACCTGATCGGTTCGGACGAATTCCTGGAGCTCCTCCTTCACCAAACACACCGGGCTTGGGTGGTCAAAGGAGATCACCAAAGTCCCCAGCGAGACAGCAGATGCCCGATTTTCGATTTCCCGCGGCGCCTCCACCTGGGAACGATGAAGCTTCTAGATCGAATTTTAAAACCGCCGATGGACTACTTAGTCCGAAGCATTCTGGCATGCTTGATAATAATAACTTGGCTGTGCGGTCAAAGGACCAACCGCCAAGTGCTGTTGATCGTCCGGCGGCCAGAATTTTGGCAAGTAATACCATTCCTGGGGGCACACCACGAAGTAGTGGAGAGTTCTATTCTATGAGCAACAACTCCTCAGAGACTTTGGTTTCTGAATACGTCACGCAGCCTCTGGCAAGGGGCAATGGCCGACCACCACACCTTCGACGAAGCTCTGGTATGACGGCCCAGCAGCAAAAGGCGCCAGAGTCATTGATGATGGGTTATGCTCAGATCCAAGGATCCTTCGTCTTGGACGGCTCGCTGGTTAGCCTTGGACCTTTCGAGCAGGTTAAGAAGAAGGGAGCCGTGGGAGGACGTGGCGGCGGCGTCGTTGGTCTCGAGCCAACAAAACGAGATACTGGTTTGTTGAGGGGTTTCGGCTGGGGAAACATCAGCAACTCTCTAGGGGACTTCCTTGGTGGAGGAGAGTTGAGCACGATCAAGGAGATGCGAGGAGCCGCTAACTCCAAGTCTATTCCCCTGCTCAGCACACCACAGTCCATTCTTTTTGTCGACCTACAGCTGGCTCCTGGTGAGAGTCGGTCCTACGAATACACCTTCCGCCTACCAAAGGGTTTGCCTCCAACCCACAAAGGCAAAACAATCAAGATCTCATACAGCCTGATTATTGGCACCCAGAGAGTTGGCGGCGCCAAGGAGCAGCAAGTGAGATCTGTGGAAATTCCATTCAGGGTCCTGGGCAGCGTTAACAGCCACGGGGAAATCCTTGGACACGACCTCATGAGTCCATACATAATACTACGAGACGCAGCGGAGGTCAAGAGCTTGGGTAAGCACTCAAGAGCGCACAAATCAAAGGCTTCATTTGGTCCGCCGGCGACGATGAATGAATTCCTCAACTACGTCGATGACTTGGCCACGCGGCCGCGGGACTCTGCGGGAGCAGCACTATTATCTCCAACAGAGTCAACGCAAAGACGGCCATCGACATACGAAGAGGTGGCTACGGCCAAGGAGGCAATCCATTTAGCAATCATGAGAAGCAACATGGCTAGTGATGGCCAACAAAGCGCCAATCGATTCGAGATTGCACGCAACGGTCAGCGTGTGGGAGTGGTCATGCTCACCAGGCCGGCCTACCGTCTCGGCGAAGTCATCACCATGGCAATTGATTTCACTGACGCCGACATACCATGCTACGCCGTCCATGCAACACTCGAAACCTCTGAAAGGGTAGATTCCTCACTGGCCGTCCGGTCAGAATCAAGTCTACAACGCGTTACCCGCAAAGTATACGTTGCCTCATCCGAAGCAGCCATGTATTCTCGCCGCGTGGTCTTCACTCCCACAATCCCCATATCCGCTACACCGGAATTCGTCACTACAGGCGTCAACCTCGAGTGGAAGATTCGGGTGGAGTTTGTGGTTCCATACCAGGGGTCAGATGCGACGCAACTAGGGGAACTGCAGGTTCCTCATCCGCTCTTGGAGCAGATTTCGCAGGATGAGAAGGGTGGGTTGGTGCTCGTGGCTATGGAGAATCTGGCTTGTGAGAGCTTTGATGTCTCGGTGCCGTTGAGGGTATATGGTGCTGTGGGGAGCGGGTTGGAGAGGTTGGAGAGGGATGAGGCGTCTGAGGAGGGACTGGTGGTTTAGATTTGTAGAATGGTGGCATACATGACATTTTGGATAGCGAGTATATTGATAATGGGTATATATTCATGGTATGCTCTGTATGAGTTGATTTGTTCGAAGTTGACGTGAGTGGGCACTTGCAATGTCGAGTATTGCCCTGCCAGTGTGAGCAGCGGTTTTGTAGACATAATGAAGATCGAATGTAGTCATCGCCAATCTTTATGGACCGTGTACAATGCAGGGGACGGACTGCTCCATGAAAAGCCTCGACAAAGACATGGCGACGAAATATCCTAACCATCGACCTCAACAACACCACCTAAACATCATCTCACAACTTCAGAGCACAACCCTACTTCCTCAATCGTAACCTACCACAAGATCAAGACATACATCTCACCACATCACCGCCCACCGCACAGTGTAACCCATCGTTCCTCGCCAGTCTATCAATAGCCGCCGCAATCTCGCAAAACCACGTATCCCACGGCACCAAAACAGAAGGCAAAAAGCAATGCCAATTTAATCAAATCACACTGCCTGCGCTAATGACCGTCACCGGAGGCAAGAAGGATGTGACGACAGGGGTGCAAGGATGACACCCTTGGCTGTGCATCCTCATTTTACCTTGCCTGGTGCACGGTGCGGTACTAAATTGGCTTTTTGGCTCGAGGTGCCGAGTTCTGGAGCTTGGACCGGGGAGTGGTCTTTGTGCTTGAGGCTGGGTTTATCGTTTGAGGGGGGGAAATGCTGTGAAGAAATCTATTTGGGTAGATGGGATTGTGTTGTGCAGGTCTTACTTTGTAGATGGGTTGGTGTTTAAGGAGGTGGTGTCATTTCCTACTGATGACTGCATTGTCAGATTGGGTCGTGGGTAGGAGTGAGTGAAGGTAGCCTCGAAACTTCGGCATTTCCCGACGGACACAGTTTGTTTCTTACCAAGAGCCCATTCTGGATAAATAGAGACCAGGTGCCCATTTCACTAGGATGGCTGGATGGATGGATGATGGATGGCGCAATGGACAATATCAATAAACGTCGAGTAAAATGCCTGCTCAAGCTCACCAGACGTCTTCAATCTCGGCGCGGTGGCCCGGCAACAGGGGCAACGGAGACCCCAGACGAGTGGGGGGTTGCGGCTTATGATTGGTCAGTGGCAAAGCTGCAGTGGATATTGGCGCTGCTGTTTCCAGTTGTCTGGCACCACTTTGAGCGTTAGCGTCTACTTCGTCTAAAACCAACAGACGAGACTGGACATGGAGAGAAATGCTGGTCTTCATGTCACCCAGAGAGCTCTCTCTTTGCCCGGGGACTTTCAGCCAGGGAGCTCTGCATCTTCTCTTTTCCCCTCTTGCTCCTGTTCGCTCTTCAGGAAACCCTGGTTCAATGCGGAGCTTCGGGTACGTGCATGGCCAGTGTACCATGTCCTTGTCATCAGTTCTGTTCCGTTCTGCTCTCTCTGTGCAGTGCCGTGACCAAACCAAAACAAACTGGAGAACGGAGTAGCAGCCAGGCGGCAGGAGCTGCAGCTGCTTCCTTGACCTGCAGACAATCAAAGACCTTCCTAACCCACTCACTCTCTCGCTTCGCGTCGACGTGCCAAAGCATTACTTTTTTTCTTCTTCCGCTCTTCATCTCTCTGTATCATCTGGTCTAGGAAGCTTGGAAAAGGTCGTCCTTTTTTTTCTTCCATTGTCATTCTCTTTTTTAATTCTGCCGTTACGGCGCCCACGATCGTTGTAAGTGTTTTTCTCTAGCTACGTGTCTGTCGGGGCTTCACCGCTGTCTGGCCAACTCGCCCAGCTTTTGATGATGCTGCACCCTCCAACAAAAAAAAAAAGTACAGAGCTGCATTGAGCCTCGCACATTATACTGACTGGACAGAACTACATACACTCAGCCATTCCTCTCTCAAACGACAAATTCCTCGACAGCTCAAGTGGTTACGAAAGCCTGATTCGCCTTATACTTTGCGCTGGTACTCTTCGACCCAGCAATCGCTTCGTTTTTTTGTGTAACACGAGCGGAGATTGCTAGACATTGACTTACACCGCTGCTCCCTCGCCTTCGTCTACACAGCACCACGTCGTACATACCATTTACTCCGTATTGTACTTTGTATTACTCGTCAATTTTGCGCCGAACTACTCCGTACGAAGCAAAGAAGCATACATCCAGTGACACAGTTTGTCGCGAGTCACCTGGAAGATCCTTCTTTCACTTGGTTCCTTGTCTCGCTTGTCTTCCTGTGTCCCTGTTGTTACTCAGCTACGGAGTACTCTTACACCCTTAGAGTAAGCCGTCGACCCTCCCTGGAACTTGTCTCGCTACTCCCCGGTTGCTTCTTTGAGTGCCTGCTGCTGGTGTCTCCTATCACGACTACTTCGATGAGATCCCTGGTCCCCTTTTATTCTTGAACGGCAGCTGCGCGGGTGACTCTTAAAAAGAGTCAATGGCGAAGAGATGGCTGCGGTTGTTACTCCCTCCAACAACCGGCTGAAGTTGACGCCGTCTAATTCACCTTTTCTATCGCGGCCGTCGAGATCTCCAATGCGGGGCCGTTCTTCCCATGAGTCGCGGCTCTCGTTGAGGAGAGTCGTTGGCACTACTTGTCGCTCGCCCACTGGCTTCGATACGGTCAATTCCTCCTTTGCCTACATTGCCGGAGGAGCTGTCGTGGTCGTCGATGTCGAGGGTCAGCTTTATTCACAACGCTTTTACAGAGCTCGCCCTACAGCTGTACCGAACTATTCAGTATCGAGTTCTCAGAACGCCCCGTCCACCCCAATTGCAACAACACCAAAGGCAAACGACAGCCGCAATCGAGTGGCTCCTAGCTACAGGGACTCGCCCTATAGCCCGGTGGACTGGGCGAGTGATTCACCGGGTGGTTCCAAGACGTGGACGAGTCGGGAGAGGATTAAGGCTGCTACCTGCCTGGCTCTGAGCCCAGATGGTAGGTATTTGGCAGTAGGGGAAACCGGATATGCACCACGAGTTTTGATCTTCAGCCTACTAGATGCATCGTCGGACACGCCCCTAGTCTCCATCAGCGAGCATGCGTTTGGCGTCACGGCAGTTGCTTGGTCGGAAGATTCAAAGTATCTTGCATCACTGGGTGCCGCCAACGATGGCTTCCTTTTTGTCTGGAAGATTGACCCTCGGACTGGAGCTGCCAAGCTCTTTCAGCAAAACCGGTGCACTTCATATATCAAAGACATGGTTTGGATGGGTAATGCCCTCATCACCTTGGGGGTGCGACACGTCAAGGTGTGGAAAATCGAGGATGGAACGTCTACTTCGCCGACGAAGCCAAAGTTTCTGGGTGACGTGACTCCATCGACCCCTACGTCACAAAAGACCTTGCCTGGCCGGAATATGCTTCTGGGCAGCTTGTTGGAGGCTACGTTTAGCTGTGCAGCCGTTGACGGAAAGAGTCTCATTCTTTGCACTGAAGCCGGCGATGTTTGCATTCTCGATGACGACGATAGACAGATGAAGCTGACGAAAGTGTTAAATCTGGACTTTGCCATCACGACCATTACTATTCGGGACAAGATTGCCTACGTAGGCGGCAGAGACGGCTACTTTGCGACTCTTGATGTTGATGCAGTCATGGATGGCAGTGCAGTCAGTGTTTTGACTGTTAGTCAAACATCCGCTGGTATAGTCGCCTTGGGTTTTCTGCCCGACAAGTTGGTAACCATTGATTCGAAGCAGTCCATTGATGTTTGGAACCCCGATTATCTGCCTGGAAAGCATTCTCAAGCACTCGCCCATATTCCAATTCCTGGGCACGGAGAACCAATCATGGGCGTCCACCCTTTGCACCGACCAAACAAGGCGAATGCAGCCTTTGTCACCTGGTCTGCCTCAGGAAATATCACGTTTTGGGATCTTGACGGACAGGTCAGGCTTACTATTGATGTGCCCATTGACAACGCGGAACCGGAGAATGAACTCACCTTGGCCAATCAAATAACAAGCGCTCGCACAACGAAGAGTGGAAAGCTCCTGGTTACAGCAGACCGTCAAGGTATCGTAAAAGTGGTGGATGTGGACTCCAGGGACTGCCTCTTGGATATCAAGGCACACTCGTCCGACTGCCTTTGCATCAGCATCTATGACGAAGAGTCCAAGTTTCTCATGGCTTGCTGTGGCAGAGACCGTACGGCGCAACTATTTCACCGAGACTCCAACGGCCAGATTGAGCATTTTCAGACCCTTGAGTTTGCGGCCAAGGTTGTCCAGGTGCTCATTCCTACCGACGACAAAGTTATTACCATTTCTCTTGACCGCACATTACAGGTACATGATATCGTCTCCCGAGACGGGGAGCCTGATATCCTTGCCGCCATTCCTTCCAAAGTTATTTCTTTGAAATCGTCACCTACTTCTATGACCATGGGTCCAGATAATAGGACAGTTTTTGTCTCTCTTTTGGATCGATCTACTTATCAATTCGATTTAGCGACTGGCAGACAAATTTGCTGCTTCAAATGCATGGATGAAGGCGGTGTAGAAGCCGCTGT
This sequence comes from Pochonia chlamydosporia 170, assembly GCF_001653235.2. NCBI lineage: Eukaryota > Fungi > Ascomycota > Sordariomycetes > Hypocreales > Clavicipitaceae > Pochonia > Pochonia chlamydosporia. The sequence continues at coordinate 7,815,461 of NC_035790.1, forward strand.
TTTGGATTCATTGTTTGTTGGCCAGTGGCCAGCTAAGGATCTCGACTTTCTGCTTGGATCATCGAATACGGACAAATCGATACGCCTTTATGACGCCAATTCAGGCTCGTTTTTAGACAGAGAATGGGGCCACACCGAAGCCATCAACGGCGTTTCACTGGTCGAAGATGACGATGGCTCCAAGAAAGTCGTCAGTGTGGGTTCGGATGGAACGATTATGATTTGGAAACTGGATCTGAACGATCCTTCACCGGGGTCGATGAGTAGGGATCCATCGCCGGTAAAGGAAGCCACCATTGCCAATGGTCGACCGACGTTACGCAGAGTTTTGTCAAAGGCGGAGTTGGCCGAATTTCAGCGTCCATCACCATCACCGGCGGGTCGTCGGTCACCACCACGATCACTGCGTCGCAGAACATCGAGACTCACTCTCGGGGCTGGCGTTGCGGCAAATCGAACACCTGTTGGGAATATTGCAACCAGTCCAAATGACAGTGCCATTAATGAGGACACTCCGTCGAGAAGACGACCCTCAGAACCCAACAGAGGCGACAGTCCGCCCTCGAGTCCGAAAGCGAGGGTCACTAGGGCACCGTCGATGCCAGCACTGTCAGCCGTCGCCAAGAGGAAGTCGTCATCGAATCTTCGTGGGTTTGGGTCTCTGAACATGGCGACGGAGCAAGCTTGCCGCACACTGCGTGCGTACAGGAAGAAGTTGTCATCTGCTGAGCCCATTACAGCAGAAGTCTTGACAGAATTGGACCAGGAGTTGCGTCTCACAGCAGCTGCCTTGGGGGACCGTGCCATCAGAAGCAAGGCTATGAATGAGACAGTACTCAGCGGGCTCCTAGACCAGTACTCGGAGAGACTGGTTACTCTACTAGATGAAAAATTGCGGCTGACCAACCAGCTGCCGAAGGATAGGGATATGGAGACAGCCAGCAGCGATGACCGGCCTCGCAGCGCGGATGGCACGTCTAGCTCGTCGTCGCCATAGCATTCATTTCGTCTCATGTGTTACCACCAAGATACCTTTTTTACTACATTGAGCTTTGGGAAGTTATATCTCACTACCGATTCGTGCAATCGGAAATGGACAAAACGGCGTTTTAGGAATTGCAGATTTGTTTACTCTCGGGGGGAAGGCCATACGGGAAAGGCTACCTGAAGGGGATTAGAGCGATCGCTCTTGGCATCACTTGCTTTGTGATATGATACCACTGGGATTGGCGTTAGATGGATTTTGCATAAGTACCTCGGATAAGTTCAAACCAGGGCTTAAGAAATATTACACGTTTAGGCATTGCTAAGGTTTCGCTTGCTGCCTCCGTCCCGTTCCATTTGCGTTTCTTTGCAGCCAGTGAAACTTAAAGTACCTTTAGTCCTTTACTTGCACATATGCGTGAAATTGTAGATATATACCTACCTAGGTAGGTATCTGCGACATTTTTGTTGACAGGTACTTCTTCCCAGTTAACGAGGTTCGTGACAGTGCTGACCGTGTACGCCACGAGGTACGTGGTCAGGGGCGTCACGTGATTATGTGTCCATTTGGCTTTCATCTAGCGCCCTGCTGGGGCGTTTTGCTCCCATCCTTTCCCTGAAAACACTCGAGCACAAACACCGGAGCCAACGCCAATCCAGTCGAACCACGTGATTTCTGGCCAGCCGATCGCGAAGAAAAAAAACACGACAGCATAGCAGGAAAAGGTCGTGAAAGACGAGCCTCAAAAAGCGCAACAACTCGATGAAATCGCCGATTGGACAATAATCAAGTATTATTGACACTCAGCAAGGCCGCCCGCACGCGTTTTTGACGGATCGGAGCGCCGAGTGCATGACGTATGAGACTGCCCGAGTACCACCTTGTGCAGCTTGCAAGAACGCAAGATCGAATGACCACGAGAAGCTAACTTTTTGGATCCAAACTCTCTGCAGACACTGGCGCCGCTTCATCTTCTTGCGAAGCGCGAAGGTCCCCTCGGTCACTGGCGAGGTGGACCGTGGGGCATGAATCATCCGACCGCCTACACGCCCCTCGAGTCGCTGTTCCTTTTCCAGTCGCTACTGACACACGGGGTCGAGGCGGGGGCATTTGTTCGGATTTCGGAATATCTGAGGAACAATGCGCTTGTGAAGAGCGATGCGTCGTTTGATGCGGCGAGGTTGGCGCCCGATGCGCTGCAGCAGTTGTTTCTGCTGCTGTTGCGGGAGGAGATGAAGGGGGAGACGGACCCGAATGCCACGACTTCGACTTCGACTGCGAATGCGAATGCAGGGGAGGGCTCGACGTCCCCGGCGTCGCGGAAGAGGAAGCTGGGTAGTCCGCCGTTGCCGTCGCTAAAGGATGCGTATGAGCAAATTGCAAAGGTGCCGGCGTTGGTGGATCGACTTTATGCGAGGTATCGGGATACCGTTGTGAAGGAGATTAGGGAGGATGAGCGACGGTTCGCCAAGGTACAGAAGGAGATTCAGCTGCTGGAACGGAGCGAGAAGGAGAGGTTGGCAAAGGCTGCGGCGAGCCAGAATGGTGGCCCGACACTGGCGCCTCGAGATGGACGTCTTGTTCCGGGACAATCATCGACTCCTACTCCTGGGCAAGCGGGTGTTGTCAAAAGACCTACGTCTACTACACCTGTTTATCCCCCGAGACCGCCTACGACATCATCTACACAATCTACTGTCGCTGCTCCGAGTCATCTGCAGGCGGGTACGACACCAGTGCGGCCGTCGCCATCGCCAAAACCCCCAAATGCGAGTGGATCGGGTCTCCAGGCTCCAGCTGGAATGCCGCAGCCTGGACCCAGAGTTCTGCAGCCGCCTGGTCAACCTCCGAAGCCGACTATTTCACCCCGTCCGGATGCTACTGGAATTGCTGCCATCAAGCCGAAGGAACCGGCGCCAGCACCTGCCAACCAGGGGACACCGGCGTCGAATTTGAAGTGGGAGAAGCCATATCAGCCTCCGCCATCTCAAGGTCCTGGTTTGCCAGGACAAGCACAACCTGCTACGCCTGCGAATGCGGCAACAGGAACAGCTCCAAAGGGACCTGGACCTCAACAGCAGTGGACGCCGCAGCAACAGCAGCAACATGCTGGGCAAGCGGCCACTGCTACCCCACAGGGTCGACCAACTCCGGGAAAGCCAGTTCTTGTGGCTCCCCAGAATGTTGGACATCTCTCTACGCCATTACAACCAGCGCCACCACGACCAGCTGGTGTTGCTGCTCCTCAAGGACAACCGCAACCACAGCCTCGTCCGATCTCGACGACTCCCGTCCATCCTCCTGGACGACCTATTCAGCCTCAACAACCACAGCAGACGCAAACAACACCAAGACCAATTGCGGCGGCTGCGCAAACGCCGCAAAAGGGTGCGGCGGGCCCTGCCATAGCCCCTCAAAAATGGACGCCAGCGCAAGCTGCTCAGCAACAAGCACAGCGGCCGTCTCCTTCGACATCTCCTGCTCCCCTGGCGCAAAGAGACAAGCCGCCGTACGCGTCTCCGTACAACACGCAACCGCCAAGACCTGCTATTCCAGAACACATTATTCGACAAGCCGCTGCGGCACAAGCGGCGGCAGCTGCGGCGACACCAAATGCGAAGAAAATAAGCCCGGTTACGGCTGCTCCCAGTACGCCTGGTGCTACGACGCCGATAGCTGCTCTTACGCGTGGCTTTGGCACGAAATGGGCATCCCATTCGACTCCTTCTACACCGCGGCCAATTACGGCTGAGCCACAGAGCCCGGCATATGAGCCGGTCAGCCCACCACCTCGCGATACATCGATATTATCCGATACGCCAAGATCGAGCTCAAAGAGAGACTTATCCAGAGGCGGCTTGAAGGCAGACGCGGCCAAGGCAAGGAGTCGGCCGTCTAGAGCGTCTCACAGGGGTCGTGGCATGAGCACGACTCCTTCTGTCGGCGGAACGCGAAGGAGCCAGTCTGTCGCTTCACAAGTTGATGAGCTGTCAATGGACCATCCCATCAGCGCCACAAAGATTAAGCACGAGGTTCTCACGCCACGACATATAGAAGAAACAGGGGATACTACGGCAGATGAAAGTGTACATGGGCGGACGAACATGGCGACTCCTGGGAGTGTCTCGTCTAGGCTCGCCAAACGAAAGAGACAAGACTCTCCGCCTGTACCAACTGCACCGCCGACACAAGTGTTGTGGACACGAGGCTTTACAAAAGTTTCGTCGTCAGCACTGGACCAGATCTCGAGTCACCGCGATGCCAACATGTTTGCTACGGGTGTGCGCGAAAGGGATGCGCCCAACTACAGACAGATCGTGCTGCAGCCTCAAGACATCACGTCAATACGGTCTGCCATCAAACAAGGGAACAAGGCTGCCGTTCAAGCAGCAGGTAGCCTCCCTGGCGGCGACCCGGGGACGGCAAGCGTCTGGCTGCCGATATCCGAAGACCTCGTTCCACCCAAGGGTATCGTCAACTCTGCTCAACTGGAGCGCGAGCTAGTTCACATGTTTTGCAACGCCATCATGTACAACCCGGATCCAGACCGCGGACCTGGGTCTGCATTCCTAAAGCGGTCTCAGGACGAAGAAGAGGAAGTGGTGGGCTATCGGGTTGACGAGAACGGCGTGGTCAAGAACACACGAAGCATGTTTGTGGAAGTCGAGAAACTCCTTGGTGATCTCCGTAGTGCGGAGAAGGATCGTGGTGCGCCTCCACCGCCATCTGCCACCCGTCAAGCTAGTGTAGCGACGCCTGCAGATGACACTGCCGAAGATGAGGATGAACTAGCAGGGGACGGGAACACAGCAGCTAGCGTTGTGAAAAGAAGGCGCATTGCGACAAGGAATTAAGGTTTCTATTTGGGGGTGCCAAGATTTCTCATCCATGACTTTTACGGAGTGCAGTTGGAGGAGGGCAATCTTTCCACGCAGACGAGGGGGAACAAGGCTCAGTCTTGTGTGACGTGAGGCGAGGTGAGCAGAGGTGCACTGTTTGATTAATGTAGAGCGTGGCTTATTTTTTGCTCTCTTTTTTTTTGCATGATGCTGGCTATCTTGGTGGGCATTTCTCACATTTGGTTCGGAACGTTTTTGGGACGTGGATGGATAGCGTGTAGGATCAGCTCAGATCAGATACTTTGACATGACAAATAATTTTCTCGCATTTGCTTTTTTTTCTGCGCTTCCCTGTCAACCTTGTCAACAACGGTTACACAAGTTGCTCACCACTCCAGGTCATTTTCTGTTCAACCCAACAGCACAGCACAGCACACACACCATCCACAGCCATGTGCAAGTCCAACCAATTTCAACGTCACAAAACCAACCACTTGCATTGAGGCTGATGCACGTCACACGTGATGGATCGAAAAGAAAGAGTGCAGAGCGCAGCGCCCCTCCAACTCACGAAATCGGGTCTGGTATAAAAGAAAAAAAAGACCCCCAACCATCAGGCTGTAAGATGCGATAGCCAAACAGCATAGAGCCTACATTTTTTTTTTTTTCAAAATGAGCCCCGAGGAAGATTCGTCCAGCACCAAAACAGCATGTCCCAGCGGTCCTATTGCCCATGTTCTTATTCTCCCTGACGATGCCCAGCCCGTGCATCTCGAGCTCTCGAATTGGGATGAGATAGATGACTTTCTGACGCGCGACCACGACGAGTACCCTGACCAGCGCAAGATGTTTATCCTGAATGGGCTGCATGCCAGATTGGCGTTTGAGCTGGCTGTGCGGATGGACGTGGACCCTGGTTTCTTTGACTGTCACATCTATCGGACGAGGTATATACCTCCCCGGGGGAAGGAGGAACATCAACGCACCCAGGGTCAGGGTCAGAGTAAAAACGCAAAAGCAGGCACCAAGGAGAAGATGGCTTTTTTTCAGATTGATTTCCCGCAGGTGCAGGAGCTGTGTATCCCAGAGGCGATGCCTGCGTCGAGGTCTTCGGAGATTACGTTACCGGAGAGTAGGTGGATGGCGGACGAGAACATGCTGTGCGTGTCGCCGGATTCGCGAAAGGCGTATGTCCTTGATGGGACGTTGTACCGCTGGGATGGGATGCTGGTCGGCACGTTTGGATACTGGCGGCGGATGTCGTGGTGGAGTAGTGAGCGGGAAAAGACGTGTATGTCCCCATCCTCTCCCTTTGTTTTGAGATGAAAAAGAAGATGATAATGGGAAAATGGTTCTAACTGTATAGCCGTCATGATCATCGATGGTCCGCTGGAGGCACTCCTCCCACCGCACATCTCACCTGCTACCATCGGAAAGCAAGCATTCAGAAACAACGTCAAGCGCCTTACCGGCACGACCACCGACGCCCTGGACAACTTGTACTCCCGATGGCGAGAACGACGTCGCCCGCAGTCCTTTCTAGAAAAGTTCCTTCAGGACGGAACACCAAGTACAGTCCACGAGGTTGCCACAGAGGTTGCCCTCCAGCAGTGGACGCTGCTCCTCGCAGCCGTACAAATGGACAGAGGACCGAACCAGGCGAGTCCCATCCTGGAAATCATATCCCAGCGCATGGAGAACAACATCCTCGACTGCACGCGTGTACAGGGTCAAACGCACGTCCACGCCCAAAAATGGCAAGAGTTGAGCAAACTGCTCCCGTCGAGACGAGACTCGGCGTACTTACAAATGGTGACGGCGTTCCACGACAAACTCCAGCGTATAGAGCGGAAACTACCACCCCCCACGCCCGGCAGCCAGAACGACAGACTGGCGCTGGCAGTGAAAGAGGATAGGAGGGCGCTGAACCGCCTGTCCTACATGGGGGGTGTGCTGCTGCCGTTTTCGATTGTAGCAGGTGTGTTTTCCATGGCGGGCGAGTTCACCGCCGGAGGGAGCCTGTTCTTCGTATACTGGGTGCTCGTTGTGCCGGGCGTGGTGGCGGCCTTGCTGGCCGTGTATGCGGATACCGTGCGCCTGAGGCGGGTGAACAAGGCGGTCAGGGAGGGGAGGAAGATGCCTGCGTGGGTGGGACGCCTGCTGAGGAGGTATAGGAGCGATGGTGATGAGGAGGCGTCGGAGACGAGTTCTGCGTCGGAGGAGAGTGCGGCGGCTGCGCCGGCGAGACAGACTGCGGGTGAGGTTGTGCCGGTGAGGCAGGGCTTCTTCCCGGCCGTGGCAGGGAGACGGTTGCCGATGGGGGTTGTTGCACCAAGGGGGATGCCGCGGAGGATGAGTGTGCCGTGGCCGACTGGCGTTTTGGTGGATGAGGCGAGGAATGAGGACACGGAGGAGTTGGGGTGGTGGAGGGCGTTGAGGACCTTGGTTGGGTATGAGCCTGATTGGGCGAATGCTCGTGAGGATGGGCGGTGATGATGACCATGGTGTTGTATGAAGTAGTGGTAGATTGGGACGGAAGAGGGTCAGGGGATGGAATTGGATGGGAATTTGTACATGGCTGGGAGATATACTGAGGGTGTGGAATGTTAGCGATTGTAGTTTGATACGATGATTAATACATTATACATGACCAAGATTATGCTGTACCTAAACGCCAAGCCGTTCTAATGTCTCCGTAATGAGATACAAACCCTCGCTGCGCAATTGTGCGAAAACTCTCATAAATCTTTAATCATGGCCAACTCTTGGTTGTGACGTGCTTGACCGATTACTCCTCCCCTCCCTCTTCCCATTCTCTTCCAGCAACTTCCGCGGCCAGTCGGGACAAACATCTATATTCTCCCGCGGGAACCACCAGTCCAGAAACAAGAAGAACAGGTAGTCAATCACGACGCACAGGCAAAACAACTTTCCTGCCCAGATACCGCACCCATAGTAGCGCTTTAATCTGTCAATGAGTGCGAAGTTGCGCACCCTGCTGCCATTGTAGCCACCCGTGTCGAAGCCGTAGAACTCCTCTTCGCTAATCGTGCCTGTGATGCCGTCGTACACTCTTTCCGTGCGCATGGCCACATTGGACCAGCTGTACATCTTCTTGACTTGCTCGTGGAACTTTTCTGTGCGGACTTTGCCGGCACGCACGGCGGTGATAGCCTTGCAGGTTGCCAGGACGAGGTCGTCTTCTTCGGGCTTGGCAAATGTTGTCATGTGGGATGGCAGCACCTCCGGAATGCCGCCGACCTGGGTGCAGACTACGTATAGCCCGCAGCTGGCGGCTTCGACAATGACGGTGCCAAAAGCTTCTGTGAGTGATGGGTGGAGGTAGATGTGGCCGCGAATCATGACGTCGCGAACGTCCTCGTGGCGGACGGGGCCGAGCATCTCGACACGGTCTTGGAGGACGTTTTGCTCAATCATTTGCTCTAGATCGATGGCTTTGGGACCAGATCCCGCAATGATGAATCGCGTGTTGGGGTTATTTTCTAGGATGCGCGGGATGGTGGCAGTGAGAAGATCGGTGCCTTTATTGTAGAAGAGGCGCGAGATGACGACAATGGTAATCATGTCGTTGGGACCTAAACGCTGAGGTGACGGGTCTGGCGCGAAGCCTGCGCCTGGAGATGACGGGTAATCTTTTGGACGGAAGTTTTCTGCCACCACGGCATTGGGAATGACTGAGACCATCAACGGGTCTAGAGAGGCGCGGAGGACAGTGTTTTCCTTGCTGTTGAGTTCATGTCAGTAGTTGTGAGGGGAATATATGGGCTTGAGGTGGGAGAGGTTGTTTGCTTCGTACCATGTGTGGCTCACACAGATGCTGTGATCAACGTCACTGAGGATAAACTTGAGCAGCTTATTCGTGAGAATACTTGCCGCGTCGGCAAACCCAAACAGCGAATGATCTGTAAACACGGTCCTCAGGCCCATGGTCCTCGCATGCAAGATACCCTCGTGACACAAACAACTTAGACTGCCGTGTCCATGCACAATCTCAATCTGCTCCCGGATGAAAATGTATCTGAGGATAGGGAAGAAGGAAAACACAGTGGGAAAGGTGCCCTGGCGATAGATGACGAGAAACGGCACGTGGTACACTTTGAGACCATTGGTGAGATATCGAACACCCTTCCTGTCATCGTACGAGTGGGTGATGATGATGACTTTGTGTCCCCTGTCAATGAGCTTGCTTGATAATTGGTAGATGTGAGATTCAATGCCTCCTGGTTGCGGGAAGAAGAAGTCGCTGACCATGGCGATGTTGTACCGCCGGCGAGTCATTTTGACGATGAAGTGTGAGAGAGAAAAGTCTATGTGAGGGATGCGACATGGCCCAGCTGTATGATTGACGTGGCGAGGATGATTGATGTGTTTGTTGTTGTGTCGTGGGCTTCATGAAGACATGGAGTCTTTGCTTTCATGGTCTGGCCAGACTACAGACTGGACTGGAGACAGAGACAGAGACAACCCCCCTGGTCTGGTCTGTATGGAGTTGGACGCGAATCTGGCACATCAAATGAGAGCTGTGCTGCTGACGGAAGCTTCAAGCCACTTTAGTGCAGGGGGTTTGCTAATTTAGGTGGGGATTGGGCGATAAGACAGCGGTGAAGCATGGCAAAATTGCGATAAGATGTGACCCGCCCAAATTTTTGGAGACAAAACAATTGGCTTTTGTTGGTTTCTGAATCTCACTGTGTGGTGTTTGCTTGGAATCCAAATTCCTGATATTTGGATCCTATTCTGAGGAAGTTGAGTAGCGTACGACATGTACGCGAGGTATGTGCCTCCGCCAAAAGGCGCAAAGGCCACACCGCCTGCCGCGTCGACGGCCTCAGCTTTACCTGTCTCTTCACCAGCTCCCAAGTCAGACGCCATAGCTTCAAAACTTGTCGAGGAATTCAGCTACACTCGCTACGTCCCCGGTGCCAAGGCTACAACGAAGCCCTCAGCCGCGCCTGTTGCTGTGCAAAAGTCAATACAATATTTCGACGATGACGCCAGCTCGACACCGAAGCGGAAACGAGAGGCCGCAACCGAAACACAAGGGTCCGGAAGCAAAAAGATTAGGACTGCGAAGGACGATGGGCGTGCACCTCACAGCTCTGTTGGCGACAATGGAGCGGTAAATTCGCAGCCGGGCGAGAAGAAGAAGAAGAATCGGAGGAAGCGAAAGCAACGGACGAAGGCTGGTGATTCTTCGGACGATTCTGACGAGGAGGTAAAACCTGCCGCTCCAAAATCGGCCCCAAAACCACAAGAAGAGGATGATGCTACCAACTCACGGCAAGAAGAACCCATGGCCGTTGAAGATGCGCCTCAAACGGTGGACGAAAAGCCAAGGGACAGCGACGTGGAGATGGACGAAGCGCCAGCCATCGACGAGTCAAAGACACAAGTAAAGGAAAAGAGGCCTAAGCGGGAGAAGAAGAAGAAGACGGTCAAAGAAGATGCGGATGAGCAGGATGCGAACGAGCTGGCACGACACAAGGCCGTTTTAGAACGCAAGACCAAGTCTATAAAGTTGGCTACCGAAGGCGCTCGAAACAAGCAGGATGAGTCAGACGAGGAATCAGTTGAATCACACGGTTTGGAACCGCTACCCCAACCGATTCCCGTACCTGAAGACGAAAGCAAACCAACGTACGACACACTCCCTCCGTGGCTAGCAAACCCCATACGAGTTGCGCAAGACACAAAGGCCCCGTTTGCAGACCTAGGCATCCTGCCACGACCAGCGCGGATACTAGCGGAGAAGGGCTACTCTGAGGCATTTGCAGTACAAACGGCTGCGATCCCTCTGCTCCTTCCAACAAGCAAACACCGACCAGGAGATTTGCTAGTGTCCGCAGCCACAGGATCTGGCAAAACACTAGCATACGCACTACCTATTGTTCGCGACATTAGCAACAGTGTCGTCACAAGGTTGAGAGCTCTGGTCGTCCTTCCAACACGAGAACTTGTCAAACAAGCCCAAGAAGTCTTTGAGAACTGCGCCAAAGCTTACGAGGGAGAACCCCGGAAACGAGTCCGCATTGGAGTAGCCATTGGCAGTCAAGCTATAAAATCTGAGCAAGAGGCTTTTATTGAACGGGAATCACGATACGACCCCGAGGCGTATGCATGCATACGAGAAGAACAGCGGCAACGGCGCGCAAAGCAACCGTCTTCCGCAGATGTTGACAATGCGTTGGATTCTGAGGCTACCAATAGCGGCGACCCCCGGCTCGGACCTTGGAAAGGCGAAGTTGTTGACTTTTCCTCCAAGGTAGACGTCCTGATTTGCACACCCGGTCGCCTAGTAGAGCACATTGAGCAAACGCCTGGTTTCAGCCTCGACTACGTCCGCTGGCTTGTTGTCGATGAAGCCGACAAGCTCCTCGCGCAAAGTTTCCAGGGCTGGCTGGACCTCGTTCTTGAAAAGTTTCAAGTGGAAAGATTTAGTGCCCGCGACTTCCCGGATATGGCTTATTCGGGCGTCCGCAAGGTCATTCTCAGCGCTACCTTGACGAGGGACCTCAGTCTGTTGAATCAGCTGGCGCTGAGGAGGCCGCAGCTTATTGTCTTGGAGAATGACGGAGCCGTGCAGGTCGCGGAGCATACTTTGCCGGTTGGCCTGCGGGAGTTTGCGGTGCGTGTGCACGAGACGAACCTTAAGCCGCTGTATCTTTTGGACCTTTTGAGGGGATCTCACATGACGAGTGGTGGAAATGGGGATTCTTCATCGACGCTGCAGGCGGATAAGGAGTCGGAGTCTGACAGCTCTGATACGTCCTCAGACTCAGGCTCAGACTCAGACTCAGACTCAGACTCAGATACATCCTCCGACTCAGACACTTCAGACGCCTCCAGCTCACACAAACCTTCGCCGCCGACATCAAAATCGCAACTCCCCATCTCCCTCATCTTCACCAAGTCCAACGAATCAGCCCTCCGACTCTCCCGCCTGCTCACCCTCCTCGACAGCTCCCTCACCAGCCAAATCAGCACCCTAACATCCACCACGCCAACGCACATCCGCCGTAAGATCCTCCGCGCATTCACAACGCCCTCGTCACCCGTGCGCCTCATCATCGCGTCCGATCTCGTGGCGCGAGGTATCGATATCCCCAAGCTCGGGCACGTCATCAACTATGACCTACCGGCGAGTGTAGCGGCATACGTCCACCGCGTGGGTCGAACAGCCCGCGCTGGACGATCTGGATGTTCATGGACATTGGTAGGCGACGACGAAAGCGGTTGGTTCTGGGGCAAAATTGCGAAAAACCAGGCCGTCAGAAGAGCGCAAAAGGTGGAGAGAACGAGAATAGAGGAGATGGGAGAGGAGAGAGTGCATGAGTACGAGGCTGCGTTGGCGAAGCTCGGCAAAGAGGCGTTGGAGTTGAGAAGAAGTAAATAACCATTTAACAAAATAGTAAATCAAAAGCGTATTATTAAAGAAAAAAAATGGTATCAAACTCCGGCATATGATTATCCCGTGCCTTTCAAACTCCCTCGCTGATGAAAAATAAACAACACACCATATGCTATCACACATTACCATCACCCATCAACTCGTTGTTCGTCAGACGGTCCAGCAACAGCCTCTACAGCTCCATACCCGCGTCTCGACTCCCCCCTATCCGAGGAATCCTCACTCTCCTCGGGAACAGTAAACAGCCGTCTCGCACTCTCGTCATCCGTCTCACTAAACGGCTTCCAATCCTCCGTCCGCAGCGCCGTCCACCACGCCGTCCTCTCGCGCATGATCAAAAGGCCAATCATCTGCCACACATTAGCAAGCACTCCCATCATCATCATCATCCGTGACAGCCAAAAACGCACCTGCATCAATCCCACCACCAGCACCACCCCAAAGTCGATCCCCGACGCAACCTGCAGCGCCGCCGTCCACGGCTCCCTGCACGGCCTCGTCCGGGCGTGCACCTCGGCGCAGCTCCCGCCGGGCACGAAGAAGAACGGATAGGCCCTGTCGCTCACGGAGTTCAGGCCACAGCAGTCGTAGGTGTTCTGTATGAGCATGATGTAGTCGGCGTCCTTGGCCTGGTACAGCTTGTCCCACTCGTAGTCGATGAGGAAGGCGAGCGCGGGGGAGGGGACGACGCCTTCGAAGAGGAGGGTGGCGAGGACGGCGGTGACGATGGCCTGCAGGCCCTGCAGGACGACGGGGGCGAGGCGCGTGGCGATGCTGCCGGACGTGAAGGTGTGGGAGGAGCGGAGGAGGTTCGGGTATATGTAGGCGTTGAGGAATGCGGTTATGGGGAGGATGATGCTGAGGATGGTGATGATGGGGGAGAGGGGGAGGGAGAGGTGGTTTGTGTGGTAGTGGATGACGCTGGTTTTGTTAGAGTTGGGTAAAGAGGTGAAAGAGGGGATATCTTACACGGCGATGGCGAAGAGAAAGACGCTGGCCTGTGGTTGTTAGGGTGGTGATGCGAGGGGGGAGAGGGGACTCACAAGCATGTAGATGATGCCGGGGTTGAACATGGTGATGATGGTTGCGGATTCACCGCTGGGTGTTGGTGTGAGGGACTGGATGTAAAATGTAAAATGTAAAATCTGGGGAAATGGGGTATTTAAATGATGGGGGTTGAAGTTGATGGCCGGTGGCCGGATGGTTAGGAGTGGTGATGCAGTGGGCTGAGATGGTTGGTGGTGTTGTGTCTTGGATTGTGGTGTTTTATTCGATGGACGTCTCTCATTTGATGCACGGTGACGATTGGATGGAGCTTGGAGCTTGAGCTCGAGCTTGAGTGACGCGGGGTGTTGGACTGAGGAGAGGAGATCAGGAGATGATGCAAATGTGGCTTGAGAGTGCCGAGTGCAGGGAGGGGATAGACTCGCCATGGGCATATATTGGCTGCGTACGGTCATAGTCGTGCGTGCAATTTATTGTATTTGTATAGCATTTTCTAGGATGCACAGGAGATGCAAATGGTGAAGTCTATCAGAATGCTTTGACATGCACCCAGAGGAAGGCTAATCTTGGTAATTCATTGGGCTTACAAGTCTGTGGTTACTTTATCTTGTTTTATTTCATTAAAGAAGATTGGTAAGTATTTAGTATTAAGCAATTCACGAGGGCAAGAGTAAAAGTATTCTAGGTAAAAATAAAATCGATCTTTGTGGTGGCATCACATTATAGTCCTTTTAATAAAAATCAATAACCAGTACTGCTCCTCCCCAGTTCCAACTCACCAAGCAAAGCATGCTTCTGTCAAAAGCAACCGACAACAACACATCGAGTTGACCATTATTATTACTCCAACTCTTCACTCGCACAATTTTCCACCAACCCATTCCCCCATCCCACGCTTATCCCGCACATTCAAGCATCAATTTGAGGCAAATACACCGTCGTCCATCTCGTCCCGTCATCGTATAGTCCCATTGGTGGAACAATACAACACTTGACCCCATATTCCCCAGATCGTCGCCCCAGCCAGACTAACACGACGATTTACCCGGACCAAGAATATAAACTTATACAATATGCTCCAACGCCCAACCATTCCTAATCGTAGCTCACCAAACTAGACATTTTGAATTGACAAACAAATCTCAAAATGCACATCGTCTCCCTCCTCCCTCTAACATGGCTCCTCACAGCCACGGCCTCATCACATCCCCAAATCCCCCAAACCCCCGTCATAGACGGCCACCTCCTCTCCCAAACCAAACACCGCCTCCAAGCCGGCGACCCAAAGCTCACGTCCGCCCTCAAAATCCTCACCCGCCAAGCAGACTACTGGCTCGACAAGGGCCCCTGGACCGTCACCAGCAAGAGCACCGCGCCCCCCAACGGCACCCTCCACGACTACGCCTCCCAAGCGCCGTACTTTTGGCCGAACCCAAACTCCCCCGACGGGTGTCCCTACACCGAAAAGGACGGCCAGCGGAACCCCGAAGTCGACAAGTACACGGACCGTCTCAACGTCAGCCGCATGTTCAACTCGACCTACGTCCTCTCCCTGGCGTGGTACTACACCGGCAAACCGGCGTACGCGAAACACGCCGCCAAGATTGTGAAGACGTGGTTCACGGACCCCAAAACAGCGATGAATCCGAATCTCAACCACGCGCAGATTGTGCCGTGTGCAAACGACGGGCGGTCCATTGGCGTCATCGACTTTAGTCAGGAGTACACAAATGTCCTGGACGCTGTGGCCATCTTGTCCACCGGCGCCCCGGACTGGAGTCCCAAGGACATGGCAGCCTTTCAAGACTGGAACCGCCGGTTTCTGGTCTGGCTGAAGGACTCGCCGTTTGGTAAGGCAGAAGCAGCGGCGAAGAACAACCACGGCACATTTGCAAACATGCAGATCGCGGCGATTGCGCTCTTCACAGGCGACAGAAAACTAACCAGCCAGCTCGCCCAGCTGGCAAAGACGTTCATCAATAACCAGATCACGGCGAATGGTTCACAGCCCGATGAACTAGCCCGCACAAAGAGCTTCCACTATGCGAACTTCAATCTTGGCGCGTACCTGCGCTGGGCGCTCATCTCTAATAAGGTGGGCGTCGATTTGATCAGGTACAAGGGTCCGCAGGGCCAGTCGCTCGTCAAGGCGGTTGAGTTTGTGATTCCGGCGGCGGTGGGCGGTGCTTCTAAATGGTCGTATCCGGAGCTGGATTTTACGCAGTACGCGGCGACGGATAATGTTCATGCTGCGGCGTTGGCGGGCGTTTGTGCGGCCAAGAAGGTGGATGGGAGGTTGGTGGCGCCGCCGGGGGGGGATATTTTTTATTTGAGGCCTGCGGCGCAGCAGCTGGATAGTATTGTGCAATTGTAAGCATGTTGACTGTTGGGGATGCTGAGATTTACATTGTGTTGTGTTGGTGATGGTAGAGTGTAGTTGGTAAATGTGAATGCCTGTAAATAACGTTGAATGTGGATAAACTTGACCCCACCATGACATACATCTGCACATACATACATACGTAGGTCAGCTCCACACAAGCTCCAACTTCAACTTCACATCTACACCTACATCACATCACCACAATGGAAACACGATCCTCCCGCGCCCGTCTCCGCCGCACATTCCGCTACCCCGAAGACTCAGACACCCCCGAAATCCTCGACGAACAAGGTCCGCCACCCATCCCTCCCCATCCCATACCACAGCCCACTAACATCCCGCAGAACAAGAAACCCTCATCGCAAACCTCGCCGCCCAAAACGCCCAAACAAACACCTCCTTCACAACCACCCTCCTCTTCCTCCCCCTCCTCTCCACAATCCCCTACATCCCCCTCCTCCTCCGCCCGCCACCAACCCCCATCATCGCCATCCTCGCCCTCACGTCCCTCCTCTCAACCACCTACATCCTCTACAAGCTTCCCCCTGCCGAGACCGGCATCGGGCCCCTCGACGCCTGGATCCGCCGCGACGACATCCCCCCCGCGGCCGAGACCGTGCGCCGTCTGAGGAGGGGTCTAGGCGCGGAGAAGGCCCCGCTGGAGATGTATCTCCCGTACCTGAACTGTCTGCTCGTGATGGTGTTGGCGGTGATGGGGCTGGTTGTGGAGGGGGAGGAGGGGAGTTTTGCGTGGATCGGGGTCGGGAACTTGCCGGGGATTGTGTATGGTGTTGTTTTGGCGGCGAAGGTTGTTATGGGGGGTGTTGATCCGGAGAGGGAGTTGGGGGGGTTGAAGTATGGGTATAAGGGGGCTTGAAACCTACTGATTTTGTTTGAATGAATAGAATGATAAATAATGATAATATACGCAAAAGACATACAAGACATGTGATTAAAACAATGTGTTGGCTTCCAGGTCTATAACATACTACGCATGTCGTGGTTTGGATGTAAATACTGATGCTACACTCACACATTCATCATACAAAGTAAAACAGTGTACCTGTTCTTAACTATCATTACTCTAAGCAGATTGCCTCGCATCCGTTAAAACCGTACCACTCGTAGTTTTCTACATGTCTATCGAGTCATTGAATCGCAAAATGCCGTGGTTCTTTAAAACACCATCTACACCCTTTGGTGGTCGAGGAAACGGGTCCGTCATCGGGCTCGTTCCCGGGGAATCTGTCGACTTGTCCATAACTAGCGCCAATCCATGAGATTTGATGGCGTCGACCAGAGCCGGTACCATGTCCTAAAAAAGGGACAGTCAGTTAAAACTTCGCTTTATGCTGCCATCCAAGCACAAAACTTACCAGTAATCTCGAGTAACAAATCAACCCCATAAAGTTATTGCCTTGCGCGATTCGAACCACCTCCTTGATCGAAGTGCTTCGTCGTCCACTTGTCCGCACCATGTTCTCATCGAGGATATTGTCCTCGCGGCCGAGGTCATTGCACAAGAACACCGGAAAGTTTGGTTGCTTCCAGTTCAACGCTGTACAAAGTCGAGGGTTGTAGCTGCTAAACACCATGGAGCGCGCAACGTCAGGGGACTGATATTGCGCTCTCTGTGCACGGGCGTGGTCAAACACGACCGTAAGAATAGCGTCCACAAATGTGTTAACATCCAACGCCGGCCCAAGAGCGAGCGCCTTCTCTTCCTCTTGCGTCGGGTACAGAATCTGCAGATTGACGTTGATGCCGCGGGGGAGAATGGCCAAAGCATCTTTGAGCGTAACGCCTGCCGTGGCGAGGATGTGATATACCTCTGCAATATTTTCGACTGTTCTAGTCGGCAAACTCGGCAGTGCAGCACGACTAGTATTTTGAGCAGTAATAGCCAAGAACTGCTGCAGGGACAGTCGACACAGCGGCAAGTCCAGTCCACCACAGCTAATCGTCCACTGTGGCCAAATTACGGGGATCCCATCACTTGTGTACTGCACGAATAGTCGGACGTAATCTCCAGATAGGCTCGACCCGGTAACCACAGCGTTCGTCGGTTGATTAAACTGGCTTGTTGCCTTCCAGTACGTCTCAAAGTCCGTAATTTCCAAAGGCTGCCCCTTGAAAGGCTTGATGACCTGAGTGCTGAAACTGATCTGCCCAATCGCCCTCAGTCGCGGATCAAACAGCGGCAAGCAGCACTTTGTAATGCCTCCTTGCTGGGTTTTGAAAACACTGGGTAATACCACCGTCTTGGCGATAATTTTGGCGCCATACGTGGGGAAAACATCAAAGTCGAGAGAAAACGTATCTAGATTGTCAACCTGGAAGGAAACCATGCGGGTATCTTCTTGAAAGGGAAGGATAATGTTCTTGGGAATAAGATCGGAGAGCTTGGAAGAAATTGTCAGCCGCGCTGCCGGGTATTTTCCATCCTGGAAGAAAATCAACGGCTGCTCTTGGGTGTCGTCAAAGTTGATTTGTACCACGGTCTTGGTATCGAGGAAGTTGTGGCCGTAGCGGCGGAGGGGAATGATGGGCGGTGGCAGTTCGAGAATAGGGATCGCGTCGGGGTCCAACGACATGGGCCCGGGAGCGCTGCTGCTGTCCATAGGCCCAAGCGACGGTTGCGATACGAGAGGGCTGGTCCGGATGTGAGTGTTGAAAGGTGTAAGTAGTTTCATACACTCAAGATGGCCTTCCCAAGCGGCGTAATACATGGCAGGAAGGTCTTTCTCATCAACAATGTTGGCATCAACTCCAACTTTGAGCAACGCCTGCAGGCAGTCCACATTGCCCTCGCTCGCCGCATGGACAAGCGGAGTCCATCCGTACAGCTTGTCTATTTGGTCCAGATCCGCCCCAAACTGTTTGAGCAGGAGGAGCAACTGTGATGTCTTGCCAGATCTCGCCACCAAGTGCTGGGGATATAACCCTTCAGCGTCGGGGAGGATCTTTGCCCCATGCCTCAGAAGCAGCTCAACAACCGCTTCGGAGCCATGCTCGCAAGCCAAGTTGAGTGGGACGTGGTCTGAGTCGGACACTGGATCAATTCTTGCTGACCGAGCTAGCAAGCGCTGGACACAATCGAGATGGCCGTGAATAATGGAATGAATGAGTGGTGTAAAGTTATCGTGGTCAATAAGGTTGATGGTTGCGGAATTCACTGACAAAGGCGCATTAGTTTGGAACGACATTGCTGACAGATTGTGTGTTTTGCATACCATTTAGTAGAGCCTCGAGCATATCCAGACGCCCGTGCAAGCTGGCGTAATGCAGCGGCACACGTCCATACACATCCGTCCTGTCGACCGAGACACCTGCCTGAAGACCCCATTCCAAAACGTACTGTTTTCCATAAATAGATGCCTGGTGCAGACAATTTCTCTCGTTGATATCATCATAAGATTGCAAGTCGACGAGCCCAGTGTCTAACAAAACGCGCAATGACTCTTCGGGGGCGTCGTGGATGGCAGTCAAAAAGGTCCGAGTCACACGATCAGGTAAAGAGCTCTCTCCATCTGTTGAGCTTGTGGCCGATTGCATCTTCGTCAAGAGTTCCCTCAGCGTCTCTAGGTTTCCAGTGATGACCGTATCTAGCAGTAGAGTATCGGCATCTCCTTCATCTGTCCCCATAAAATGTTGGCTGGTGACAACGTGACCCGGGGTCTGAAAGTTAACCTGAATGCCATCAGACCAGGCACCAAGCTCTTGAAGACTAGTTGTGGCTTGATCTGAAAGTTCACTTATGACGGTAGCATTAAAGAACGGCTGAACCTCGACGGCTCTAGACAAATACAGCTCCTTGGTCTTGGACTTGGACGTCTTATCCCACTTTTTTAGGATTTTGGAGAAGGCGGTTCCGTTAATTTCGACAAACTGCTGAAGCTTGTTTAAATCGGTAGCAAATTGCTGGAACCCTTCCTCGAGTGTGGTAAACTTGGAAGAGCGTCTCGAGATGCCGTCTCTTGTCTGCAAAACCTTCTTCTTGTCAAGAAGTGTTTTTAATCGAATCTTGAGCTCGGCTTCTTTTTGCAAGTAAAAGGCATTCACCTTGTCGAGCTCACGTTCCTATCGAGTTGGTTTGTTAGGCGGTGCTGCAGGGTATGTGTCACGATGCTTTGGGTATCATGGGTATTCTTACCAGTTGAAAGAAGAAGGTAGCCTTGTTTGCTTGAAGGGCGGCTTGAGAGTCCACGGGACCAGTTTGCCGCAGTATATCATTTTGCGCCGCCAACGTCGGGGTCGCAGAGAGCTTCTTGATAAGCTGTAAGAGTAAGGTTAGTCAAATGGTCTCTTCATCATTGCTGGAATGTGTGCAACATCGTTTGAAACTGAGATGGAATATATGGAAGGACAAGTGTACTAGGGAGAAAGTGTGTAGATGGCTATGATGAATAGGAATAACAAGCCAGGTCGATATGTGGCACCCACCTTTTTCAAAGCTTTATAATTCACGAAGCTTGCTGCATACTCTGGAACCTCGAGCTGGCGCTTCTGTATTTGTTTGCCGAACTTCCTGCACCAGGGTAAATTATGTTGTCAGCAACCTTGAGCGACGAAGGAGGTCTGTCTGCCCAAACACCAGGCAAGGGTATGGAAGCCACTTACATGTTGAGACTCGGAGCCTGGTAAGGCCGCAAGTTGTGAGAGAGCTAAAGGCTTGGGCGTGAACAAAATAGGCCAGGAACGCGCAGGATGAAATGTGATGCCACGTTATAGTTGGGTGATTGGGATTTCGTACAGGGCAGTTGATCGGTCAATCCGTCATGTAGAGAGTGACACTGTAAGTTGCAAGGCTAAACGCGCCAATTCAAGACATGACAAATGGGATTTCCCGGCGCCAGACCCGGGATGTTGCGGGGTGAGTATGATCAGCAACACCAAATAATGCAAGGTAGAGGACTCAAGACAAAGAGCTTGTTGCTTGCCTCTCACCGAACGGTTGAATCAGGTGTGAGCCGGTAAGTGAATACGGAAAGAATCCCTGGACAAGGTCGGTATGATGCTGTTGGGAGGGGGTTTAGGTCAGCTTAGGCGCTTCTCATATCTTGTGGCGCATGTGACATCTGAGACTTGCTGACTCTGCCTGTGAATCCAATCCAACCTCAGAGGAAAACCGTTTTCTCAACTTGGAGAAAGGCAAGGGGCCTAGTGGGCTGGCAGCAGGTGTTCTAGTACGCACCTTTCCTTGGTCAATGAGGCAGGAAAACGAGTTAAGAGCAGCACTTGGTAAGTCTGACGTAGTCCGTCCGATCCTCGTGCAGACAGGTCCAAAGTAGGTTCCCGTAAGTCAGCGCCAACGTAATCGATGGCGGCTGCAGAGTGCCCACGTCGTACGACAAGGCTTAAGCAGACAACTCTAATGACTACCTGTTCCTTGGATGTCCCTGCGGTAGGACTAGGTTAGCACCGGTAAGCTCGTTTCTCAATGGTCCAGCATTAATGAATTCAATGTATGTTGAAATCTGTGCAGAAGCCAATACGAACCTTGAAAGGTACGGTATGCAGCAGGGCGGAGGCGTGAGGTGATATGTCTCTGATACCAACGAATGTGCGAGTAAAAGTTGACAATATTTGACACGAGTTCGATTTGTGGAAAGGCCTTGCTGTCTCTTTTTTCTCTCACTTGAAATCGAAAAACAACTCCACTCTGTTCAACGCTGGAAGAACAACGAGGACCAGACCTTTTCGTTGTCAAGTTGCAAGAGGCGGCAGTGAGAGTGCGAGTTTGTTACCTCAGAAGCGGGGTGGTGTGGCCTCTTGGTGCTCTCCTGGTGTCTCCAACGGCCCATCTAGTTCATCATGGCTTGCATCGTGATTGCTTCACACCGGGTCGAGCTATCGAAACAGCGTTGGGTATTCAGCTAGGTCGGTTTCTTGAGGTGCGCTTCATTAACAACTCAGCGACTCATGGGTGCCCTCTCTAACCTGCGAGTTAATATCCGGTACCCTTGACAAGCCATGCTTGCATGTCGTTGCGCTGGCTGTCTCCACATTCTGCACGATTCCCAAAACGGAAGCAGCCGTATTTTAGCCGTTTAATAGAAACAGACAATTTTATCAGCATATTCGGATATTTTGCTATCAGCCGCTCCAATTCATCCGCCTTTCCAGCCAGATTTGCGGCGTAGTTACCTCGTTCTTCCATTGCCAGATCTTGCGCTAACAATTCAATATTTCAGCCAATCGTCGTTCCACAAATGACCCCGTGCTCAACTGACTTGCCATGCGTTCGCCGTCGCCTCAAGTCAAAGGTCCAATACTCCACGAACCCCGAGCAACTCCAAGGTTGCAATACCCGTAAATGTACCCGGTACATGATGGAGACTCAACATAAGGCAATTGTGCCTTTCTCATTGGGGTAACATGCCCTTTTTTCGGCCCGTTGCTTCGGAACGATGTTCGTTCTTGGCGCATCGGCAAGGTTGGACAAGGCCAGGAACCAAAACCCAACCCTGGATTGCAATTCCGTCAATGATACTCTACACTCTACCAGAAAACTTGCCTCCTACCTACATACCTAGGTAGTTGAAACTCTCCCCTCCTTGTGCTGCTCGTTGCCCCTCTTTGCCTAGCCATGACGTCGTGTATGCAGTTCTCGGTAGCGCATGCCTAGAAGAGGTTATTTCCAAAGTTGTTGGCCTCTTCTCGTGCCCAAAAGTAGTCATGACACAGAGTCGAGAACCTTCTACATACCCTGACATTCAACAAATCCGGGACACTCCATCATGGTTTATTGTTAATCAACCTGAACTCCACATATATTCCCTGTGTCCCTACCAACCTCCCAGGACATTACTTCTGTTCCTGGGACCGAGCAAAATGGGCTAATGGCACGCGACAGGTTAATGGACCCTGGTGTGGATAACTTCATGAGCAGATCCAATATTCCTCTACATTCTGATGATGCTACGATGGATAAAATCAAGCAAGTCCGTGCACGCTACTTGAGCATGAGAGAAAATACAAGGTATCCAAGCCAAAACAAAAAAATATTGAAGGCAGCCTACGCTCCATCAAACTCCCAGGTAAAGAAAGCAATGCAGAAAGCGGATCATCGGGATAGCATCAGCCTAGCTCTTCTTGTCTGCCGACGCTCCGTCCTTTGATGGCTCCATCAAGTTGTCAGCCATAGCCTCCGCTGCGGCCTTCTTGAGACGTTCATTGTCATCAAGCTTGGAATCCTTAGGCTTCTCCTTACTCGCTTCCTTTTCATCCTCGCTATCACCTAGGCTGAAGGGATCATTGTCCGTGATGGGGCTCGGTTCGACCGCAGACAGGGGCTGCCACTTGCTCGCCTTTGTGCCTGAACTAGGAGGTGTATCCTTCGGAGGAACCGTAGGCGAAGCGTCGTACATGTTGATCTCCTCCGTTTCCTCTTTGAATCCTACTCTTCGGCCATTACCGGGTCTCGGTGAGCTCGACGGTGGAGGGGGTCTATGAATGCCCGAGTTGACCATTGGTCTACCTTGAGCGGCGGCTATCACAAAATTAGAAAGTTACATCTTGGCGTAATTGCTCAGGAACAAGGCAGAGACTCACATCCGTCCGCAGACAATCTGATGCCTGCAAAGTCGTCGCTGAGTACTTGAGGATCCGCATCATAACGGTCGTAGTCACCACTTCGGCGACTGGTTTCGCCTGGCCGACGGAAAGGTTGACCCTGTCGTTGCGTATTCTCTTCGGTCTCATCAAAGCTCTCTTCAATCTTCTTTCGCAGGCCCGTAATCCATCCATTGACTTTGGTTTGCGTATCGAGAAATCCTTTGCGCAAATTCTCGCGGATTACAGGGAAGTCGTCGTCCATGAAACTATGCTCCCGTTCATCGCCACCGAGGCCTTGGTTTTGTCCGGCATCGCGGCTGCGGCTCGACGTGCGAGCCTCGTATGCGCCGACATTATCATAGTGCTCAGCTAACTGGCGGGCGTAGAGCTCATCTGCCTCAACTTGGGACATTTGGGCTCGGCCTTCCGGGCGAGGGGGTTGCGGCGGTGGCACTGCCTCGGGTTCGTTCTTGACAGCATCGGGATCGGTCATTTCTACAGTAGCACTGCGTTAGAACACGCTCACCGCACCTGTGGGATCCATAGGGGGGGGTGGCTCACCCAACAACGCATTGAAAGCTGGTTCGACTTTGCCACCGCTAGCTCTAAGTACAGCTTTGATGACATTGTCATCTACAGTCGGAAACGCTTCTTTCAAGATCATCTCGTTCTTCTGAGCTTCGGTCAAGGGTCGAGGAGGCTTTGGTGGTGCAGCTTCTGTTGATGATTGTTGTGTTGTTGGCTCGGCACCAGGGGTCGCCGCTGCAGGTGTCTCTGATGTGGTGGTGTTGGCAGCGGTGTTGGCTTTGGCCCCTGCGGCATCGTCAGCGATGACGCTGGTGTCTTGCACATCGTCGTCGTCCATTTCGAGTGGTCTGGCTGTCGTGGGCGATTCCGCGCCGGACTCTGTCGTGGTTTTGTTCTGATGAAAGCCCGTGCTTGTTAGCGACCTAGGTTCGTAAAAGTGTAATATAACCTGCCTTGTGGGTACGAACCGTTTCTGTTGGAGTCGACATGGTTACGACCTTGACTGGAAGGTAAGACCGAGCTTCGAAACTAGAGGATGCTGTGTCTGTGCAAAGTGTTACAAGTCTGGTATGCAGGACGCAATCAAGAGATTTCGGGTTCGTCTTTGGCTGGAGGAAGTAAGAATACAGGACGTGAAGCCTTGTAGGCTGAAACCATTGACTCTAATCTTGTGATATTGAGGCGAGGGGTTGGAGCTGGCCGCGCCGCTGATGACGTTCCCCACAGGCAACAGTACCAGGAATTGATGAGCCACAGTTCTGATGACGCTTCGCCACACGTCAGTCCATGGCATGTGGCGCCAGTGCACCAACTTCCATCACTGTGTCTCCAGGGTAGCTATACTTTTTGGCATTTGATTCATTTGATATTGAGTTTTAGGAAGACTTGATTTGCCCATTGGTGAGTACTTTGGCGATTATGGATAAGAACCTTTTCAGGTAGACTCACCACGGATACTTTCTTGGTGTACCAGAGGCTCCCCTCTCCCGTGGCGGCCATAATGGCAGACTTCAGCCTCGACACCAGCTTCATTCCCGCGCTACACAGACCAGCGGCACTACTGCCCATAGCCAAACACCGGGACAGCCTGTTGTATGTCATCGAAACATATCAAGTCACCATAGTGATAGGTCAGACAGGTTCCGGAAAAACGACACAGATACCCCAGTTTCTAGAAAAAGCGGGATGGTGCGCAGACGGCAAGGTCATTGGCGTAACTCAAGTCAGTCGAGCTCCTGTCCACTACCAACGAACTACAGACTGACAATGACGTGTAGCCCAGGCGAGTCGCGGCAACGACAGTCGCTCTTCGTGTTGCCGACGAGGTTGGGTGCGAGGTGGGCAAGGAAGTTGGCTACTCTATCCGTTTCGAGGATGTCACGTCGTCAGCGACGCGTATCAAGTTCCTCACCGATGGCTTGCTCATTCGAGAAGCGTTGGTTGACCCGCTGCTAAGCAGATACTCAGTTATCATGGTTGACGAGGCTCATGAGCGCTCAATCAGCACAGATGTGCTCCTGGGACTACTGAAGAAGATCCGTAGGAAAAGACCAGACCTAAGGATAATTGTCAGCAGCGCCACGTTGCAGGCTGAAGACTTCCTCAAGTTTTTCACTAGCACTAGCGAAGACCAACAACCGGCGAGCAACGGAGATAGCTCGCCCGAGATTGGGAAAATCGTAAATCTAGAAGGCAGGACATATCCAATCGATATACTGTATTTGGAATCTCCCGCGGAAAACTATGTCGAAAGGGCTATCGACACTGTGATTGACATCCACACGCAAGAAGGAGAGGGTGATATCCTCGTCTTCCTGACCGGTCGCGAAGAGATTGACAATGCAATCCAGGCCGTGGCCGAAAGAATTGGCCAAGCTGGAGATCAATATGGCAACCTACAACCGCTGCCGCTGTACGCTGGCCTGTCTTCAGAGGAACAAATGCACGTCTTTGATAAGGCGCCCGACGGTAAGCGCAAGGTCATATTCTCGACAAACATTGCAGAGGCATCCGTCACAATCGATGGGATAGTCTACGTCGTTGATTGCGGCTTCGTCAAATTACGCGCCTACAATCCCAAAACCGGAATTGAAACACTCACTGCAACCCCAACATCCAAGGCGTCTGCTTCACAGCGAGCCGGTCGTGCCGGCAGAACGAAACCTGGGAAATGTTTCCGTCTCTACACCGAAGAAAGCTACCAAAGCTTACCAGAGGCCAACCCGCCCGAGATACAGAGATCCAACCTAGCGCCAATTATACTGCAGCTCAAGGCCCTTGGGATTGACAACGTCGTGCGATTCGACTACCTATCACCGCCTCCCTCGGAACTCATGTCCAAGGCATTAGAGCTTCTCTTCTCCCTCGGAGCACTAGACGAGTACGCAAAGCTCACGCGACCACTGGGTTTCCGCATGGCAGAACTCGCCGTCGAGCCCATGATGGCTAAAACGTTGCTCTCTGCGCCATCATTCAACTGCCTAAGCGAAATCCTCACCATCGCAGCCATGACCAGCCTCGGCACAAGCGTCTGGTTTTACCACGAAGGCGAGCAAAAAGCCATGGAGAGCTCGCGCCGCAAATTTGCCGCCGAAGAAGGCGATCATCTCACGCTGCTCAACGCATACACGGCGTTTGTCACAAACGGCAAGAAGGAAGCACGGTTCTGTCACGAAAATCACCTCAACTACAAATCCATGACACGTGCGGTCAGTATTCGTGCACAATTGAAGCGGTACCTAGAGCGTTTCAACATCCAGGTCGACGAGTCACTGGCTGCCAGTCGACCGCCCGAGGCGGATATGAAGAACAAGGCTGAGCAGATTCGGCGATGTTTAACATCGGGTTACTTTGCGCATGCAGCTCGTATGCAGCCTGATGGAACGTTTCGCAATGTCGAAGGCGGTACGGTTATGCACGCTCATCCGAGCTCGTTGCTGTTTAATAGGAAGGCAGATTGGGTCATATTTCATGAGATTATGGAAACTGGGCAGAAGACTTTTATCCGGGATGTGACCAAGATTGAGAAGGGGTGGTTGTTGGAATACGCGAAGGAGTATTATACAGTGACCGATACTAGAATTGGGAATTGATGAAATCAGCACCATACGATGAAGTTTCGGTACTCGTTTCACATGAAGAATACGGATATGACGTGCATGCTTTACTACACTTTGGTCATCATGGTGAGATTTATGTAGGATTGAGGATCCAAGTCGCTTGTGAAACGAGGATGTGAAGATTCAACATCATGCAAATATAAGAGCATCAACCAAATGGCTTAGCCCGTTCAAAGAATTCCCCGGATTCCTGAAGTTATCCACTGCTGTCCGGATAAAGCACCAGCTCCACCAGACACTATCAGTGCATTACTTCAGATCCCGGACCCGTCCCGTCGTAGCATACCAGGCTCGTAACCTGAATTGTCTGGAGCTGCTTGGAAGTCCTATACGCGGAGGGTCTGTATAGAAGAGATACGCGAATATTTAATATCCGACTACCAAGGCAAGAGTTGCAGTTAAATTGAAGGATGTGTTGGTGTCTCCAAAGCTATGTTATAATTGAGCGTAGGATTGTTGAGCCTCAAAGGACTTGGAAGGCCCAGGACGGCGCAGAGATACACGATCTTGCTACGCGATTACACAGATGAAGCAGACGTGCAAATTAATCTCACCGCCGCAGAGGGAGAAATCTTAAAGCTCTGATCGCACGGATCGACAAGGCAAGGAGTTTGATCACTGCCAGACCTGCATACGCACAAGACCAGCCGTGTCCGTAGCAAACGCGCATGTTGTTTATAAAATGAGCCAATATGACGGTGACATTGTTTGTGTGCTTTTGTTTTGCTTTGTTTTTATTGGGCTCCAAAGTTGCGACATGTCGTTCAATATTGCCCCATACAATTGCCGCCTTTGACAAAGCCCGAGCTCAGGGTGAGGAATGCACAACAAGCACAAAATACACCCATCGGGCAAGGCCGAGCTTACTGACAGTGAAAGGCATGCAGATAGCCGACGTTTGATAACGCAATGAGGAGTAGCATGCGCAATTGACGGCCGATAGTGTAATCCGAACGGGAGGCAGACATCACAGAATTGCGTAGGCAGCCTTGTGTAGAGTAGACTCCCTTGTCGTAATGAACACGATAATGCCGCAAATACTGCAATTGCCCATGCGACGTGTTGCTTACACACGTGGACCTGGATGCTTGCGTATCGTGCAACGAACGCGATGTGTGTCGTGTACCATCGGATCCATGCACGACTTTGTTTGCTCTGTAGTCCATCCTGTACAAGGCAGCTGCAGCTGCAAGATGGCTGCTCTGTCGAAAATCAAGGCCTGGCAAGCCCTGATGCATTAGTGCAGCGTGCCACAGGACGGGTAAATTGATCGTTTGAGGCGCATTCTGGGCATCGGCCCACGAATTCTTCTTTGAGAAAAAGCCACAGAATATTCCGCCGAAGAATGAGCTGCTTTTCATGTAGGATCTCTCGGAGCAGTCCGTGATTATGCTCCGAGTCCTGGCCATCTCATGTCCATAGTCAGCTGGGGCATGAACCGTCGCAAGCCTCCGCCGTCAGCTTGTGAATTTGAATTCCTCGCCCTTGCGTAGCATCCTCTGTTCGCTACCGTTATGCCCGCGTCCCCCATTGTAGTCCATCCATCTGGTTGAGAGGCGGTAAACACGGAGAGGAAAAACACTCGAGTCAAGTCCCTGCGACACCTCGGCGCAGAACCATATTGAAGGGAGCGAGGAAGCGAGGGATTAGGCCCAAACCAATATCGTCGGCGGTTCCAGAATGGACAGGGCCGATGCTGGGGAACTTTAGGGAGGACGAGCAGGCTTTTTTTCATGGTGTCCCACAATTTGGAACCCGGGCTGGATGTGAGGTTTGACGAAGTTGATGACGGGCGGGAACAAACATTCAAGGTCCAGTCAGGTCCAATGTTACACGCGGGGGTCTTGAACCTTGGACTGGGATGATGTGGTGGCTGACCATGGGTCCTGGGGCTATTCCGAAACGGGACTAGCGTCAGGGGCAGCAAGTGAAATCCGTGGAAATAAAGCTCGACATCGACATGGGCTGGCTGCAAAGGCGTGAGATGTCTGCTGCCCTCGTCTCGCGCCTTGGCAGAGGGCAAAGTCTAGGACGGTCCGGTCAGGCTTCAACATGGTGCCGTGCTGTGAGCAGCAGGCCGGAAGATTGATCTGCCATAGCATTCATTATGACGGGGCAGTGATCCATGGCTCGGTCGGAACCAGGCCCTCTCTGTTTCTCCCCTCATTGCCAAGTTGCCCGGATTCTCCCTGGACTGAACAATCTATTGTAATATGGCCATCAATGCAGCCAGACTTGACAGATCGGCTTTCGTCACCCATTTGTGAGTATCCCCGGGGTGGTCCGTGGTCTTGATGCTCTTTTGACGTCCAGCAATTTCAGTCGGCCGTCAAGCTTCAATCCAGTCATGGCCACGAAAAAAAAAGGAACACATCTGTTGATGCTCAGTCCTCGGAGAGCACGCGACCGAATACTATGAGCCAGAATGAAAAAGACTGGGAACAATGGAGCCTTGCCTGCGGGCTTGCTTCTGTAGCGACATTAACTACCCATCGCCACACGGTCAAGTTCAAGAAACATGCACAACCAGGCAGCCCTTGAGACGAACCACCAGTTTGGCTAAACATTGAGCAGCCATGTTCTGCTTCACACCTCCAGCGCCCTGCTCAAGCCCTGGTTGTCGTTCATGTCTCCTGGTTTGCTCGTCAGCAGCATCAAATTAAACCTCTGACCCCCCTTTTGCACCAACATCCTTCCAAACACCCCGGTCGGATGCGCAAGCGCCCATGTTCAGCCCACTTTGTGATCCATCCGATCCTCGTCAGGCCCATGTCAGAGTTCTGCCAGGGTCATTCCTGCCGCAGTCTCATTTGCTGGTTGTTGCGCACTTGCTGCAAGGTACGCCTGGTGGAAGCGCCTATCACGACTCATTGTTTGCTCGTCCTTGCTGAGGCTGTGTCTTGCTGTGAATGTGTGGTCTGCATGAGTAGTGTGGAAAGGGTTTAGAAAACTGACCAATTATGATCTAGTAATGCGATGAATGCTAATCGAAATGGAGAATTATCCGTTGGGCGTTACAATAGAAATCATGATGAAGGATGGAAATCGGAGGACGGAATATAGAAATGTTCTATGACAATCGATTAGCAAGTTAATTTAGTGATCCAGCATCAAGTTATCCATGTAGTTCAGGGTTATAAAGCTACAATATGGACTCTGTAAAGTCACTCTCGTTATGTGACACTACAAATGGTTTAGCATGGCATTGGCACTCACCTTCTAGATCAAGTCATGATTCCAGACAAAGCAGGCACATTATCTATTGCCAGATGAAGTCTGCTCAAACCTGGGACTTATATGGACCATGGGTAACTGCAAATTCTTCAGCATCAGAGCCACTTGACTTCTGAAACTCATTTTTCAAATTATTGATGAGTATTGTTTCTTTGAGGCTTTTGGTCTGAATGTTCAGACAACCATTTTCTGTCATCTGTTGGTATTCTTATCACCACGCAATGTCATGGTGTTTGAGCAATTGCGCCCACTGACGGTATTATGCATAGTCGATTCAATTTCTGCGCCACTCCACGGATAAACATCCAGATAAGTTGTCTTTACTCACTTAAGGTTTTGTTTGTATGTGCAAATCGTGTGTATATTATGCCTCTTCGGCATTGGGGGCCGATACTGTGGCTGTACGTTTGAGACACTTCTGCGCAAGATAGATGAGAGCGGGCTGAAAATAGCATTCAATACCGTGTTTGAGTACTGTAAGCTAGAAATTGTTGTAAAGAATAGCGATAGACCGCTTTTGAGATTGTGTATCATCGTAATTTTGACCCGTGGAAAGACGTTGATGACGGGACACTCTGTCGCGTTGTAGCACTACCCTGTCGGTGTGTTTACCCAAGAACCAACTTCAAGCAGAATCATGGAGAAATCATATATTCTCAGAAAGAAGAGCCACAATGACCTAGTCACAATGACCTTCCAAGCAGTTTGTTGTGTTGTCAAGTGTGATGGATGAGGAAAGATTGTGGAGTTGACTGAACTGTGGATATTTCACCACGCCTCCCGTGAGCTTGGGCTTCCTGAGCTTGGGCTTCATGAGCTTCCATCAAATTATTGGGCCGTCTTTGTGCTCAGTCGAGCCATGATGCAGCAGCCTTTGCCTATAATAAGCACACCAGACTGCTTTTAGTTCCCGCAAGTGGGATGCCTCACTGCTGCGGATGCCGCACTCTTCAACGTCTGCCTGTCCGATGCAACATTGCGCGGTTTTCAAGGCGGACGGGGGGCCTGGCTTCTTTGTAGGAGTCAAGTTGGTGAGGGTAACTGCAAGGAACCAAGCGAAATGGCAGGCTGCATCAATGGTAAAGTAGCAGCGAAAACTCAACTCAACTGCTCGTGGAACCAACGGCCGTCTGAATTGAGACTGGCAACAATGAACCAGAGACCAGACCGAAATCATCTGCATCTGCATTCTTATTTGCTCTCTTCTGACCAAGGACCAGACATGGACCTCAATGTTCCACCCCCCCTTTTGCTTGAACCCTGTGCCTGGCCACGCCCCCCTGCCCACCACTCACCACCACCCAGTGCCACCAGATACCAGAACCCCTGCTCGTCTCCTCAGTCTTTCCCCAAAACAGACTGTCGAGCTTGCTCCAGTGGTCCCAGATGCCTGTTGGTGCTGAGCTTGCCCACTGGGCGCCTCCATGTCAATGGATCAGTGGCCAGTCCAGTCGCTCGATGCCCGGCTGTGCCTTCTGTGGTGCTTCCAGCCTGCTTCCAGCCTGCTTCCAGTCGATGCTGGTCCGTTTGGTCTGGTCTGCCTCCGCTTGCTGTCCTCAGTCCGACAGCCAAGCCTGCTGCTTCTTCTTTCTCTCCTTCTCTTCATCGTCAGTTTCCTTTCCACCTGTCGACCGACGACATCGTGTCATTCCGCCTTGCCAACGGGCTAGTCATTCATTTAGTCTTTTTGTTTTCACTGCAACTAGTCATTCTTTTCTATTGTCGCCATTGTAGCGTCACAACACTCATTCATTACTCACCCCCCCTAGACATCTAGGAACGCGTCAAAGAACGTTGGCAAGGCTTGTCTTTTTCAGTTTTGCCCTGGGTTTCTGTTTACCTTGGCCCTCTAATTTCTGCTAATTCTTCGATCCGATCCGAACCGCCAACCTACCGACTCGTTTCTCGTTCGACCGTTCTCCATTCATCACTGATGCACCTGACGGATTGTACGCTAAAGTAGAGGCACCAACTTTGTTATTCCAAAGCGACACATTTTCGACGATTTCTTAATGGCTCTCGAAGTTCGTCCATTTGACTCTTAAAGAATCCCCAACGACGTCCGTTTGTTTTCCCCCTTAGTTTCTCCGGTTTGGCCATTGCACGGACGGATTGGCCCATTTCAAGCATCATGGCAAATCTTCCGGCTCTCCAGCGAGCCACAACCAACTCTGAGCCGAGATCCTCAAACGACAATGTGTATATGATGCAGCCCCGTATCAATTTAAGACGAGACTTGGTTCCCCCCGAGAACCCAGTCCCTCGCGCAGTTTGGAATGTTTTTAGACGCAAAGAATCCTGCCATGAGGGCTCAGATTACAACACCTGTGAAAAAGGAGTTAACACCAATGTTACAAACATTGCCATCATCCTTGGTGTTGTGTATGTCGAAACCATCTATTTCACACTTCCGCAGGACTCACTGCTAATTCTATAATTATAGTATCCCCGTTGTCGTTGCAACTATTGTCCTCATCTTTCTACATCGCCGAAATGTTCGCAAACTACGACAAGAGGATGCCCAAGATCCTACTAAAGGACTTGATTTTGGCATGGGTGATGCCCCTACCAAAGGTGGCAAGCGGAAGAGCTTGTTTGGAATCGGGGGAGAGAAGATGAACCACAAAGGCAACCAATTGTCAATGGATATGAATCTCTCGTCACCGTATCTATTGCCACCAAACATTCACCAATCCCACGATTCCGTTCATTCCCTGGCCCGAACCTTTCCAAGCGACCAAGACCCATATCGTACCGTCGCCCAGTACGCCAACAGCGATGCCGGCTCTATCAGGTCTTTCAACCCCAACGGAAGCAAGCGTGGCTCCATGGTTCACAGCCCCTCCTTCCCTACTCCTAGAATGCCTCCATCTCGCTCCGATTCAATGCCCAAGGCACCACCATCTCCTGGCGCCAAATCGGATCCTTTCGCTACGCCTACTGCCCCGGAGCATACGCATGAGTTCCCCCTACCTGGAGATATGAAGGAGCCCATCCGCCCTATTGAGCCAGTTGTTCCTGAAATTGGCACCATAGCTTATCCCGATGAAAAGATGGGTGGTTTGGAGATGCCCACGATTCAGTCACCACCTCCGGCATTGTCTAGAGACTCGCACTATGAACTGCCAAGCCCGCCTTTTGAACATGACAAGCCAATGCTGGCAGAGCTTCCCGCCGTTTCTGACAAAGGCCCGATTGGAACAGCTCATTCAGGAGCCCACGGATTTGACTTCCAGAATGAACCTGCTGGACATCAACCTGGCCTTGGGCTTGATATGGATTTGCCCAAGATTCAATCGCCAGATATGCCTTATGCTGCTGATGTTGCTCCTGGCCAAGCCTTGTCCCACGATGAGTATGGTCATCCCGAAATCCGCACGTCGCAGTACTACGAAGGGGATCCCTATGACGGCCAAGTTCCTGTTGATGCCCAGGTGCACTCTCATGATGCTCTCGGCGTTCCCCAACAGCAAATGAAACGACTTTCAGTCGGATTCCGTCCTCTCCCACCTGATGAAGTGATGGAATCTGAAGACCCCGAGTATAGAGCCAACCGTATTCGATCATTTTACAAGGAATACTTTGATGACAGGGAACCCGCTCCTCCAATGCCAGGTACAGAATACTATGAAGACTACGATGCCGGGTATCTTGGAGATGCCGCCTATTACGATGCAGACACCAATGCCTTCGTTATGCCCTATGCTCAGCCAGTTACTCGTCGTGCCATGACACCACCGCCAGCTGGACGTTTCCGAGGCGGTCCAGGAGGACCAGGTTTACGCGGTGGTCCTCGTGGCCCGGCCCGTGGCCCTCATGGTTCTATCGGTGGCATGAGTCTTCCCGGAGGGCCAAGACGACCTCGTGCTGGCTCTGCGTTTAGCCCGAGACCTGGTTCATCGGCCTCTGCCCAAATGCGAGGACGCCCCAAGAAGAATCTACCTCCTCCGACTGTTCTTCACACCCTGCCAACCCCCTCAAAACTCAAGGATGACAACTTTGCAATTTTCAACGCCGCCGATTTTGCCCCTCCTGACTCATTCGAGGAACGGGTCGCGGGCCGCAGTCAAAGCCCTCTTGGTGAAAGACGTGCGTACCAGCCTAAGGTGCCGGTCGCGTCGCCCTTGGTCACTGCCTTTGACGAACTGTCTGCTCTACCGAGCCCTCATATGCTCCGGAAGTCTTCAACATTCACTGGTCTGGACTTTGCCCCGCCAAAGAAGTTCAAGGATTCGGACACAGCGAGTGATGCTGGAAGCATCAGGAGCAACAGAAGTGGTATCTCTGCAGCCCAGCTACATGCTATCCGTGGTGGAGCTGGACGTATAAGTCGACTCCCAGGCGACACTGTTTTTACAACAGCCGCTTTGGAAGATACCCTGAAGCCTCAATGGGGCATGCGACCTTGATACCTTTTCAAGACCTGCTCACAAATTTGCTACTGGTTCACAAAAGCCAGACCACTGATCTGAATGTGTTGGTATTCCTATGATGCCACGCAACCGCATTCTGACATGGAGCTCTCCTGGTGAACAGCTTTTACTGGTATCATCAAGTGCCCAGTGCGCAATGGGCGTAAGCATCAATTGATTTTTAATTCATCTTCGCGGAGTAACTAGGGTTATGATCGGACTCGTCAATTTGCAGCCTTTGGTTTTTCATTTTATTCTCTTACTGCTACCGGGTTTGGCTCATGGAGCTTTGCATATAGAAGGACCAGGACATAACAACGGCACAAATCAAAAGCCATATAACGAACAAAGGGTTTTCATTCAGTTGATGTTGGGCAAATACTTGTACATATGCTAGTTGGACAAGTGGTGCTGTCATACAATTAATTGCATGTATGGCTGCATCTATTTTGCACAATAGAATTGTTGATATGACCATGTTTTGTCACCATGACCTTGTGGATAACTATGTGATGTGAGAAGCTCTCGGACAGGGAGGTTAATTTTGAGTAGGGCTGAGCTTGTCGTGAAAGTGTTGCTGTAAACTGATCACATACACACCTGACATATAACAATACTTGGGAAGATGTGCCATGCACACATAGCTGAGATTTTCTACACTGGGGGAACTGGTTTGTCTGAGAAATGGTATCTCAAGGTTAAAATAGCTTGTAGCTCATGTCAGTCAGTCAAACCCAACTGCTATGGGCAGCCCTGCACAATCAACCACCACTAGAATGCGAGTCGCCACCCTCTTTATCTGGTCCTCGATCTTGAGGTGTGGGATAACCGGAGTCCGAGAAGCAACATGCCTGACTCTTACTGTAACCGGGACATATTTCGTGTTTACCTTGCTCGGGCATCTACTTTGACACCCGTTGTATTTGGCTGCTCTTGTCCATGAGATGGCTTGCTTTCGGGCTATTGCGGACTGAGTTGGAGAAGACGGCAGGCCGAGTAGATGATTGTATGTAGATGAATTGCGCAATGTGGCGCAACTGGCTCTGGATTCAGGCTTGTAGATCGAAGAAATTGAGTTACTTACGTTTGATGCTTGTACGAAAAGGACGACAAAAATTACCTGATTAGAGTTCGTGGTGATGCGGCTGTCAACGTAAGTTATTCCGGGGAGATGGAAACTGTCAAAGTGACCCTTGACTCAGGCCTTTTCTCGCGGAAATGTATTCTAGGTGGACACATTATTCGTGATCGGAAGCAATTGCATATCCACAGTTGTTGCTTCCGGTGGCATGTTACTCGTAATTGTCGTCTGTCTCAATGCATTTTCTTCATCGGGGAAACTTGGGGGGCCGGCAGCACGCTGTGTGGCATTGTCATTTTGAGAACAAGTCCATCTTCTCGACTGAGACAGTTGGTGGCAGGAAGATGCATTTAAATCGTGAAGGTAATGTGCTCGTGTTTGATTCGATCTTGGTGCATGATTGATGACTGGTCGTGATGTTTCAGATAACGAGAGCTAATCTTAAAGCTCAGAGATGACACCTGACAGGTGCATTGTATTGCATCAAAAATCTTCACTAAGTAGCCAAGACCAGTTACTGTGAGATATCTCTCGAATGGATTTCTAGTTTGCTGGTTGTGCTGTGAACGCTGTGAACGCTGTGAATAGTAGGATATCATGGCCAAGCTCGCATCAAGTGAGCTGAATTCGGCACTGGCCATTGGAGTTTCCGTTGCTCTCGTGAGAATACGAGTGAAATTCAACTTTGAAAAATTTACCTTCACACAAACATTCTCGAGGGTTAACAAGCGGACCGTGGGCTATCACTTCCTGAGGGTTGGTCGTCGTGAAAACAAGCCGACGAGTGACACACTCTCTCGTTATGCAGCACGTTGTCCCGTTCGCGCTGTCGAAACTGCCTGGCAATCAAGATCAGCTGCAGCCTAGATGAGACGGTGGCACAGTGGCACAGAGCAAGCATTAATCAAAGACTTGTAGAAATCACAATGTCACAGAGCTTCTGCCAGATGGATCGCAAATTTCCCCCACAAAGAAATTAGATGAGAGTCAGACACATGCCTGTACGGAGCACATTTTCAGGTACGTAGAATGCTGCAGTGTCAGTTCCAGGTGGTTCGTAGTCCAAATAAGAGCCAATGTATCCACAACTCAAATAGTCCAGCATAGCGCTGGGTCGTGCGTGCCTGTTCCTGCATAATAATATATTGTGGTTTGGTTCCTTGAAGCAGGGCTTGAGATACGGACATGTCATTGATTGATGTTTGGTGGATTGTCGATACAAGATACAACGAACTATGCCGGCGTGGCCCCAAGCCGAGTCATGGATGCACGTAGGAAGCAGAGTTGAGTTGATTTTATTCCTCAGCGGTGGTGAATTTGCTTCTGAGTTTCTCTGCTATTTCGCGTAATTTTGTTGGTGTCTGGACGTGGGTGGCTTCGCAAACATGTAACGCATTGATTTGGCATTGTGGAAGCTAATTTCCCCAACGCACGGACAGGGCAGCCACTTCAATAAAGTCAACACTCCAAATAATAGTCGCACCGTTGGAGAAATTATTGAGTCAAAGTCCAGTTCTCTCCGGCTTTGTAAACGACGACGGGTAAGCGACTGATTTGCCCTTGGAAACGGCGGACAGCGAGGCGTCGCCAGAGATAGGCCCGCACAAGCTGGAATCCAGACCACCTGGAGTCTCATATCGTTGGACAGGGTTCTAGCGTGTGGTTAATAACTCATTGAGAAAATTCTGGCTATAGGGAGAGTAGAGTATGTGATCGCAGACATTGCAGTCCTGCACAGGGCAATATGGGACATCCATTCCGCCGACGCTGAATTGGATGTCGCACCAGCGATTGATCGCCTCCCGTGGTTTTTTGCTGGTTGTCAACCACAACGAACATCCCAAAACGGCATCCGTCCGAAGGCATGTGTTGTCAGTAATACTCATCGGCTGGAACCAAAAAAAATCAAGGATGCGCCTCCACCAACGCCCCATTTGGCCATTTGGCGTATCGGCGCCTCCTCCACTCAGGCCGTCGTCGAAGGCAGTGCCCATGACGAGATGCTAAACTTGGATCACCAATGCTGTGCTGCGCCATCCATCCTCTCATTTCCATGGCACAGGATCAGATTGTCAGCGGGAATAGTGGCGGATGACTGGGGACAAAGAGTTTGAGGCGATCAATTGATGGCTCAAAAATTGGGGATTTGCGATCTCAACAACTTTTGAATGACTGGTTGGATTCGGGAGACGTCAATGGATAATGTATAGAGCTGCACTGGATGGCGGCATTGAAACGGACCAGCCAAGGAAGGCGCCCGTATCGCACTTTCCTCCGAAAATGCAATCGCGATGAGCCCTGTGACCTTGACTTTGACCTTGACCTCCGACCCATTGATCGCGGGTTGTTCTGTCTGTCGCATGCTGATCAACGAATCTTGAGTTTCAATTGATCTGGGCCACTTGATCCACTACGGTCAGATTTTCTCGTATTACCAGAGCAGCATTGCACGAGTCTCTACTAATACTCCCGCCCAACTGCGCAATACAGTCTGGTCAGTGTGGTACTCCGTACAGCATCGGGAACAGGGTTTTGCAGCATCTTTCATCATCAACTTCTTCTTTCGGCATTCATCCAACCATCGAGACCCCCATCTCATATTGCACTTTGTTCGTTTGCTACGTGTCTCTCCCGGTAGCCAATTGGTGGCTGCTGTTGGACGGTTTTGGCCTGCTGCTACTCTTGAGTACCACTTCATGACGAAAGAGGGCGAGACATTTTTGTGAGGCATTACGGCAAAGCCAGACGGAACGCACGAGGAATTCGAGGCTACCATCCACCATCTATGCATCCTCGCACGCACGCACGCAGCCTCACACCCCAGCAACCCTGCCAACCCTTGCTGCTTCGCTCTCACGCGCTTGTGCGTCTCAGGACTGGCGCTGCCGCTTCCAACTTCTCATCGTTCCCACTCACACCATCTCACGCAGTCCTGGCTTGACCACAGATGGGCCATAGGATCCAAGACGGGCTTGTCACCAATCTTCTTGTACGTCCTAGTTCCAGAACAACCCCTGTCTACGCCACTCGACCGATGCGAGAGCACCCAAACCAACGGCCCAGTTGCTCCATTCGTGTCTGAAGCGGCCTCTTGTTCGGCCCAGTTGGCCGTCCCACGCCTCCCATTGTTCAGCCACGACCAAACACTTCTACGGTCCACTCTTATTCTGTTACTCCGTGCTTTCTTCGACTCTTCCTCTCCATCCATTCTTTTCGACAAAAGACCACTTTGGCGGCCGCTTTGTGAGTTACGAGACAAGCACGCTGGCTTGCCGCCTGCCCTGGGAGCCTTTCTTGGCTGCCGCTGATTTTCAATTCGCAACTTAATCGCCTTCAACCAAGTGCACCGCGGGACTCCGTTAACCCAAAATAGTAGTTCAACAGGTATGTTTTGCACCTCAGCCCTTCACTAGTACTGCGCAAAGTTCGTCGATGTACCGCCTTGTTCGTCTCCTTACCGGCGGTGTTACTTTGATTCCACAATGCTGTGTTCTCAAATCGGCTTTCCGTCAATGTCGCTCTTCTTAAACTCCTCCTACCCTGACACCACAGTGTTTACTACATCTGGTCCTGGAACTCCCCGTTTGGCCTTTGTGAGGTAGCTGGCTGGGTTGTGGAACGATCAGCATGGCTCGAATGAGAACCCCCAAGGCGAACGGAGCATTGCAGTGGCGGCAATTAACGAGAAATCACGATACTAACACTCTAAACCACAGGCAGATCCACGAATTGAATATTCGTGCCTCCAACATGTCTGACTCTAGTCGCGGCTCAGGCAACCAGACGGGCGGACAGGGCAGCTCTCCGGGGCAGACAAGTTCTCCGTCATCGCCGCCGCCGAACACAACATCTAGTCCACAGTCATCTACATCGTCGCCGCCTCCGACGACATCCTCTAGTCCACCTCCGCCACCCCCGACAACTAGTTCGTCAACCTCACCTCCGCCAACCACATCAACATCGACAAGTCCTTCTTCGACGTCGTCAACACCGAGTTCTACCACTCCGCCAACAACCTCAGCTCCTCCGCCCACAACATCTACCACGGTCGTTACTGTTACACCTACAAATTCAGTTACAACCACCGAGGTCGTCGTCTCCACGACAATACCAACTGGCACGACACCAACCACTTCGGCAAAGTCATCAACGTCAACGACCGCTACTCCTATTAACCCTGGTGGCGATGGAAACGGCAGCGGTCTGAGCCAGCCTGCCAAGGTTGCCATTGGAGTTGTTGTGCCCATTGCTGCTATTGCCATACTGGCCCTTGTTGGTTTGTTCTGGTGGCGAAAAAGACGGGCTCGACAAGAATCTGAAGAGGAACGCCGCAAGGAGGTGGAGGACTACGCTTACAATCCAAACGCTGATCCTACGATACCGGCTGTTGGACTTGGTTCGGATGCATACGAAATGCGTGAGGAGGGAGGCTCGGGATATCGTGGCTGGGGATCGACTACTGCTGCTGGTTCCATGGGTCGCAAGGCGTCTACGACAATGTCTGGCGGCATGACTGCCGGTACCTTCTCAGAGGGCGGACACACTCGGGGCAATCTCTCGGAAACCAAGACCGACCCAACTCTGGAAGGATCGTCCTCTCCTGATGGCGAAATCCTAGGTGCCATGGGCCCATCGGCCGCAAACAATCGTGGTGGTGACGTTCGCCGTGGCCCATCGAATGCATCGTCCTCCTATAGTGCCACAGGTCGATCTGAGGGCTCTGACGGCGGCATGTACGCCAATGGCGGCGCTTACTATGATCAATACGGCCAGAACCCGTATGGCGACCAGAGAGCTCAGGAGCTCGGCGGCCAGGCCGTCATAAGGGATAACCCGGCGCGACGCAACACTCGTATTGAGAATCCATCACATTTCCCTCAGCAAAGCGCGGGTATTGCCCAGAATTTCTGAGGTACTTGACGTCGTTTCGGACCCTGAATAGCATTCAGAGACCGCGTCGTACATATCCATTTGTCCATAGCGATACCCAATCTTAGAGTTCCCTCAACCCCAACCGCGTCCTCTTCAGCAGCGAAGCTAGGACTAAATCAGAGAAACTTGCATTTGAGCAGAATTGGAGGCTTTTAGGCTTTTGAATATTGCATGCCCGGCATTTCATGCGCATTGAACATTTTCCAGCCACGTCGCACTCAACTAACGCAACATTATCACCCATGGAGTCGCATTCTTTGACACGAAAACTCACGCAGAAGGCGCTATATATCATACCTCGGAATGGGCAACACAGTCGCACAAAATTGAAGTGCGGATGTAGGGACAACCAAGTCTTCACGGTATGGGGGTTGGGCCATTTCGACTTTTTACTAGCACTGTTTCGGCACTCAGGCGAATGCATGTACATGTACATAATACACCATCGAAACAGCGACTCTGGCATTTTTCCATCGTTACAAATTCTTCTTTTGTTTTCTGGGGAAGGGCGAACCAGTGCCTTGGCGGCCACAGGGAAGTTTAATGTGGAGGATATCACTCATTTGCCCTGCTCTGGGATGGAGGTATTGTGCATAGAGAAGGGAAGAGATTTTGAATTTCCGCGGGATTGGCTCGCAGCAAGACGGCAATCCTGTTGTCGGTGTATGTATGGATTGGTAGTTGCATCAATTGATACAGTAGATTTAGTAGCCCGTGTCTCATTCCATTTTTCTTTTGCAACTATATCGCCAGCTTATATTGCCATCTAATACCCAAACCCTTCAATCTAATCTCTCCCGGTATACAGTGGGGGGTCAGAAGTATTTGAACAGGGAAAGGTATCGCATATCTCGTCGTGTGCTGAGGCATATTGAGCTGTGTTAGTGTATACTTGGATATGTTCAAATACATTGGACCACAGGCTGTATTTATTGTCCACGCACGCCCATCCCTTGACTCAACTCCATCCTCTCCCACCAAAATCTACACTGCGCAACTTCTTCCTCCGTCAAAACCCTCGTCTGCACAGCAACACCACCATCCTTCCCCCAAGCAGCCTCATCATTCCCCTTCCCAAACACCAACAACTCGCCCCCCTCACCACCATCAAACGGGCTCCGAAATCTCGGCCACCCTCCCATCTCCCCGTCCGGCGAAGCAATAAACTCTCCCCACCGAGAAGTCATTTCATCCGCCACAGCCACCAGGCCCTTCTTCCCACCCAGCATCTCCATGTCATGCGCAACAACACCCGCCTGGTCCCCGTGGGACGCTGCGTGAAATAACTCCGAAATAGCAGCATACTCATACACGTACACCTTCGCCCCTGCGCGAGATAACTTGTGCGCCGTGTGCAGAACGGGACATATATACGCGTAGTGGGCGTACGCTTCGTGCAGGCGCCGGAACTGAGCTCCGTAGCTTGTGTGCTTTGGATTCTGGTACCGTTTTGAGGGGGACGTGACGGGGTCGGGGTACAGAGTCTCCAGGAGGGAGAGGTCGGTGTCCGTGAGGGACGGGATGAGCGTCTTGAACCAGGCTTTGAAGTCGGCGTTTGTGGAGAGCGTTTGGGGCACGAATTGCGTGCCTTCGTGGGAGCAGAAGCCTGTTATTAGGGAGAGGGATTTGACGCGGCTGCTTTGGCAGAGCGTGTCAATTTGGTGGAGCGGTAGGGAGGGGATGATGTCGTTGTCGATGACGGGCTGGAATGGCCATGTCGAGGTGTCCATGTGTTCGGCGAAGACGGCCATGGACGCTTCGAGGATGAGGTTGAGGGGGAGGGTTTGGAGGGAGTGGTCCTGCTTGAGGCGGGATTTGGATAGTCGGGTCGCCCACGTTTGGAGGGAGGCGTGCTGTGCTTTTGTACGGGGGTGCTGGGGGGAGAGGACGGAGCGAGCGGTTGGTGAGCCGGATTCGAGGATGGCTTTGCTGAAGGGGAGGGGGGATGGGTGGATGAGGTGGTGACCGATCTTGTCTTGTTAGTATGTTCATGGGAGAATGGAAA
Source organism: Pochonia chlamydosporia 170 (assembly GCF_001653235.2). Taxonomy (NCBI): domain Eukaryota; kingdom Fungi; phylum Ascomycota; class Sordariomycetes; order Hypocreales; family Clavicipitaceae; genus Pochonia; species Pochonia chlamydosporia. Next base: position 7,857,970 of record NC_035790.1, read on the forward strand.
GGTGAACTTACTGAATGAGCGCCAGCACTGACTCCCATGAGAGTGATATCCTGTCCTCCCCCAAACGCTCCGATCCATCGTGTCACCCACTCCACCGCGAGTCGTTGATCCCTCAACCCCAGATTCAACTCTGTTTTGCTGTCGACGTCATCTCCGGATTTAAACCCCAGAGCACCGAGACGATATCCCACCGCTACTACGAAGATATCCCGCGGCGCCCAGGATACAAGGGACGCGAGATCCCGTTCAAGTGGGAAACTGAACATGTATGCCCCTCCGTGGATGTATATCATGACAGGCAATTTGGCGTTTTTGCCTGCGTGCTCGTCATTCATAAGTGAACTAGAAGAATGACCCTCATCCCTGCCAAGGAAACCAGACGGCCGGAATATATTCAACCTCAACACACCCTCCTCCGTCTCAAACTCCGCCATCGGACAAGGCACATACTTGCCCTCCGTTTGAGCATCGAAAACAGCACCACTCTCAACAGGCATACATGGTTCCGCGGGTCTGAATCTCTGAGCTGTAGCATATGGGATCCCATAGAAAATGTCGAGAGGCTTTGGGTGTGCCTTGGATGCGGGTTGGTGTTTGCCAACGACGATGCCGTTGTTGACCGCCACTCGGATTGCCGCTTTGCTGGTCCCGCTTTGGTCCGCCATTTGGCCGTATATGACTTTGTAGCGGACTAGCTACTGTTCAGCGGAGGCGGGAGGACGTCTATGTTGGAAAACGGCGCTGTGCCCGACTTGAAGAGTGGTGGTGTATTGAAGTCAAGTTGATTGTGGTGTTGGGATGTAGTTCCGTGTGGGTCCCGAGTCTCACACTTCAAATACACAACGTATATGCAATGCTGTCAGCCTTGATGTGATAAACCCAGTGAAGACAGAATTCCAAGTATGCAATGGCATTGCTTCATGTTTTTGTGCGCAACTGCGCCTGTATAACTTTGGCTGATAGTGAAAATCTAAAATACATGCCAAAACGACAATCTTAAACGCCCGCCTTAGTAGTCTCTTAGTAATAACCATTTTATACAGCAAACGCCTTGGGCTGAACACACAAATAAACCAATGTTGCTCAAAGGAGCGCAATCATGGAGAGTGAGCAATGACTCCAAACTCCCAGACACAAATGATCTCATGCCTTTATACCATTTTCTTAGACCTGATCGGATTTACCCTGCTTTGCGGCCAACTCTTTGCGACGCTTCTTCTCGGCCCACTCTCGACTCGCAATTCTAGAGCGTTCAGCAGCTTGTTCCCGTGCTGTCTTGGCCGCCATTTCTCTCTCTCGCTTTCCTTGTGCTCTGTCTTGCGTATAACAGTTGTCTCGTGTAAAAATGTCTTTCCCTCGTTGCCTCTGCACGTGTAGTTCCTCCTGTGATATCGAAACTCGTTTGCCGCTGACACTGCCTGTCGATGTAGATGTTGCCCGACTGATTTCAGCAGCGGAATTGTTGAGTATTGCAGAGTTCCGCCCCCTAGCCTGAGGGGAGCTTCCAACCTGAGACGAAACTAGGCTAGAGCGAACAGTACTGACAGACATGCGTTTTCGCTGGGCTACCTGATTGTCATTATCACCGTTTGTTTCCGGGGAGCCTCGGCTTTGACGAGCTCGGCTGGTCAAGGTTTCACGGGGAAGCGAGGCTGGTCCAATACTTTGCCGTACAGGCCGAGCCTTGAACTCTCGCCTCTTTCGTTGCTCTTCTTCCTCAGCTTTGAGCTTCGCCTCTCGTTCCTCTCGTTTGCGCCGTGAGATGGCTTCACCCGGCAACTCAAATGTTGGTTTTGGCAAAGGCTTGTTGGTTCTTGGCTTTGGAGCGGGAGCCTGAGTTTTCTGGGCCGCCGCCTGCTGCTGGGCTTGGCGGGCCTCACGCTGCTCCTTCAAACGTCGAGCAACAGCTTCTCCGGGCAACTCGAATTTGGGCACCGTAGGTGGTTTGGCCGACTTGAAAGGGTACTTGGGTGTGCTGAGGCGACTGATGCTCGATTGACCTCGAGAAACGGTGGCCTCTGGCTTGGGACTTTCCGAAGAACCCTGCTGCCCCTGTCTCTTCTCCCGAAGCGTCAATGATGCAGACCTTCTCAAGGATGGCCTCTCTTTCTGAGAAGGCTTGACGCGAACTGTCGCAGAATACCCGGCAATAGAGGCTCGCTTGGACACCGCCGCCGTAGGTGCTTTCACATCGGAAATGGGGGCAGGGTTAGATTGGGAAACTTTTGGGCCCTTCTCGTTGGCATCCGCAGGCGCGCGAGTGCGGGTGAGGTCGTGAACTGCCTCAAGTTCCTCTTCCAGTCTGTCTAGTTCTTCCAGCGAGTCCTCAATTCGGGGGATAGAAAAAGACCCCGTTCGTGATGAGCCAGCGGCAAGACTTGGACTTCTTTCACTCACGACACTGAGAGACGGCGAGAGCGCTTGCTCTACCATGCTCACAACATCGGGAACTTTCAAGGGAGTGCCGGGATATGGAGGAGGCGGCACCTGTGACATTCCCACAGAGACCGGACTGTTTATGGCTTTTGGGCCATCCATCTTCTGGTTATTGGAATATGAATCTAGGTCAAGTGGTGTTGCTAACAGTTTATACACGTCAGTTGCAAATCCTGGCTTAGTTGGAGAAGTTCGACGTCGCCTGGCAGGTAACAAGTTGCAGCCGTAAAGCTTGCCCACGGAGTGGATTTTCGTCTTGTGTTCATCTCGAGACCAGCTAGCTGTCTGCAAACTTGTTTCTGCAGGACATGTCATGATCCATTCGAACTGACCTGCGAGGTGTTTCTCGACTTGTTCTTCAAGAGAGAATTTTGGCTCTGGGGAACAAAGTTGATGGTGGTGGCCTTCCTCACTTGACTTTATATGATGGTCTGGTTGGCTGTGTCAGCAGCCAGCAAGTGAATGAGGACATGTGAAGTAAAGGCAAAGTGAATTTGAAGACTTGACTCACCTTTCACCTCACTGGATTTTGCATTGGGTGAAATAGCAATAAGATCTTCTTCGTTCTCTATAAGGCTGCTAGTTTCTTCTGGCACAGCACCAAGAGGCTCAAATGTCTCGGAATCAACTTGCGGACGTCGGGCACGACTTGTTCGCCCACCGATCTGAGAATTTGGCGTCTTGTTCTCAGGCGATGCGGCTCCCCTTTGCGGACTCTTTGCCAATGATGAGCTGACAGCAAATCCGCTTGCTGGCGTTACACGACGCTGACTTTGGCCATGCGACAGCTCTCTAAGCACGTCGCCTCCTCCTGTGGCAGTGACAGGGAAGTTTCTGTCCTTAGCTAGAGACGGGTCGTCGTCAAAGATATCGAAGCTTTGGGCAACATGGTGCTGCGATGAACTATGAGCCATGGATGGAGCCATTCTCCCTCTGAACAGACCAGGAATGCCTTGACAGACGCTGGGATAATGTTTCAAGGTCCCACGCAATCAGGGGCAAAAACGTGACCAAATACAACCCAAAGGGTATCGGTAGCGATGTCTAATTTCGCGGATCACACGCCGCGGACAGGGGACAGTCGGGGGTCAGCCAGGGTCGTGTGCACTCGGGAATAGCCAGTTGAGAAGGTTGCAATTCTGAGAATGTGTTTAATGTTGGCTTAGGTCTGCTAGGCTATAACGGCGTAGCAATGGTGATTTTGATGAGAAAATGCAAACTATGGGAATCGGTAAACGATCTGGAGGAGAGACAATGTGTATTTTGTTTACATGGAGATAAAACAAAACAAGAGTGGAGAGGCAACAAAGCCGTTGTCGTTGGCTGCATATGTATTCTGTAATTAATTTATGCATCAATCCTTCCTGCATTTCGCTCCCATTGTACCACACCAACTGCTCCTGCTGCCTTTTAGGTTCGTTGGTAGCATTGGTAGTGCATTGCGGTGCCCATTGCTCTCATCCCATCTTGCCAAACTTGCTGTTGGTTGTTGGGCAGAGGCATTGGCCTCACCTTGTCATCATATGTGCGCCACCAACGCCACTCCACGAGACGCGTTTCAGCACGCGTTTGGCGTTGGCCCCGCATCAACGGCTGCTTCAATCGCCTGCATAATTGACATTTTGATGTCAGGCCGTTAAATGGGTTTTGCGCAGACGGTGGAAAAGATGCACTTGTCCACAGGCTCGGGCATCACGAAGCCGAGCCTTTTGGGGGTCTTGGTGCTAAAGATCCCAGCAGGGTCGATTCACATAGTGGCGCCAGGCCGAGTGAGAGTATTATACATATCACGAGAGTGATTCCGAACGAAATATTTACTTGCCAGCGCAGCAACCTCTCATGTGCTGGCAGTCGAGTCGCCCTCCGCAGCCGCTGCTTCAATAGCATCAGCCTGAGCTTGTAATGTTGGCGCATGTTCCGTCGGTATTCGCACCAAGGTCTGGGGAAGCGAGTCGTTCGATTCGGGAACATTTTGTGTCGAAGTGTCGCCTGCCGGCTTTGCCAATTTTGCTGTGAGAGATTATGATTAGCAGCAATTGAGGATTAAACGGTCCATTGGAACGTACTGGATGCCATGTTGATAGCTCGTAGCACATTATGCCAGTTACCCATGACGGCCGCGATTGCTGCAGCGAGTTAGCAGGTCGATTGCTTATTCGTGTCCGATTCGAAACCAAGGGACATACCCTCAGTACCATCGGAAAGCGTCGTCAGTTTCTGTTCCAATGCCTCCATCTGGTTTGCGACAGCTGCACTCAAGTCTCGGAGTTCTCTCAAGCTCTGAAGTTCTGTCTTCTTTTCTTCAATTCGTGCAAGCAGAGCCGGCGATTGTGATGCTGCGGACGCCGAGCTAGGGGCTCGCATATGCGACGAAAGGGATCTCGTAGGATATGACATGATGTGTATGCTGCTACCAGTTTCGGAGATTTTTGTGCGAGTTCAGGACCGTGATATTCGTCAATTTCGTCTCCCATTCCATTCCATGCTTCCCCACGCAACTGCCACTCTCGAATCTGTGACCCAAAAGGGATGGTGGGGCTTTTGCCCACTCACGTGCGTTGCTTTCCGTTACCCAGCAACCGGGTGTGGAACCCACCACTGAGCTTGTGCCCAAGATGGGCTAAATATGTAAATATCAATGACAACACCAGAAATTGTGGGAGCAAGCGCCATTGCCGACTGACTAACCCCAGCAACTTTACAGCAGTTTTGAACCTTCATCGTCTTTCGACTCCAACCACCCCCAGAACTGTTGACGGCCATAGACCGACTTCTTTCAATACGCACAGAGTGTCGCACATTATGAGCTATGGCTAGACTCAACGAAGCACCAATGTCTGCGGACACCCTCGAAACGCGTGCGTAGCAAAACTCGGTATCTGTCAGTGTCAACGGCTAACAAAGCGATGCAATAGTTCGAAAGAAGATGCTACGGCAGAATAGAGATCTTGCAAAGTCAAACAACGTACGCGCCCTGCGGATCAGGGAATTAGAAAGCGAATGCGCCCTTATGCTCTCGGAAAACCTGGAGCTCCGAAGCCGAATTCTGGAACTCGAGAAGCAAGTTGAGGACAACGAGGCCAGACGGATAGCAGACCACGCATTGGCAATCAAGGCTAAGCTAGAAGCACAACTTACGGAATGGGGTAGTCTTCTGTCCGGCTTGGGATTGGAACCCCCTATGAAAAGACACTCTCCTCGAATTCGCAAGTCCATCAACAAGCGCATGAGCTTTGCTGCTGGCAGGCCAAGCCCGTCGCAGCGGAGGTTGCGCGATATCGCCAGAGAAATTGAGGAACTTGGCCACATATCTGAAAACAGGTCATCCTCGCGACAGTCGTTGAAGTATGCTGCCCTTCTTAAACCCGCCAAGGTATGCCCACTAATTCTGCATAATAGTCCTGAGCAAATACGAGCTCTGAGATCCGAAGCCGACTCCGCCGACTTCGAGGCTCCTGCGACGCAGCGATACGTCTATCCAGAGCCCATCAAAGTTGACTCACCTCCGCGTCGTGAACTAGCCAAGCCGGAACTCTCTAGTCCAAGGAAAGCAATAGAACCTCCAGTTTCACTGTCATCACCTCGAGCGAATAAGGCAGTCGAGCCCTCATTGCCATCACCAGAGAAGAAGAGAAAGGAACCCGTTAGCCGTCCACAGAAAGTAGCAGCGCAACCTGGCACACCAGCACCAGAAAGCGTCACAACATCGGTGAGAACAGGATCAAAGAGGAAATTTGCCCAAGACGAATCAGAAAATGCTCCACCTCGACAAACGGCGAATGAGAACACTGTACCACGATGTACAGCGGACAAAGTCTCCATTCGAGAGAAGGCTGGCGGCAAAACATTGAAAGAGCTTGCACATATAAGGAAGGAGGCCCGTGAGAAGCAAGTGACTACTGGCACTGGACGTAAACCACTGGCTTCCAAGAGTACGAATGACGATATCAGCTCCCCTCGGAAGAATTCCAGGCCTGTTGTAAGGGATGAGGTCGCTGTGGCTAAAGCAGAGATGGCCAAGCCAAAGGTTGTCAAAGAAAGATCAAAGTCCAAGGCGAAGTTAGATTCTGCGACAAAGGTTACTTTAGCTCCAGTTACTGAAATTGTCCCTCCGACCACAACAACAGTTACCAGCGAACTCGCCTTGCCTATCCCAGAGCCCGCCTTGATGTCACCAAACTCGCCAGAACCGGCATCTGTTGGGGATGCTCAACGGGGCGACACACCTCCTCCTGCCGATATCTCCTCCAGTGGGGAGACTGCGCGAGGAAGCAGAAGGAATAGGACAACCATCAGCTACGCAGAGCCCAATCTCAGAGATAAGATGAGGCGACCAACGAAGGAACTCTTTGATGCGGTGGCAGGAGAAGGGAAATACGCAAGAAGAGCGAGCCAATGTGATCAGCCAACATCCGATGGACCCAAGATTAAGCGTGAATCCGATGCGGGAGATTCTCTGGGACGCATTCCTTGTGCGACCAGTGAATCGGGGGCGCCAGAGCCTGGCAGCATTCCGGCTAGCCCTCTGGCGAAAAAGAGTTCAAATCAAGATGATGTTCCTGCGGCAGTCAGTACCGAACGTCGGCGTCGGACATCCGCCCAAAGCAGAGCTGCCGAGTTTGCAGCAGATCTCAGCATGGAAGGGGATGAAAACGAAAACGGCGACGTTGATATCTACGAATTTTCCAGCTCGTCACCGCAACATGATGACGACGCGCCTGCGGAAACAACGAGAACTACACGCCGCCGCGGAGGAGCAAATACTCGACGGCGATCGGCGGCTGTTGATAGCGAAGAGAGCGGTACTGCCAAGGAGCGAAGTGTTTCTCGGCGGCGAAGTATGATGGTCTAAAAACGGAAAGACTTTCGTTGGCGGGTAGCGTTCCCTTTACTTTGGATAGAAAAGACTGCAGCGACGTTTACGACTCAAGAGCATTTGGCGTTTTTCGATTACAAGGGTGGCACTCATGGCGCGGAATGGGATACATTGCTTTTGGCGAAAGATTGATTATATAATTGTTCTGCTTGAATGTTTCGAGATACCAAGCGATGAAGCCCTGGATTCTTTCTTGTATTTACATATCTGTTTGTTTCAGTTTCCTAGGCTCGTTCACAGCCCGTTCAATTGGCATAGAGCATCTCCGTTTAGGAGATTTCTTGGATACCTAGATTCGTCATTATGTCTGTTGTGATTGTGGCGGGTATCTGTATCTATTAAGCGGTTTGTTCACTCCCAGCAGCTTATACCTGCGAAAAGTGGACAATGAAATTGGTGACATATCAGGCAGTAAGCTCATCACGATGAATTGCCCGCTGCCTCGACTGGTTTCGTATACGTGACTTTCTCCACAGCCACATTCTCATTCCCCTTGTCGTCTTTGCGAAGTTGATAGACGTACAAGGTAAGAGAAATCCCTTGAACCTGCACAAAACGTCAGCAACCCACAAACCTCCATATCAGCACCAAGCACGAATCAAACTCACATCCATCAGACAAAAGCTCGGCGTAGGATCCTCGCCCACGCCGCCCCACGAATTCAAAAACGCACCCGTCGCACTCCCCGGGTTCACGAAGAACTTGTCCATGTACTCAAACGCATCGAACTTGTGGGTGCCGCCCCAACACAACACATCCACATCCAGCCTATTCGCCTCTGCGAGCAGTAAATCCGGCTCGCTCGACACCAGGGTGAAGCCCTCGAGGAAGCCGATCCTGATGCTGCCGTGGGTGACGACCTGTGTGAGCGGGAGGGACGTGGCCTCGACGTCGTTGCGGCCCTTGACGATTTTGAGGTCTGGCGTTATGGAGCGGAGGTATTCGTAGGTGTGTTTGTCGGTGAGGTTGCCGAGGCAGAGGGTTTGGCCGATCTTGCCGGGGGCGAGGAGTTTTTTGAACTGTTTGGCTTTGTTAGTATGCGGGGGAGGAAGAGGAGGAGGGTATGGTGTACTTTGGCTGGGATGTCGAGAGCGCGGTCGGGGATGTGTAGGTCCCCGATGACGAGGATGAGGAAGGCCATGGTGCGGATTGAGAGGGTCGTTTGAGGGTGAGCGGGAAGGGCGGTTGCGATTGCGATTGCGGTTTGAGTGGAATTGAGTATGCGGGTGGTGTTGACGTTGGAGGTTGGTGATGGAGCCGGAGGGGTGTTGAAGCTTTGGGGTTTGGAGGTTTGACATGAGGCGTCATCAGTAGAGTGTGACCCACTTTCGACATCTTGGGTTCCTGCATATGTAGAGATGGCAGCTGTGTCGCAATTTTTACGAGTGTAATAAAATTGATCAAAATTTTCTTTACTTTGAGTTCTCCTTATGGTGGAATACTTTACATTTCTGCAGAGAGTCGATGCTAAAACGACGGCAAAGGCAATATATTGCGGCATCCTGGAATATTGACGAGAATATTGACACCTCAACATATTACACCATGAAGGTCATTATCAGGGAAAGCAGATGGAGGTGTATTCAGAGTTGGATTGTTGTCAACAGGTAGAGAAGTCAGAGACATACAAGTGCCCTCGAAACTGTCCACCACTTCATATTCGCGCTGGCCGGCATATGCCAAATTTGGCGAGTTCCCATCTCCAGCGACATCGATTATTGATAATGACGGATGATTCATGCTATACTAAACCCAACCCAGATTACTTTGTCCTTTTGAGGTACGTCTTAAATGTGAGTCGGCAGAAGTATAGCTGCTTACGACTCAAAAAAGGCGACCATTTTGTCAGAGTCGCAACACCAATGGGGTTGCCACAATGCGAGCATGCACATGCACCAACACACCTCTCAAGCTTTACTGAGTCATCTCGCCGAAACAGCTCACCCTCTCCTGTATCGTTACCACAGACGATGCACATACGGATCATGAAAATACCTCGCAGCTAGGAGACTGTGTGGAGTGTTGTGCCGCGATTTCCGCATCGCTCCTGCCCATTGCGGTGTTTCCTCCTTCCGCCTTAGTCAATCGAAGCATATCCGCATTGTGTGACCGAAGAGCATCGAATTGAAGATTGAAATACATGCCGTATTTCCAATAGGTCATCATTTCAAACGAGAACTGGTCCTCTTTCAACGCAACTCTTGTAGAGCACTTACTCGGCTACAAGGCGCCCTACTTCCACCTTATTGTCAGGTTGTGGTCAAGAACAACGACACTTCAACATGTCACCAGCTGCTGAGCAAAAGCTTCCGTCTTTCGACAAAGCCTTTGCCGAGGCCCTTTGCGACCTAGAAATACCCAAAACAATTAGGTTTTCTCCCGATGGCAGCAAGATTCTCTACTCGACCAGTTTAACTTGGGAACACTGCAAGGGCAAGAACCCGGTGTCGACTTTGTGGTTGGCATCGACTCTTGAAGCAGGGTCTTCACGGCAGCTTACATCAGGACTTTTTGAGGATACCAACCCACGTTGGCATCCCTCTGGAGATCGAGTCGCCTTCATTTCTGACCGAGCCAAAGCTGGCGAGAGCTCGGCCGTATGGATTCTCACTGTCGCTGGAGATGCCGCAGGAGCTGAGCCGTACCCCCTTACGCCACCGGACAAGACACAAGACATCGAGGCTATTGAGTTTTGCCCTAGCGGTGACTCGATTCTTTTCTTCTCCCCGGACGAAAAATCCGCAGAGCTTAAGACCAAAGAAGATGACGACGAGACAGATGCTCAGGTATGGGGAGAGACGTGGGAGCAAGCCCGGCTTCGCATTGTTGATGTTGCCACCAAGGAAATTAGGGTCCTTACCGACAATGATAGGCACGTCACAGGTGCGTGCTGGAGCCCAGATGGAAAGACTATTGCATTCAAGAGCAGCAAGAATCCGTACATTGAGGAGCCTCTGCTATCTGGAACGACCATCTCGGTGGCGAGTAGCGCAGGCGGCGACATCAGAGATCTTTGTACGCTGTATAATGAAGTAGAGAATCTCTGTTGGGCAAGTGATGGAAAACTGTACTTCATCACTGGTACTCCAGACAATGTGTCTTGCGCGGGACAGGCTGTCTACTCCATTGACCCAGCGGCCACCACTCCTCAACATATAAAAGTGGCGTCTGGAGAAGACGATGACGCCGACTCACTCAGGATCTCAGGAAACAAGATAGCAGTTGGTCTCACCCACAGACTTGACACGTGGATCGGTGAACTGGGGAAGAGTCCATCCTTTAAGATAGACAGAGGCGTCGATGCTTGGGATATTCAGTTCCAAAAAGATGAGAACGGCCACGTCAAGCCACTCATAGCAGCTGCCATGTCCGATGTCAACCACCCCTCCGAAGTGTTTACCATCATTGACGGCGGAAAGGATGTGATTAAGCTATCCAATCACGGTCATCGCTTCGAAAACCGCAAATTTGGATTGTTCAATGTCTTGAAATGTCCCTCTTCAGATGGCGAGGTTGAACTTGATGGTGTATGGATAACGCCCGTGTCTCTGGAGAAACCGTCAACGGGATTTCCGACATTCGTCATGATACATGGTGGACCAGCGGACCGCAACTGCAATGAATTCAACGCCCACTACTACATGTGGGTGCCTTACGTCCTCTCCAAAGGCTACGCAGTGTTGCTCCCGCAGTATCGTGGTTCTATCGGCAGAGGTGAAGCCTTTGCGGCATGGAGCTTGGGAGGGGTTGGAGTTCACGACTATGCCGATGTCATCACTGTCACAGACAACGCCGTCAAGCTTGGCCTCGCTGACCCAAAGAGACTACTGGTAGGGGGCTACAGTCAGGGTGGATTTCTGACATACCTCTGCAGCGTTCGTAACGGACTCCATGGATACGGTTGGCGTTTCAATGCAGCTATTGCGGGTGCAGGCATCTGTGACATTGACAGTCTCCCACTCACGGCTGACTCCGGATCCTCGTTTGACCGCGAACTCAACAACGGTAAACTGGTGTGGACAATGGACTGTGATGACATTGGTAACCGAAAAGCAAGTGCACTATGGGAAGTTGCCTCCGCCGTGGGCAAGACTCGCAAGACTGGTGAGATGATTATTCCGCCTATGCTGATCCTCCACGGTGAGGCAGATTTGAGATGTCCATTTTCCCAGGCTGAGGGATTCCGCCGCGCATTAAGGGCTCATGGATTGCCTTGTGAGTTTGTCATGTATCCCCGGCAGGAGCATGAGATGAAGGAGCAGAAGTTTTGGGTGGATATGTTGGAGAGGATTGGAAGATGGTGCGACATGTACATTGGACAGTGATTGGTGTTTGAAAGGGCATGGGGATAATACTATGGACTTGATTCCTACCCAAATATATGCCAAGTGCGAGAAGTTAATGCTCGTGAGTGGTTGACGCAAGTGGTACAGGGTGAGCTTGAGGTGCATCTTGAGGAGACATGAATGTGGCCGATAGTCAATTCATGCAATCATAAAGCAAGGACCGAGCGTATGATTGACATCCGAACAATCTTTCTAAACCATTTTCGGCCTTTATGACCCTACATTCGAGACATCAACTGATCCAAAAGACCCGAACTGAAGAGTATGCAAAGACGCTGCTTGGATACAAGTCTCTACTCTATATTGCTGGATTCACTACACGAGTATCAACTACGTTTGCCAATCGTAACCATGCCACGGCGCTGTGATAAGTGGTTGGTTCACTTTTGCCACAGTTCTTTACAAGGAAACAATATATAAACTAATACACTCTCGTTGCTACCGAAATTAAAACTATCCAAGATAACTGCCAGGCTATTTGACAAGCCAAAGGCAACGCTCCGCTGACGCAAAGCGTTAATCCCAATTAAATCCGTCGACAGAAACGATTTCCGCATCTGGATTTAGTGAATTCCCATGCCCTTATAATCAACCGTATCAATAGGCTCTTCCTTCAGATCAGGGTTCCTCAACTCGCGTCCACGAAGATATTCCTTTGAGTATCATACCAAATTAGTAACAGGCAACGATCTTATCTGCAGTTCACCTCAATGGTAATAAAGAGAACTTACCAGGCAATGCATGGCGTGGACGTTCATATCTCGTGTCATCTTCGGGCCATTACCAGTGATGTGCCAGGCGAGCATCATTCGAAGGTTGGCAAGGCAGTGAAGCTTGTGGAAGCTACTCTGAGTGAATCCAAAGCCGTTGACTTGGCCGCCCTCGATGAAATTGGGCTTGCCTGTGACCTGATCGTCGGCCCAGAAATCACCGTGCTTCATCGAGGAACCCCAATATCCTGTCACAAATTCATCACCCTTTGATTGCATCTCCTTAGCGTTATCCATTGTGATTTCCGGCTTGCCAAGCACTCGGTTAGCAATATTAACCCTCTCAATTGCGCCGAGAGCCAGGTTGTTGCGGTTAGCAAGACTATTATACAGGTCAACGCTGCGCTTGTCGTTATCGTTAGTCCAATGCATTGCACCGCTCCTGAGGTACATATCCTCCCTGAATTCCTCATCGTTGCTGCGCTTGTCGTTATCGTTGGACCAATACATCGCATTGCTTCTGAGGTACATGTTCTCACGGAATTCTTCATCGTTGCTGCGCTTTGCAACCGGCTGGTCTTCATTAGTCCAATACATTGATCCGCCTCTGAGGTACATATCCTCGCGAAACTCCTCGTCGTTGCTGCGCTTGCAAATGCGACCTCCAGAGACAGATTCCCGCGGGACGGGGAGCTTCATTCCAAAAGCTTGGGAAAGGTCAATCAGTGAAAGATCCAGAGCCTCACGCTCGATATTGATACTACAGGATGAGATATACGTTAGAGTTTAATGCAAGGCAACAAATGCGGAGACGGAATTGGTATGCTCAATGCTCACCGCATGATAGTGTCGTTGCGAAAGGCTTGACCAGGAAGGCTCACATCATTTTGATGTTCCTGAGCAACCTGGAGACGTTGACGCGTATCGGGTGAAAGTGTGGCCTGCCAATTGTCCATGCCACGAGCCTGTACGCTAGACAAAGCCTTGGGCTCAGGTGAAGGCACCGGACCAGATTGAGCAAGATGAAACGCCAAGGCGCTGTAAGTCGTAAGTTTAAGCATGGTGAAGCAATACTAAGGATTCTGATAGATATGAGAAAGTAGAAGGGGAGCTTGAGTTTGGAGAAGGATTCAAGTTCAACGCTTCGAGGTGATTCAAGGTCATATTTATAATAGAGCTGTTTGAGTACACATCACGGTCAAGAGTCAAGATAACAAGTAAGTATACTACAACGAATACATACAGACTCATTGTATCTTCATCATACCGTGCTATCACATATAATATTACTACATTTACCGGTTTGGTATTTGATGTACCCGTATAGTATCTGCGGGTTTATCCATGTAGTATTAGTAGTTCTGCATTTCTTTATTCTTTGAGACGAGAAACCCCCTTCCAGAACCAACAGATACAAAGTTAGATCAAGTGAGACGCTAACATTTGCCAGATTTGGTAACTTTGTTATCTGCTTTCTGTGTCTAGATCCACTTCGTCGGTAAAGTTGTCGAGGCTCGTGCAATACCGATGTAACCTTTCTCATATGATGGCGATATACTTGACCATAACATAGAGTGGTCAACAACAGATGTAGGAACAACCAACTGTACAGATATCTGGGCTTACTAATAGACGTAGAAAGCAAAAGCTATTTCTCTACTCTATGGTACATCACGTAAGTCACATGAAACTACGCTTGATTCTCTACAGATACCAAATGGTAGAAGCAAGATTGTCAACGGCTCAAAGCCAAATCAAAGCTAACGAGTATGAGGCATTTGGGTTTTTGCCTCTTCCAACAAAGCACTGATATAGGGTTCAGGCCGCGCATATACTCAGCCGCATGTAGTTGCTTCATCCAGCGACAAGGTTTATTAGATGGCCTTTGCGGTATACAAGCTGAAAAATTGTGACCCATGCCAAGCTTGGCAACTTCTTACTGGTGAAAAAGATATGTAAGAAGTATCGTAAATGACATGGCAAACCTCGTATGCAAGCATTCTATACTCATGCCGAATAAATAAACCCCCTTTTTGTGCGGTTCTATTTTACCTGCTCTGTGCACGCTACGGCACTTAAAATCATATCTGCCGGTCGTACATATCAAAGAAAATGACCGCTAGGTCATTCCAGCAAAAGGGAACGCTCCGCTAATGCAGAGAGATAGTATGCGTTATATCCCGTTGACAGTACATCCCACTGACACGGTCACCAGAAGGTCAAAGGGCTCTTTTTCACTGACAGAGTACTCTACATAATAGTTGCTATAAGCTGTGCCTTGTTGGTAGTACCTGGTTGCCATTTAGCTGGCAGACCTTGTGTGCCCCTGACTTAAAGGTCTTGGCAACATTGACAAGAGCCATGTTGACCAACAGCAAGACCCAGCGAGAAGTTTATGCAGGTGATGAATCACTTTTCGTCTTATACTTCGCCAATGTAACGTGAGTGCTGGTAGCAAATATGTCTACATGGGGAGGGAGGTCGGGAAGCGAGAACCGACGAAATCTCTTGGCGTCGAGGAACCGTGGTTAATAGGGGGACCAACCAATCTGCGCTTGAAAATCGTAATATTGTAAGCACATATGTATTCCCAATGAGAGGGAAGCCGCCCTACTTTCCCAGTCAATAATGACCATGATTTACGTTCTATCGACTATCTCGTTAGACCCACTAAGATCTATATATGTAAAGATTAGTTTGATAAGCGAATATTGATAGAAGCTAAACAGCTCTGGCAATTTTAAGAGCATAAGCGTGTAGTCCGTCTCCATATTTCAGCCATATACTAATGCCAGGTGGAATCACGAATCGATGTATACTGACACCAAAATAGTTTCAAAGGTGAATGGCAATCACAAAATGGGTCGTTAAGGTGGAGGCACAATATATTTGGGGCGGCGGGATTTTACGTCTTTTTGGTCACAAGTCGTGTTGCATGAGCCCCCCAGGCGTTCGAGCGGTTTGATCTTGACGCACATGTTGGATATAGATATAGAAAGAAGGCCAAAGCGGGATTTCCAGACCGTCAAGGGCACAGGGGCATCGATTCAAGTGTCATGTGGAAATTTAATATGACAAAAGCAGGTTGTAGCATCAGCCATAGGAGTTCACCAAACTAGATTTTCGACCCCAACTTTTGTGCTTTGCATAGAAAACAGCACAAGCGATTGCGACTAATGTCTTCCAAGTTACCCATGTATGGAATGTGTACGGCTTGAGCCTTCTTCTGTATTTGTCAACAAGCACGGACGTACTCCGTGAAGTAATGTTGAATCTAGCAACTCTGTTCCACTGTTTTTCTCACTTTAGTAACCAAGCAGCTCCTACAGAGTATAGGTTTCGTACAAATACGGGGTACATCGCGTCCATGCACTTCGTCGCCCATCTTGTCTGACTTGCCCCTATGTTACGGACTGTCAAAAAGAACGTGCTCCGAGAGCTGAGTAATGTTGTCTTTCGGTTAACACGGGCGCTCATCTGCATCGCAGTGAATGCCTGGGGATGAATAACTGGTCTGTCCGGTCTGAGACATTCTCGCAATAGATTACGGGGAACACCTGTTGGTTGTTACAAGAATATTGGTGATCACAACAGTAATCTGTGGTTGTAAGAGTTTTGGATGTTAGCTTAGTGAAGTTTAGTGTAAACCTTGCTCAAGAGTTTATTACATAGCACGACGGTAAGTCATGCAGCTAAAATTAAAAGAAAGCTACAACCATGTCAACAGATACAAATGATTGCAATTACTCAGCTCTCAGAAATCGTTCTTTTCGTTGAAACTATCCCAACGCACAAGACTACGAGCATTATTGCATGCCTCTAAATGACCATGCTCAACGAGGGCACTGGTCCTACACGTCGTTTGCATAGATTCAAGGGCAAGGACCTTGCTCTTCATGGCTAGGGACTCTTGTTGGCGATGTAACTTCTTATAGTTGCGAAGAATCTAGTTAACTGTTGACTTGCTCCGAAATAGACGCTTGGATTTACCATTTGATGTTAAAATATTTCCTAATACAGCAGACTAGGGGTAGCATTTGTTGTGTCGCTGTACCTTGTCAATGTCGATTTAATTCATAGGGCTGTACTTGAAACACCAAGGAAGGTGATGAAGAATACCACCAAGTTCGGCTTAGAATAATGGATAATTAGTGGATACGGTACAATGGTAACTTCCCCATATATTTCAGGGGCGTAAGTGCTTCCTTCAGTCTAACATCTAGTCCCGTTCTCAGCATTAAGGCTGAGTTGGTTGGCTCCGAATCACAACGTACCGCTGCCAACAGTTCAATACATGTGACCTTTGAAAATAACAATGTCTGACCAACATGTTGGTTGGCTCAAGTTGCCCCTCGGCTTTACAAGACCCCGACGCACGGTTCTTCTGCAAATAAGCACGCCCGACCAACATACATATGTTCTAATCGTCTGGCGAGAATCTACTGGACAACAACCATGAGAGTTGTGACAGACTCATAGCCTCATTGCATCACAAGGTTGTGCGGCCACTGTGGTGTCACGTAATCCCTCATCCAAACCAAACCTGATTGGAGTTTTGGTTCCAGATGTCTCAGCGTAACTGCTCCTCATTCCGTAATAGTATGACCGGCGCAGCTCGATCTAGGACATTAGGCAGTAGCCGATGTAACTAACTCCCATTGGTTCAAGCATTTACTGTAGATACAAGACAGAGATACTTATAGGCATCTACAAGTCACCCACCCTTGCCTCTTCATCATTATCCCGCTTCGAGCACACGTGATAAACACTTATTTTAGCCTTCGGATTATACACTGTTCTTTGTCTTGTTGCCAAGCCACAGCGAAAATGGCAGTCAATGTCAATCAAGTAGGCTACGAGCGTCGACTTGCCGTAGTAAAGGACATACTCAAAAGCCGTGGCCTCCAAGTTAGTTACTAATCTCTTAGCAACGCCTTCACTGTTATCGCTAATAATGACCCACACAGGTGTCCAAGATCTCGGACGTGGCATACGATGAAGCTTACACATATGCCTTCAACAATTTCTTCTTCAAGGTGGAGCTAGCTACTCCAGCCTCATCCTCCATCTTCACAGGCAAGCAACACGGGACAACTGCAGCTCCCTCTGACGGTGTATCCGTCCTGGTGCTTAAACTCAGCAATCCCACAGCAGGGGGTGTAAACAACACCAACCGTGTAGAGAATGACGTCGCGGTGCAGCATCTGGTCCGTCAGTCCATGGCGGAAGCCGGAGTCGAGGCTCTCGTCCCGGTTGTCTACGCCTGGACACCAACGACAGATGCTAAGGCAGAAGAGGGCTTTGGATGGATTATGTCGGAGCTGAAGCACGGTGTGGACTTGAACACGGTGTTCCCATCTCTCCCGCTCGAGGACAAAGTCCCTATTCTGGAGCAGTTCGCTACTGTCTTGAAGACAATACAAACAGCAAGGATACCAGACAGTGCTAAAATGTATGGTGGGCTCACGTTTGACTCGAGTGGCATGATTGTCAGTGGCCAATCGTCCGTCTACAAGAGCGACCCCGTGGCTACATATGCTGAATTCAGGCTCAGCAAGCTGCGTAAGCAACTTGAACTGGCCGCCCAAAGCCCTGTTATCCAGGGCTGGAAGAGCAATGGCATAGCCGGGAGGATTGAAAAGTTTATTGCTAGTGGTGGACCTGAGAAACTCCTTGCTGGTGCCGACTTGGGCAGGATGAGTATAATCCACGGTGACCTCAGTAAGTCTACACACTTGACACTATCAACAGTTAATACGGCTTTTGATAACACAAGACAGCAACGCACAACATGCTATTCGATACAGGTACCAAGAGAATCACTGCAGTGCTAGACTTTGACTTTTCTTTCATCTCCCACACCCTCGACGAATTTATCAGTGGCTCTAGTCTCGGCGACCTCGGCGGCATGGTTGACTTCAACAACAAACCCCTCAAGGATGCTATCCTCAGTGGAAACTTTTCCACATTCCCAGAAAACTTGGACAAAGAGTCTACCCAGAGGTGGCAGGGGGCCAAGGCGTGGAACGCGGCAATGAAAACCGTCGGCGTAGTCTCCCCGAGTGATATGCGGGGCGTGCAAAAGATATGCGACCTTATAGAGCTGCAGATTCTCATATGTCCCTTCGACCTAGGCAATCAGCTCATGATTGACCAAATGGATGATGGGAAAAAGGCCGCACGGCGAGAAAAGACGGAGGCGGATCTTGTGCAGTGGTTGGATGAGCATGGGTTCTAGGATGGACGGGCGGTGATGAGTTTCATTTTGTGTGCCTTTTGTGTGTCTTCTGCCCTTGTGTAGGCTCATCAGATTGTTGATATAGCGAGCTGTTGGTTAGTTAGTTATGACAAGTCGTTGACTGGAGTTTTGAGCAAACCGAAGCATGGGACACAAGTCCGTGATGAAATCGACATTTCATGGCAATGGGTGGTAGTAAGAGCGGCGAGGGCGCTAAACTTAATATGGCAAAGAACACCTGTACTCGTCCAGCGACGCCACATTTGTCCAGAGTAAAGCGGCACTGCTCATACACTACTACTTGGGACAAGTCACCTTCACATCCTTGGTCCCCCGCCAGTCGTATCGATAAGGAATTTTTTTGTGCTGCGTTTGAACACAGGCCAGGTTATTTTTGCACCCACCTTGACCTTTTGACGATACCAGCTTTCTGCCTCTGTGTCAACGACAAAATGTCGACACCGACTTTGGCTGAGAAGCTGGACAAGATCAAGTCCCCTGGTCTGCAAGGTCAGCAGAGGGTGAGCCTCCCAAAGATGAAACTCAAATCCGAATTCGCTGTCTATGTGCGCAGTGGTAACTGACCAAATCTCCACAACCGCAGAATGCCGTTGTCCTCCAAGCTGTTGAATCAACACTCAAAGAACAAGACGCCTCACCGACACCGACCGGTTATTTTGCCGCTCTTCTAGCTTTATTGCAACAGGCAATCAGCAATGGAAATGTGAATGTAGAATTGGCCTCGCCCGTGGTCTATCTTTTGGACGTCGTCACACCGTTTGCCCCGCAGCCTCTGCTTCGATCCAAGTTTACGCAAATCCTTACACTTCTCGCGCCTGTATTATTACTGCAAGATGCCGAAGCTATTCTGCTTAGAACATCAATTGGATGCTTGGAATCGCTACTTCTAGCCCAGGATGCGCCGTCGTGGGAGCTCTCCGTCTCGCAAATTGGACCTCGCCGTGCTGTCGCCGGCCTGCTCAACCTTTCTCTCGACCACCGACCAAAGATCCGAAAGCGAGCCCAGGATGCTTTGAAGAACGTCCTCAAGAACCCTCCTCCTAGTCCCTCGCTGGACCACCCGGCTGCCGACATGTGTGCCCAGACGGCGCTAAAGAACTTGGAGGACCTCGCAGGCAAGGCTGCCGAATCACGCAAGGGCAAGAAATCGTCCGACTCTGCCCATGACCCAGCCTTGATCCATGCCCTTCAGCTGGTCAAGACTGTTGCCACGGCGAGCGGCGGGTGGCCCAGCACCAAGATTGAATCCTTGTGTGAACTGTTGTTGGGCATTGCCAAGACTGGCAATGAGTACATGACGATGGCTGGTTTCGAAATTTTCGAGCTGATTTTTGAGAGCATGAGCGCCGAGGTTTCTTCATCCAAACTCCCACGACTTATGGAGATTATTTCAGAATTACGGCCTGCCGCCAACGACACCCAGCTGGTTCCAGCTTGGCTGGCCATTTTGTCCCGTGGATTCGACGTTTCTGCCCAGGTTGAGCCAGACGAGACTTTCCTAAAGTTGCCCGAGCTATTCGCCATGATTGCGCCATTTCTCGAGTCGCACTCGGAAAATATTCGAATTTCAGCTTCTGAGTGTTTGGTGTCGTTCATGGCCAACTGCATTCCTCAACAGGTCATCCTCGGTCCGTCTATATATGAGGAGAAGATTTTGGATAAGATTACCAAGACAGCGGAGTCATTGCTCACAGTCCAATATCAGGCCGCTTGGTTGCAGACCTTCAATGTACTTGGTGCCATGTTCACGGCTTTCCGATGGCAGTCCTACCCGAGAATGATGAATATTACCAAAACCATTGGTGAAATTCGTGAAAACTCATCCTTCAGAAACAAGAAGGAAGCCGACGAAATCCTTGGACAGGCTGTACAAGCCATGGGACCTGAAGCTGTCCTAACGGCCCTGCCACTAAACATTATCAAACCGGTCAAGGGACACGGAGGACGAGCATGGATGTTTCCCATCCTGCGTGACTATGTCAGCAACACCGAGTTGGACCACTTCAAGACGGAAATGGTTCCCCTCAGCGAACTCATGTTCCAGAAGGTTTTGGATCATGGTCCAGCCGACAAAACCATGGAGGTGAAGATTTACGAGACCCTCGTGCAGCAAATTTGGGCTACCCTTCCGGGGTACTGCGACCTGCCCTTGGATCTAATGGAAGCTTTTGACCAGGGCTTCGCTGAGATGCTCGCCAATCTCTTGTATAAGCAAGTCGAACTACGCTTGGACATCTGCCGAGCCCTCAAGACACTGATCGAATCAAATCAGGCCATTGCAGGTATTGGAGAGGAGGAGGAGGATTTTATGCTCCAAAGCAGAGTCTCCCGCGATACGGCCAAGAAGAACCTCACATATCTTGGACAGTTCGCCGGCAACATGCTTGCTGTCTTGTTCAACGTGTACACACAAACTCTGCCGCAAAGCAGAGGCCCCATCCTCCAAACCGTCAATGCATTTCTCAGCATCACGGCTCCTCAGGAAGTTATCGACACCTTTGATCGCGTGAGCAAAATGCTGGCTGCGGAGCTCGAGAACGCCCAAAAGCCTGAGGAGAAGGAAAAGGAAAAGGGCCAAAAGTCAAAAGACCATATGCCCTCCACCGCCCAGACTCTGATGGATCTTGTCATTACCATGTCGGCTTATCTCCCCCGGGATAGCTTCGCCGCGCTGTTTGAGATTGCCACAGTTATTATCTACAAGGACAACGAACCTCAACTGCAGAAGAAGGCATACAAACTGATTCCTCGCCTGGCCACTTCCGAGCTTGGAAAAGCTGCTCTTCAGGAGAAAAATGCTGAGTTGCAGCAGCTTATTCTGTCCAGCTCCGAGAAAGTGTCCGCTCCGGCACGACGTGAAAGGTTGGCAGCCATCTCCGCTCTGCTTCCATTCACATCCGATGAGTCGCTGCACTTCATTCCCTCTGTACTCAGTGAAGTTGTCATCTGCTGCAAGGAGAACAACGAACGTGCTCGAGAGACTGCTTACGACTTACTCGTCCAAATGGGCGAGCGCATGGTTGCTGCCAACGGCGCCAAGATTGACAACAGCAAGGTTCCTCACATGCCTCAAGACGCACCAGCGGGAACCGCCAACATTGAAGAATACTTCACAATGGTCAGCGCCGGTCTCGCCGGCAGCACTCCGCACATGATTTCAGCATCCATCACCGCCATCAGCCGCCTTCTCTATGAGTTCCGGTCATCCCTCACCGAGCAGACGCTCTCTGATCTCGTCCAAACCATGGACCTCTTCCTCACCTCCAACAACCGCGAAATCGTCAAAAGCTGTCTTGGCTTTGTCAAAATCTGCGTCATCAGTCTCCCCGTAGAGCTCATGATCCCCCGACTATCCACCCTTGTCCCCAATCTCATCATCTGGAGCCGTGAACACAAGGGCCACTTCAAAGCCAAAGTCAAGCACATTCTCGAGCGCATGGTCCGCCGCTTCGGCTATGACCTCATCCACAAGAACTGCCCCGAGGCCGACCGCAAACTTGTCGTCAACATCCGCAAGACCAAAGAACGTACCAAGAAGAAGAAGGACGCCTCTCGCGCCGGCCAGGACGACGAAGGCAGCGACGTCTCCGACGACGAACAACCCAGCAAGCGCCAGTACGAAAACGAGTACGACCAAGCACTCTACAGCAGTGACTCCGACTCGGCAGCCTCAGATGACGACAATGCACCCCGGCAAAAGAAGAAGTCCCAAAAGGGCGGCAAGACATACATCATTGAAGACGATGACGAGCCCCTCGATCTTCTCGACAAGAAAGCCCTCGCAAACATCTCATCCACCAAACCCCTCAAGAACCGCAAGCCAACCAAATCCAAAGCCAAGTTCGACATGGACGGCAAACTCATCCTCGGCCAAGACAGCGACGATGAAAACGCACCTGCAGAAGATGGCATGGATATTGACAAGCCTGAACCTTCTGGCGTAGGCGCCTACGTCGCCGCCCTCAAGGGTAAAGACGCAGCGACGCGCGGTAGAGGCGGCAAGCTCAAGTTTTCAAATCGCCGGTCCAAGGATGGCGATGACGTAGAGGACATGGACGAGGATGATGCCGCCATGATCAAAAACAAGATTAGTCCCGGGCGCGGCGACAGAGGCAATAGATTCAGAGGTAGAGGTGGAAGAGGTGGAAGAGGTGGACGAGGCGGATTTGGCGGACAGAGTGGCAAGGGTGGTATATCAGCGGGTAGGAGGGGTCTAGGCGTTGACAAGAGACACGGTGCTCCGGGACAAGGGGTTGGAAAGGGACGACGAGGACGGAATTGAGAAAACAAATTTTGTGAGGATGCCATTCTTGCATATAATACTGGCTAGATGGCGAATGGGATACCCACCTTCATGATTATGGTGTATGTGGCTGGTCTGCTATTTTTCTTTGTCTAGGCGTCCATAAAAGTAGAGCAATATGCACTTGATTTTTATTTGATTGCATCGTACATATCTGCATCCATCTTCGCTGCACTGGATATTATATCTTGTGACGAGGCGAGAAGAGTGATTTTGATTCATAATAACCATGTTACCAAATTGATCAACGTATTTAACAAAACCGCAACAGTAAACGTGAACCATCCGCCAACACCAACTTGTGATCATAAAAGACCTCATCATAAACGTCAAGCCCATGCGATTTCCCTAACTCTTTTTACCCTGCCTCCTCACTCCCTGTCGTTGAATCCTAACAAGACTCAAATTCGTACCGGGTATCTCCGTTGAACAACCATTCTATGTCAAGTTCGTGAACCATTGCCTCTGCTTCGTCATTCCTTTCTTTAATTGTCATGGACTCGTTCTATGCCAACACCGTCGCTATGCTGTGGACTCGTTTTCTAATCGAACGGACAGGTTTGCAGTCATTTCATGCGCGGGGAGCTTCTAGTACTAAAAACAAAAATTTCAAGGGTCTTTTTACTCCAACACAATGACATCTTCGGGTTGTCGTAGCCGAGGTCGACGTCCTCGTCCATCATGATAATCATCCGCCGCGGGGCGCTTACCGTGTGGACGACTCGATGACGATGCTTGCTGATTTTGTGGAGGTGGTGCCGTCTGCGGCTGTTGTCTTCTATTTTGGTGTGAGAAGCCTGCAAATGTCTTTTGTTTGGGCTTGCAGGATATGGCACTTACACAGCTTGGGCAGACCAAGCTCTCGTAGCCATGTGGTGTCCAGACACGTCTCGAGCGCCTACATCCCGATCATTTGACACGAACTGGTATGAATCAGGTCGATCTAATACTGGGCGTTGATATGGTCGCACATGGTGACCATAATAGTGCTCGGACTGCTGCGAAGCACCTGGCCGACGGATAGGAATTACTTCGACATCAGGATTATTCCGATTGTTTTGCAGTATTCTGGCACCTTCCGCAGAAGAGACGACTCTGTAAGACTCCGTCGCTCTATAAGGCTCTCCATGGTGCGCGAGGGAAGCGTCATCCTGATGTGTCAGTGGTCTTGGTTCTGGTGGGAGTGGGACTCTCTCATAGAAACCACCTCGATCCTCCATAAGAATTGGATTAGTGCGAGTCCCAGGTCGCGATGCATTAACAATAATTCTATCAGCCTTGGGAGGATCGACGCGAATGGGCTGTTCATATGATCTGGTCCAACCTGGGAGAGGAGCTGGTCCAGCATGACTAGAGTTGAGAGGATGGATAAGCGAAACCCGTTCGCGGGGAGCATATATTGCAGGTTCAGGAGCAAAATTGCTGGGCTGCAATCTTCTTTCGCTCAGGTGATCGCTGATTACCCGACGACCTCCTCGGTCTGGGGAGTTACGAATTTGGTTATCCATGGGTGACACACTGCGAATAGTGTGGAATGGGGCATGTGTCCTGGCCGGTAATGGTTCCAAATGATCTTGTTGCCTCGGCGGCACCGGCCTTACGAACGCTGGCCGCATCGCACCCTCAGGGGACGCCGGTTCAATTGAAGGCACGGCCATGTCCCGTAAACGATTGGTGATGGGGGACATCACCCTAGATGATGAGGTCTGATCCGTGGGAAATACGTACATGGAGGTGCCCAAGTCCTCATGAGGGGCATGAAATTCCGCTGGATGATTTGCGAAGCGCGGAGGCGTACCAACGGGACGGGAATACAATGGAGGAGCCTGAGGATGTAGACCAGAACTTACATTGAACCCTATAGTCTGGCTCACCCGCTCGACTTGACCACTGTTGTAGGCCATGGATGGATGAGCCTCAAACTGCCTGGCAGGAATATGCGCATGACGTGGATCATATTCGCCAGTGTCAACACCATTGAATCCACCATGGGCATCTTCTGCTTCACGGCTTCGCATGATGGCTTCCTCCCAGGCGCGGTATCTCTTAAAACCACGTTGGTTCCTCCGATCAGTCCTCTGCATCTCATGCACAGGTTGCGCGGGAGCCTTTCCTTTGGCCAATGATGATTGCCCTTGTGCGCCTGTGGTTGTTCCCGGAGACATGCGCTGTTCTACGGTTGTCCTTTGCGGCAGGCCCGTCGCCGGCTGTGTGAGCATCAATACAGAGTGGGATGAGCCAGAAGCATCCGTGGAGGAATCATCGATAGTTTCTTCGTCAGAGCTGTCATCCTCGGAGTCCGAAATGACCACCACTTCGCGCAGTATTTCATCTAGTTGGTCGCGTCCTGTTTCCTCGTCCCCTCGCCACTTGACAAGGATATCGAGGCAAAGTGTTTCGACAGCTTTTCGAGCGGCTTGCCATCCAGCCTCTTTTAGTAATTCATCATACCTTGTGTGTAGGTGGCGAATGTGAGCAAGCACTGCCAGCTGGACGCGACGAGCAAGGGGAATATCACCAGAGAAACCAACGGGTAGATCTCCGTTTGGATTCGCACGCTGGGAAACATTACGGTTCGTCAAAGAGTACTGCAGTGGGCGGTTGTTGGAGATACTAACCCGTGTGAAAGCATGATCAATGATCATCTGGCGGTCAGTGTTGGGGATGCGAGGGAACAGGTCACGAAGCGCTGCATCTGCCTGGGTATGGTATTCCGCTTGGGTCTTAGGAATTGGTTCCGGGTTTCCATCTGGTGTTAACGCTCCTGACTGTGGCAGGTCCACTATGCCGGCTTTTGCTTCTTCCACGATAGTCTGCCTGATGTGATGACCTAGTCGATTGACCTGCTGGGAAAGAGTGCTGCTTGTGCTCGTGACGGGCTGGCCAGTATCAGTCTTCTTCTGCCTATGCGGAGAATTTTGAACTGCAGAGTGCATACCGATACTACGAAAATCATGGCGCCTTTCTCGCGAGAAAGGTCTTTGCAGGCTTTTGTCAACCCAGGATTGCCAATGGGGACAAACTCGAAACCCGGAGGCGGGCTCTTGTTCTCGGTTTCCTATCATAGGTGAGTCTCATGCGCGGGATGTGGGTGGAGCTAGCTTTTCGCTCATTTCTACCTGGATTTCGAGAACTTTATCCTGCTTATATTCATTTTGAACGAATTCGTAATATATATGATGCTTCAATTTTGGTATTGGTGGCCTAGCAACGAGGCCCTCAGGAGCGGGAGCTAGAGGGTCAAACAAAACTTTCTGAGTTCGTCTGCGCTTCTCCCTGGACCCGGCGGCTCCTGTAGAAGGCCGGACTTTTCGTTTTTCCCTCCCCATGTTTAAAGCATTATCCTCGAGCTTACCATGATGAGGTCCGGCAAAAGAGATTGAAACGCAATACCACGGCCAGTAGTCAAGGCAAGAGGAATCGTCTTGAATACTGCACAGTCGGCCACATCAAAGGGAGGAACCGCTTGTGAGAGACTGTAGGTAGCGTTCGTTTTGCACAGAGATATCCTCGATTAATCCAGAGACGCGTCAAAAGGCACAGAAAAGGCAAGAGAGGACACGGCGGAGGCCTAGAAGCGTTCCTTTATCGCAACTTTTGCTTGACGGTAATGTTCAGGCAGCAGGCTGCATGAAGTCACTTGTTGGGGGCGCAGACGGCAGATTGCCAACACCACACGCCGATGCTGCCGCAGAATCACAGAAGCAGGACGTTGAGGATGAGCGTGCAGCCAGACGAGTATCGACCGGCAAGTATACCGGTTGAAGATGGCAAAGGAAAGAGTAAATCATATCGCGAGGCGGTCTTGAGTTTGGGTACCGATCTGGTGCCTGGCTACATTACATAATCAAATCTGATTGGTGCCAACAACCTGGTACGGTATATGCCCAGCAGCTCAAGATCGTTTGGCAGCCGGCTCATCACGTGGAGACGACGATTTCATTCTGACCTGATGACCTCCCTTTGTTTTGAGTGTATCATTGGACAACCACAACATTTGGGCAATGCTTGATCACCCGACTCGGTCAGATTGAAGCTGCATTGGCGGCTATGCTGCGAAATTTGCATAATCCATCAAGTAGGAGGGAACGTCACCTTATGACTTGACTCCATGTTCAGTCTACGGAACCATACCAGTCAACAAATCCGACCAAGCGTGGAATACGCAGGAGGAACGGGGACAATCTGCGTTGACGATAGTTGGGATGCTCGTGAGCAACGTTTCTGCTGCATAGGCACATGACGATTTGTAGTGGCCATGCCTCTAGAATTCAGAAAACGTCGTCTCTGTTGGGCAGCCGTAACGCCCAATCCAGACTTCATGCTATCCACCACAAACAAATAGGTGGCTTGGTTGTAAGCCTCACGGCATCATTGATAACTGTCCGTGACACCTGTGCAGTACTCCGTCCACGCTGGTGGAATGGATATTGAGGCCGTTTGGACAGCCAAAACATAATCATGCCAGACGCTTAGGAGGAAGGACTGACTTGAATCAAGATTTGTCTTGCCTCCAGATGTAACTGGCGAGGTTTGCCACGAAAAAAAAAAACGACTGCTCATGCTACCACATGGCCAAAGTGACACATGGTGCATTGAAAACACACTCAGGCGAGGCAGTTTTTGTATCAGGAATCATGGGTATTATCTATATTGATGATGCCCAGAGGAGGTCCGTGTCGCCTCATGTCGTGGCAGCGCCGAAGCTTTACGGAGTATTGGAAGGACTGGTTGAGGCTTGGACCCAAAGAGTAAATATAGAAACGAGGGTTTCGCCATCCGGCAATGCATACCAAGGTGGGTCTCAAGATGGACGTCTATCGACTCAGAGATGAGATGGATTACCGTCGGGAGAGGCGGCGGCAAATGAGGTCTTTCTTGCTGGCCATGGAGCCCGTTTCAGGCCAAAACACTCACAATCAGTCAACGGCGGGACAAATCCATGACCCCATCATGGCCCTAATTAGTTCAGAAACCGAGGAAATGATTGTTCACAGGGTTAATGAGGGCGAAGAAGACTCAGGAGACGAGTTTAGATTGGACTGATTTTCAGGAGGCCCGTGAAATCCAACGTCTTGGCGAATATCGCAGCCATCTGGCCTTCCGTTTGCACTGCCACCGAATTGCTTCCCTGATTTGCGGCACCAAGCCCGAGATTGACGAGCGACGAACTTGCACGTGTGATATCACATGATAATCACCGGGTTGTGATTGGCAGAAAGTCCAAGGCATCGCCCAGAGTGGGGCAAATGCGAGAGTGTTTGAGGAACTCGTAAACCAGCAGGGATGTGGGATGCAATCAAGCAATGTATCAAGCACGGATTCCGGATTACGGAGTACAGCCACAATCCGTCAGGCACTAGTGGGCCAACACAAGAAAGCCCCGTCTTGACTGGCTGGCAGGCTCTGCATGGTTTTGGGCGTTGTGCTCAGTCCAACAGCAGGTGGATTGTTATGCTATCGGCGGCGGCGGTGGTCCAGCCATTTCAGAGCCCTCGGGCTATTCGGAAACCCGAGAGGGGTCCTCTGTTCCTTGCTGAACCTAATTTATGCCACTGAATTGGCTTGGTTTGCCCTAATAGAGCTGTCCGGGGTCACTGTAATGCCCGGTTCCCATCAACTTGGTGGCATTTGATGTTTTGCCCTTGGCAGCAAGACGGTGTTGCCGACTTGTTGGGCGTTAGGCCTTCTCAGCTAGGCTTGAACCATTGAATCTACGAGCCTCAAGGAAGTAGGCTAGTCTCGATCCAAAGAATTCGAAGCATTGTCTGTTCTGCAAGAATCGGAGATTGACCGCTGAGTTGAGAGGGGAAATGGCCGAGAAAAAAACAACAAAGACATCATCGTTATCATGGTTGAAAATGTCGTCGTGTTCATTTCGACGAGATTCGTCAGCCCTACTGTTGAAATCACCAGCTGGCCCGCAACTTTGGTCCAGGTCGGGCGGTATTCTGCAATGCCTACTGGCTGCTGTGTGACGATACCGAATCCAAGCCTGTCGGATTGGCTGGCGAGGTCATTGATGGGAGTATGGTGAGCATGGGCTAGTCGAGAAACGGGTAGACGGCGTCGTCATCCTCAAGCACCTCTGCGACGCTATGCAGCGGAGAGCGAATCCAAAAAAGGGATTATTGAACGACTTGTGAGCAGCGAAGCGACGAGCGAAGAGCGAGTGAGCACAAGAGCGAGGGATTCGTGCTTCAGCCCCAACCGCCAAACAGTATCGGCCACGGCCAAATTTGCGCTGAGCGCTACCTGCTGGTGGGGCTCTCGACCAACGACTGCCAAAACGAGCCAATCAAAACCGGCTCTCTCTGGGCATCGCCTTCCTTCTCTGAGAAGAGCTGACGCGTCCACTGCCACCTCCCCCCCGCTTGATCCCTGCACACCCACGCCAGGCCCGGAAAGGACTTCGCCAGGACCGCCGGTGCATGTACCCAGACCCGGTCGGATGGCTTCCCCCAGACAGTCCAGAAACACACCATCAACAAGGCATCCATTCCATTCATAGCCATACTCGGCCCCCTTTCTGCCTGAGATTCTATTTCGACTTGTTCTTCTTTGCTTCACACTTTTGTTTTCTGCCACAAACAAAATCCAAAACCTCTTCATTCAACAACATCGATACGTCAACCGACGCACCAAGACCATTTGATCACAGTCGCCACCGGATCAATTGCAACACACTCGATCTACCCGACCCTTCTGCTGACTGTCACTGTCTCGAAACCTGCCCATCGGCCACCGTGCCTTCTATACAGTCATCATCGGGAGGCCATAAAAAATGTCTGCCTCCAGCCAAAACAACATCGATGTCGATGCGTTGCTCGACTTTTCTGCCTGTGATGGCAGCTACAACTCGCCTTCGCTGTCGCCATCGACGAGCTCAAAGCCTACCTTTGCCAGTCCAGTTACCGCTGCTGTCAGCACTCCCAGTCTCCCAACCTCATCTCAGACCCTGAGCGGTCCTAGTCACAACTATGATATGTACCGCCAGCAGACCGGATTTGTGCCTGGTGCCTTGACAAACACCATGGCCGTCAACCAGACCAACAACACCGGTTATCAGGACTTCGGCAGCCTCGACTACCTCTCCAGCTTCAGCCCCGAGAACGACGTCTTTGATTTCAACGCTTCTCCGTCGCAGGCCACTATGGATATGGAGTTCGAATCTACCACTGATTCTCAGTTCTTCTCTACCGTCAACCCCAGCAGCATTGAACAGGATGCTTCACCTCTTTCACAGACTAGCAGCGTCGGCCGTCTCTGGCCTGGCGCCCACTCCCAAGCCGCTCTCGCCAAAGCACAAGCACAGCAGCGACAGCAGCAGCTCATTCAGCATCAGGCTCAGCGTCAGAGCCCCCAGAAGCCTCGTGGCAAGGCTCCCCAACCCACAGATCCCATTGTTGAGCAGAAGATCACTCAACTTCTGAACTCGATGCGGGCCAAGGCTGCTTCCGACGAACCCGAGTCTCAGTCTGTTCTCAACAACCTGCCCAAGGCTAAGAAGGACGAGGAAGAGATGGATGAGGATGAACGTCTCCTTGCCAGTGAGGAGGGCAAGAAGCTCAGCAGCAAAGAGCGAAGACAGCTCCGAAATAAGGTGTCAGCCCGCGCTTTCCGTTCCCGAAGAAAGGGTAAGTTATACTCACTACTTGGTGAATCATTATCATAATTGGTCGTTTGCTAATATGGTCTTTAGAATACATCTCCCAACTTGAAGCTGAGATTGCCAACAAGGTCAACGAGAATGGTGACCTTAGATCGCAGAATCGTGCTCTCATGGATGAGAACAAGCGTCTGTCTGACCTGACACGCATGCTACTCTCATCGCCATCTTTCTCGACATTTCTCGACCACCTCAGCACAAGCCCTACCGCGCTCCCCCAAGGCTCTCCTGTCAAAGTTGAGCAGACCCAGCAACAGGAGCAGAACCAGGTCCCCAAGGACGTCAACGCCTACAACGGCCAGTTCTCCTCCCAGCAGCAAATCGGAATGGCCATGATCCCTGAACAGACCATGGACTTCTCTCTCCTCAGCCTGGGCAACACCTACAACTTCCAGCCTCAGGTCTTCGTTGTCGACACCCCTGAGATGCCCAATGCTATTGATGCCTCTGTCCTATCTGGCAAGACATCTAACTTTGTCGAGGAGTCTTTCAGCTCTGAAGATGAGAAGGTCGAGGTTCCTGTCATTGAACGTCCAGTGGAGACCAAGGCTGTGGAGGCTCCCGAGACTTCGGTTGACGAGGAGTTTGAGTCTGACCCCGAATTTGCTCTGTTCCATTCTCAACCCGCCACTACCGCTGAAGCTACCAAGGATATCGACACTGACAGTCTGACTGATGTCGACCTCTTCGGTGGCATCGAATCTGAGAAGGTGTTTGACCGCTACGAACTTGTTGATGCCACGGAAGAAGAAGCCACTGCTGTATTTGCCATGGCCCGCGTCCAAAGAATAAGTGCCACTATCGACTCTGTTGTGTCAAGGTTAGAACTCTTGACGATGGATTTGTAAAGAAATTCGTAACAGACCAGATGGTGGGCCTTGACGGCTAGAATTATTCTCTCACTTTTCTTTGTTCATATCAGGGCATTTTAGGCGGGTCTCTGCGGCGTTTGTGGCAAAATCACGGAACATGTGATGGATAGGGAATACGGGACATTTCCCCCTTTGTTTTATTCAGTGCAGCGGCAAGAATATGTGATATTAGGCAATTTTGTATAGATAAGAGGCGAAAGCCAGGCTTTACGCCACTCGATCAATCAAATTAGTTAAATTCACTTTGTGTACCCCAAGATGTGACTGTTTAGAATTGTGCGGCGCCGCTTTGACATGAGTGTTGGATATTGTTAGGATGTTGTTGGTGTTGCTCTTAGCTATCATAGACCCATCACGTTGACTGGCAAGGGCTTGCATAGATGTGTGTTTCCAAAACCTGAATCGAGAACTTGTTCGATCTGTTTCTGTTTATGAGCCGATCTGCCGATCGCATATGCATGACGTCTGTTCTTCGTATTTTCTCAAGAGTGGGCATGTGGAGAGGGAGGATCGTATGAATCGTGTGGATTGGGCGGTTGGCCAGTCATGTCCACCTGACAAAGTATCGTCTCCTGATGATCTTGTACAGGAATACTCCGTAGTTTACAGAAGCGTGGAGTATGGGCCAGGTCGGTGCTTTATGATTTATTCTTTGGGAGTAGAGGGTCGTGGGTTAAATACTTGAGGTTTTGAGTAGTGCAGAGTAATGAGAGTTTTTGCTGCCTTGATTAGACTTTGATGTATTACCTGTCAGTTTGTTCGTAGTACTGTGACTATGCTTGCAGTTGTTCTCGCAACTAGTAATTCAATATATGGAGAATATCTCCGGCTTAATACCCGGAAGTGAATATACCTCTCCAGACATCAGCCCATGAACATAACATTCTCCCACCAACGTCCATTTCCGCGCTTCCCCTTCAACATCCTGCCCTCCCGGCCTCAACACAAACGGCGTCTTGCCCCCCTCCAAAACAACAACCACGTCCCCATCCTCCATCGAATCCGGCCCCATGAGGAAATACCCGCCATCCGTGACCGCAAATCTCCTATACCTCGTCACCAGCGTCGCCTCATGACTCCATTTAAAGGGGTCGCCGGCCCTCGCTGCCCCCAGCAACTGCGGCGAGATCTTGTTCCTCTGCACGCCGCTCTTGACGAGGTACGACGCCCCGTTGCTGAGCCAGTTCTTGGACGGGATGTCAGCGTACGAGCGGGAGCGGTCGGCGCCGATGCACCCGTTCGAGAGTGTTTGCACGAGGGCGTAAAACGCGGACGACTCGTGGGCCGGTCGCCATTCTTGCGGGGTGGCAGACGGGTGCGGCGCGTACTGTACATCCAGGTCGAAGAGGTCGTGGCCGCATATGTCTTTCCAGAGGGCTTCTAATGGGCTGATGGTCCAGCGGGCGTGGCGGAACTGGAAGGCTTTGCCGTGGAAGATCCATGACCGGCGGTGCACGGTGTCTACTCGCACGCCGTGGATGTGTAAGATGTGGTTTTGCTCGTCGATTTGTAATTTTGGAGCTGTTGATCCGGCTGCGGCGTGGGGAGTGACGGGCGATCCTATCATGTG
Source organism: Pochonia chlamydosporia 170 (assembly GCF_001653235.2). Taxonomy (NCBI): domain Eukaryota; kingdom Fungi; phylum Ascomycota; class Sordariomycetes; order Hypocreales; family Clavicipitaceae; genus Pochonia; species Pochonia chlamydosporia. The sequence continues at coordinate 7,891,011 of NC_035790.1, forward strand.
TACTGGGAGGACGCGCCAGTCTGGCACCCAGCTCGGTAAAGTGATGGTGGTGTTATCAAACAGCGGTTTGCGACTGTTGGACACGACATTGTGCGTCGCGGAGAGGAGAATCAGCGAGGACGCATCTTTGAGGACGCGAACCGCCATGTCGCAGTATACTTGGGCCACAGGACGGCTATAATCCGCCGTCAGGTCCTGCAGCTCCAAACTGCCCTTCTGGACGGAGAAGTGCCCCAGAAACGCGTAGATGTGGTCCCTCGGATCCCGGGCGAGCAGGTGTCTCGCCCGGTGCAGCTCGTAGACAAAGTTGCCCCGGTTGTGGTTCTCGTCGTACTCGTCCTCTGGCTCGACGAACCGGTTGTACAGGTACCGTATGCTGGGGGTGCTGATGTGGAAGCGCGTCCGGAGGAAGTGGTACTGCTGGTTGAGGATGCCGCATACGTTGGAGAGTTTCTCCCATTCTAGTTCGGCGGTTCCCCAGAAGAGACTTGCCGGTGCGCCGGTTCCTATTTCCTGCACGATCCACATCCTTCCAAACTGTTGTTGTGTTAGATGGTTTCATGAATGTGAAGTGTAAAACTCACCCATGGTAAGCGGGTTAACCGTGAGAATGGCACCCACGGCTCGTAAGCCTGTCTGTACAGTTGCTCCGAGTGCGCGACTCGAAATTCCTTGTGTTTATCTTCATCGTCAAACACGTCGTGCAGGTAATCGACCATTTGCTTTGCTAGTTCTGCGTCCCCCTTTTCGTCGGGACCTAACCAGACGAGTATCCTGCCAGCACCTTTATACACTTCATTCATAAGCTTGACCTGGCTGCTCCTCTCTTGGATGTCATCCTGGTTGATGCAGATTTGATCGGCCCATAATCTCCTTGGTTTCGTGGGGAGTCTCATTCGACAGAGCGCATCGTGAATGCTCCTCGTCAGGGGTAAGGATTGTGCATCACACAAGATGGACTTGGTGCGTCCGCCTGCGCCCCAGACGTAGGAGATTGTTTCGTAGGAGGAGCTACTTTCACTGTTGAGTAGGGAGTCGAGGTCTTCAATTGATAGTGAGCCGGTGAGTGGTGCGGCGGCCTGGGTGGAAGGTTGGAGGGTGAGGACGCGGATGGATCGTTTGTTTGGCAGAGGTGGGTATTTGTATGTGGTTTGGGAGGAGGGCGGAGAGGGCGTTGGATGGGGACTCGTATCCATGAATGAGGATGTTGGACTTTGTGGATGTGTTTGCGTCCGGGTTAGAGTTTTTGTGGGAGAGTGATGATGAGCGTCGTCATCGGGAAATTGAGTGAGATTGAGACTGAAGTGAGATGAGATGTGATCATGTCCCCTGTAATTGTGTGTTGGGTCGTGGAGTTAGTCCACTCTGACGGCGACGGGACAGGCAACAGCCGGCGAGAGAATTGATGCGAATTAACAGATGTGCTTGCTGAATTATACAGGTAAATGCATGGCGCTTATAATAAAGACGAATTCAAATACATTCAGCTGCTGGCGATAAATTGAATATGAAAATGAGCTAAGAGGTCGGTCAAGTTCAACAGCGTGTAGCACGATGGGCGAATTTGATGCCCCTCCATCACACCAGATGGATCAGCTGTCAGCCGTCTATAGTTGGTCTTAGTTAAGTCCGCCACTTCGTTCGAGGCCAATGAAGGTGAACGATCTTGGGAGCAATTGCGGGCGCAAATGTGTCACGCCGAACACCACCACATCAGCTTCTCAGATGGGAGGATATGCTAGCCAAATCACAACTAGATTACGGAATATATACAGCTGAATCTAATAGAGCGGCCCAAGTGCTGCACATACATCATTTATGTCCTACTATCATCGCCAAGGAGGCAAGTTCCAATAAAGCAAACGACCAGTGAACGCCGCCGTATCATGTATCATCATCCAGGGAATCCTATTATCAAAGAGTGCTTCGAGGTGAACCAGCATGACTTACAGGCCATGCATACCACCAACTGTCAAATCCTCCCCTCAACTTGATTTCCTTCACACACTCTCCCTCACGTTTACCGGATCGCCAGTAACACTCACTCCATCCTCATCCATCGTCCTCGCCCTGTGAGCGAACTCGCTCGTCACGATGCCTGCGCCCAATGGGCCGATGCTTGTCTCCTTTCTGCCGTCGCGAAGCTCCCAGCTTCCCACACGTTCCTCATTCCGCCCTGTTTGAGAAACCGTCATGTCCGCGTCACTAGCCTTTCTGTCATTACCTTTGAATCCGCCTGCGGCAGTTCCAGTAGATCCGCCATCTTGTCGTGGGTGACGGCTGAAGCGCCAGCCGCCGAGTCCCATGAATCCTGCGATGACGCATGCAATAAGGACGGCCATGAGGAGGGCGCCCAAAACACCAGCGACAGCAGGACTGACGTCGCTTGAAGACGAACCATTCTTTTGGTCATCAGAAAGAGTACGGTTGCTCATACAAAAGGTTGATGTCGTGGCTGGACTGCAAATCGTGCACCACTCAGTAGGGGTTCTGCTAATGTCATTCATCTTTTGGAGGAAAGAGTTGTACGACATGGCAGAGCCGCCGAAACCAGACCCGAACAAGGGATACTTCGAAAACTCGTCCCCCAGATCAGCACTTGCCTTGTACCAGAATCTGACTTGAAGGCTATCTGCAGTGCCACCCGAGCCAATATCGCCTACTAATTCGAACACAATAGCAGACCCTGGCTTTGGTAACTGTGAAATTGCGCTTGCTTCTGGATTCTGCTGGTTCATGAGACCCCCAACTCCAAAGAAGGCCATCATGGGCCGGGAAGACCCAAACATGAGAGTCAGTTTCCCTTTCGTTCCGCTGGTCGCCAGAAAAGTGCTAAACTGGTCCGTAACTTTGTTCGCCAACGTACGTCCCGAAATGCTATACAGCACATTGAGACGGTCGTCCTTGTCGGTGTTGTTCCCGTAGCTGGTCTTTGCTTGCTCCAGAGTAAAGGCATTATTTTGCAGAGTGGAAAGTGTGTCATTGGCATCCTGCAAACCCTTGTTAACCGTCTCGTTGTAGGCATACTCATAATTGACAAAATCGTATATTTCTTTCGCATTGACGTATGATGCTTCGTCACTTGGCAAGCTGCCTTGGAGAGGATCGCTAGAAAACAACTTGGTGTAGAAGTAATCCTCGTCGTTCACTTTCTTGGTCATTTCAGGGCTTTTGGATAGATTTTGGGTCATCTGCGTTTGCCATGCCGTGCACGCTTCGTCGCCTTGAATGCTGCCCGGTGTTGCAGATTAGCTTTTTTCTCAGACAAGCTCCAGCCATGTCTGTGTGACTTGCACTGGAGTTGGGTCGCAGCTATACTTACGCAACAGAGTTACTATCCGACTCAGGATATGTAATAATTTGGGCATATTGATACCCGTTTAGTGGGTAGTCTGTCGTGTTGGAATTTAACACATAGTTGTGGCCCAGGTTGCTGCTGTTGCTCCTGGGAGGATAAAGACCTTGCATGAACGCGGTAGCACTATTAGTCGACCACTCTTGCGTTCCGGCCATGATGGCGATCTGGGTATTATCAATACTGTCTGTTGATATACTTTGTATCGGTGCTGTACTCGAGCTGTTTGAGGTTGTGTCACTCGCGGTGCCGCCTAGATATCGACTGCGAAATGCAGCTCCAAGCCGCTGCATTTGCTGAGCTCCGTTCGGTGTCAGGACAACATGATCGCCGATAACGGTAGGCGTAGTCTCGCCATGATTGATAAAGACTACCGCTGCTCGGACAGTCGGATTTGAAGTTTGCGCTGCGATACAAGCCAGCAGGCCACTCACGGCCACAAAGCTTGAGCTTGAAATCATGGTTGTGCCTTTGAATCCTATGCTAATGTGGGAAAGCATTCTCCGTCTCACCACTGCGGCCTTGTGTTCAATCACAGTATGAGCAGAGGCAATGGAGTTAGGGGAGCCCACGACCTCGACGTCAACGAAAGGGAATGCCAGCGCAAGACCATAGTTTCCGTTGAAGCCAAGAAAGCAGACTTCTGCTGAATTTCTCTGCAGGTGAATAAATGGCTGGTATGGTCTACTAGCGTAATGACCTCAGCTCAACGGCCCCCAAAAATTGCTCCAATCCAAACAGCTCAAGCTTATTGTGGTTGGTATCTTCGGTTTAGGTGAGGGGCTCAAATGCGCTTGTGTGAAGGTGCGGGGCAGCATCATTGATCAATGATCACAGAAAAACCATGACGAGCCTGGCTTGGCTTGGCTGCGTGATTCCGTCGCTACCGCTCCGCTTTGCTGGCCAGCCTCTCAACTTATTCCCAAGGCGCTTCTGGGCTTGGTTAAGGTTCAGAGACAACTTTGGTTTTCACTGTGATATGTCACACCCGGCTGCCGCATGCGGCCACGTGTGGTGGTTTTGGCGCCATCTTGGTGAGCCTCTGAGGTCAGAATTCGCGACACGTTGGCATATGGTTCTGCGTTTGGCGCCGCGAGTGCCGACAATTGGAGTGAAACCGCGGGCGATATCACTATGTAAAACTTGAATGCTCCTGACCATATGGCACAGTCAATATAACGAACGACCTTGGTTCGATGTCGGTGGGAGGTTCTTCAAGGGTTCAGTTCTGAGCACACAGACTTTAATCCAGTGCAATTTCTGCGGAACTTTCCGAAGAACAGATGAGACCTGCCTCACAAAAATGAAGACGGACAGTAAGGTAAGCTTGAGCAAAATATAATCTTAAACTGCAAAAATAAAGGTTCCAGAGGGAGTCGAACCCTCGCTGGCGGAATCAGAATCCGCAGTCATGACCGTTAGACCATGGAACCGGCTGAAGTGGTGATCCACTTCACATGGTGGGTAACTGCGATGGTTGTCGGCGATGCTATCTTCATATATATTTCTGTCGAGTGTAGTGTCAATGCCAACGATCCAAAAGACGAGTTCTGGACAGCACATTGACCAAGTTAAAGGAGTGTATTTGTCGCGAGATTGTATGTGCAAAGATTTCAAGCAAGTCAATGCAGTTCGTATGATATCTCCCGGAAATTTTCTTCCCCCAGAAAGCCGTCGGAACTGGGAAGACACGAAGGCTTGGCCAGATGGATGGGGGGACAGTAGTATCTCAGCAATGCCAAAAGCTTCCCGGTCCAATTGAACACAGCTACAAGTGGAAGCCTTTGACGCTCCTGATGGTACTGCATGCCCGGCATATTAGGCAATTCCGTGTCGTTGTATGCTCTGTACCCTGGGCATTTTGGTGGTCTTCAAAATATAAGACGATTGACTCGGAGAAGGTTACATGATGAGGAAACATCCTCCTCATGAAGCCAAATTCTTCACTTCATGACCGAACGACACTGCATGATGCACCTTGGAATGATGACCCCAATGCTTCACCTCTCTAGTCAGAAGCAAGAATTATTGCTGGTCCCTGACAGATATTCCAGTGGTTTATCAACCTGTCGTATTGACTCTCAGATAGCCCTGAATGTGTTCATGCGTTGACATGAATGAATCCCTGAGGCTTCACTGCTTCACTGCCTGGAGCAGACAAGATGCCGGTGGACCTCCTAGCCGTGTTCAAGGTTCCCCGTGGTTCTTGTGCTGAGTCTGGTTGATGCAGTGAGCCCGAAAAGGGGGCACGGCAAGGGCGAAACCATGTGGACATGTGCAACCAAGTATTTTGATGGTAATTAGTAACCTTGGCTCGCGATTATCTTATCAATCGATCTGCTGGACAGGGTGAGCTGCAAGGGACAAACGTGGCGCATGGATGGACATTGCGTGCGACTCCAAATTGTTAGGAATGTAGAATGAATCTTGAAAAAGGCATTGACCTCGCTTCGAATTGTCTTTATCCAGTGCGATAGATGAATCCAGATACGGTCCTTATTTTGCGAAAGATTTATGGCATGGTTTGGATTTCTGAACCTATCGGGAGCTGCTGGCATCTGGTAGTGCCAGACAAGGAGATCTACCCCTGTGTTGCAGATGCGTCAACATTTTGGCCGAGGCAGTTTGAAGAAGGGATGAAAGGGAACAAAAAATCAATCAAAATAGGCGGACTTGGACGTAATCACCGGCCGAGAGTAAGAGGTAACAAGTTCAAAGCATACTTCACAAAGTATCTACACAACGGCAGTCCGAAGTCGATCAGATCTGGTGCGAGTATCTCCGAGCACAGGTCGGAGCGGGAGTATTGGGCGGGTGCAACGCTCCTGCCTCGCAGTTACATTTATCGGGATCGTATGTCTTGTAGGCCAAGTCACTCAAAGGGTGGATCGGCAGGGCTGAAAGAGGCTAGGCCAGGCAGTTTGGGTGAGTGTCTTGAAAGGTCGAGTGTTTGTACCCCCTACCTTCAATTTTGACAGACAGGTGTGCGTTCAATGGTGCTGCCAGTGAAAGTGAGGACTTGTCAGGGGGAGTTGGCCTGTACCAGGCTGGACGCAGCACTATGGCCACCGAGGGGTTGGTTTGTTAGTGCTGCTTGTTGGCTGTGCCCGTGCTAACCAGACTGAACTTGACATGGAACATGGCGGCCTGGTCGGTGCTGGTCCAGTCAAGGACCTTGCCATGTGCTGCTTGGTGTAGAATTGGAGTTCGCCGATGGCCAGACTTTGAAAGGACGGAGTACCTAAAGTACCTCGCTAGCCTGGTCTAATGCAACTTGCCACCAAACAGCTCTCAGATGAGTCGACTCCAGTTCGTCTTCGAGTCATTGCTCAGTCCAATGAATTCTCAAGCTACCTACTAGGTACCTCGGTACGTAAGTATTCATCAGCGGCTCACCGCGGTGTTTGCCCACTTGACCACAAAGTGCAGAAGGACATTGAGTACCAGACGTGCAATGTTCAATGTTGCGATCTGACCTGCACTATACACGTTCAGCCAGCCAGTTGCCAGTTTAACCTTTCTACCCTCAGGCCCACCAGACCAGACCAGACCAGACGGCCGCTGCTCTGGACAGTCTGGGAAGCAATTGACATTGAGCAACAGGAGGTACCCAATACATCCGCACCCCTTACGCTGTACCTATGGGTACCCCATACCACTAAAAGCACCAGACTGTCAAGTGCAAACGAAGGTTTCCACGGTTCTTTGTTCAAAACCAGTCAAG